>NW_022601467.1:11081581-11131727 GCF_009176505.1 Sitodiplosis mosellana | reverse complement strand
TTAAAGTCCGACTTTAAAATTAAAGTTTGAGCACTTGGAATCAGCATTAGCAATATAATAGCAATTATGTTGTCTTTGTTGGCCAGTATATGAAAAACCTTGATAATTATCCATCCCGCTTGTTATGCTCGAGAGCAGTCCTTTAATAATGCACCAAATGCGAATGAACGCGCTGCGTGTGCATATGTATTTTTTATATATAGATAAAGGTAGTAGATGTGTGGTGTTGGCCAATGGCACACCACATTTTCCATTTCGTACATTTTTGGCAAATAATAAAGCGTCGATTTTATTTTCCACATGCATACTCCATATTCATTGTTAGCATCACATTCAACACGTTCTCACCGTGTGATGAGATGGCGAAAAATTTACCATTGTAGCAAATCGAATTGTGCTCAAGCACATTCGCACACACACTCACGTAAGCAAACAGCTTACGCGGAATGACACAATGGATAACAGTTCATTTTATATTTTTATTGCTCATCTTCTCTCTCTCTCTCTCTCTCTCTCTCTCTCTCTCTTCCACTCTTTTTTTCTTCTTTTTTCCATCCCTTGCAGCTCACCGTGAAATGAGGACGACGACCAATTATTTTCTATTAAATCTAAGCGTTGCTGATCTGCTTATGTCTTCATTAAATTGTATGTTCAACTTTATCTACATGTTGAATTCTGATTGGCCATTTGGCAGTGTTTATTGCTCGTTGAATAACTTCGCGGGAAATGTTACAGTTGCAGTTTCTGTATTCACATTAGTGGCAATCTCATTTAATCGGTATGTTGAACAACGGAAATATATTGTAGAGATTTGCCATTTTATTTTGTGTTTGTGTCGTCCTATGTATTTGTTGTCGATTAGTCTCTATCCATTTCTCTTCCGTTGGCTTTATTAGCATTGTCAAAAGTTTTGTTTACAAAATTCTTTGCTACGATCGATAGTACATTAGTGACCAACTTTATATTTGTTTATTGTTTCTATCAAAGTTTTCATTTACTGATCGAATTTTTTTCTTTTTCATCTTTTGTAAATTGATTGTTGAGATTACCACAAAACAGCAATAAAATTGAATAACAATGTTGATTTGAAAATAAAATTGAAAACTTTTCCATGACAAAGTTTTCAGTGCAACTCTGGTTGCAAGCAAATTGAAAGAAGAATGAGAAGAAGGATAATAACTACATTTCTTTCGACCTTTTGTTATTTAATGTTTTCACTTTTCATCAGATATGTTGCAATTGTTCGCCCGTTGCATCGCCGTAACTCAAGGAAAAAAGCTCGACGATTGTTATACATCATTTGGATTCTAAGCACATTACTATCTGCACCATGCTTTATTTATTCAACAACCGAATCAAAACAGTGAGTATCGTTGGAATTTGTTGACTTGTAAAGTCGTTGATTGGGGGTCAATGATTTGTCGTTGTTCAAAAAAAAAAATCAAACAAAAAAAATCTAAAATCTTCGTCTGGTTGGTGTCTTGCTTGATCTTTACGGACATGATTATCGTATGGCTCTATCTATTTGACACTTACCAGACATTGGCACTTTATCGAACACAAAACGCACGCTAATACTTAATAAATCTAATATGTTCATCGTGTAAGCTCTTAAATGTTTATCCCTTATGCCATTCTATGTTTCTTCTTTTTGTCGTTCGATTGGAAAATTCCTTGCTGCCGGTGTTGCTGTATATCGCTGCTACATTGGGAAAACAATCGAAATCATCTTTGCTGCTTGTGACGATGTGATTTACCATTTAACAAATATCCTATTTTATTTGCGGGTACTGTGACACTTGAACTCAATACACACAGATATTACAATGGAAAAACAAGGACCGTATGCTATATGTATGTAACTATTTTATATCTTGTATATCTTTTATTGTATAACTTAAATTGTGTATCTTCTTATACCATGCAATGATGGACCAGGTTGTGGCCAGATGGAAAGTATCCGATATCAACGTTAGATTATGTGTAAGTTTATTTGGCGCTCTTTCGTGAATTGTCAACATATTCTCGTTTTTTTTTGTTCGGTTTGAATTAGTTCACTCTTTTGTTTCTTATCATTCGGACCGAAGAAAATACTCTTTACATTTTTTTTTATTTAAGCGTTTTCGTCAGAACAGCCCATCGTGACGAATGTCTGTTTTGTTTTGTTATGTCACAGAATGCAGACGTTACGCTTCAATGAAAAATTTGTATTTTTTTAGATACAAATGACACACAGACGTACGCCCTTCGAAAGATATTTGTCAAAAATAAAAACCATTCAAATATTGATGAAAGTACTGTTGTTCAAATAAGCACATTAATTGCCCATTTACATTTTGCAGACGATAAATTCGTTCTGAATTTAATGTTAATCTTAATAATTTATTCATTCAATCGTTTTTGGGGCATATTTTTTGTCGCTATGATTTCTCTATTGTGTGAGTATATATATATAGCTGTCGAGTCGAGTCTATTTTGTCGAGTCGAGTCTATTGAGGTGGTACACATACACACATGCACACATAAACACAGACAAAAACAATTCAAACATTCCTGTATGGATTTCTGTAAATTGCACAGAAATATTCGTTCTGTTTAACATTTCAAAAATGTATTTATTTCTTGATCATGATATCTCCGAATCATTCGTTTTTGGTTGACAGTGCCTTCTCTCCTGTCTTACATACTAAATATTTTGGCGTGCATACAGAAAAAATGCTTGAATGCAGAAAGAAATCAGGGATCCTATTGTTTTTGCCGTTGGCTCGCATATTGAAAGATAGAAGAAGAAGAAGAAGAAGAGGAAGAAGAAGAAGAAGAAGAAGAAGGAGAAGGAGGAGGTGGGGGAAAAAAGCATGGAGAGAAAAATGAAGAGAATCAAGCCAACAAGAGAGTACAAGGATTTGTCGAACAACGGCTGGTGGGCCGACAGAAAAAACACGACAGCCACCATGTACAATATGTATGCATTTAAAGCTTTTAGCCGCTGGGAATCGCATTTCTTGAGACCGGCAATACAATGGTTCAGTACCCTTTCTCAATTCCCAAAAGGCACAACCATAAAATATTTGCTGTGTTTTTCATAATAATGCTGAACATGATTCTTTACAGTTGGTGTTTTTATACACACACACGAGCGCGCGCGCCCGTTCACACACACCCTTTCACCTTTCTCATTCTTGCTCCGGTATGTGCTGTCGGTCCACCGCTTAGTCGTTTAAGTAATATAAATAAAGTATCTATTAACTAGACATTATTCATGAATTTATTGCTGTCCGCTGTACCAGAGATCTCATTTTGTATACGCCTATATCTTGAGATATCGGTAGCTCCTATTTTCAGGCGAAAGCTGTGCATATTTTTTAATAGAAGCTACCGAACAAATACACAAACAAAGACACAACAACGGAGAAAACACAAGCAAGACAGATGGAGATTTTTTTTTCATTTATTTACCGTTATTTGTCAACAAGTATGCCTATATCAACGCATTCCCACTGTACGTATTACAGAGACGTAAAATGTTCGCCATTTAGTTTTACATTGCCAATGCATTAGTTATGGAGATTTTTGCTTTGTTTACAAACAACAGAAAATAAACAAAACAAAAATCTCCAGAACTAATGTATTGGCAATGCAAATTGTGCATTCGTGCAGTAGCTGCTATTGAAAAATTTGCACAGCTATCGCCCAAAAAATAGGAGCTACTAATATCTCGAGATATAGGCGTATACAAAATGAGATCTCTGCGCTGTACTATTAGATGCGTGCAAATTGTAATATTTGAATATGAAAAGTCATATTCAATGGCCGGGTTGAACCCAATGTATCACCTTCAAGCATGCAGTCCATTTGTTTATCTAGCTATGTGTGCAATTTTTGCTCTTAGTCGAACACGACATTGCAATGATTTGTTAATACCGTTGTCTTTTTCAGTCTCTGTTTTGTCCATTCGCTCTTTCATATCGAACTTTTTCTTTCTTTTATTCACCATTTCACCAGATACAATATCGTCTTTTTGGCGTTTACGTATGGCATACCGATGGTTGTTATGATCATATGTTATTACGTAATGGGCCGAGAGCTGTGGGGTTCGCAGTCAATCGGTGAAAACACGGAGCGTCAAACTGAATCGGTAAAGTCCAAGAAAAAGGTTAGTATGGAAACATTTATTATATATCAATATGGCACTCATCCGCGTGTTCAATCGTTCGTTCATTTTTTGTTCTGTATTTTTATTTGTCATTGTTGGTTTGCGTGAGCATGGTATGCGGCTGTGTGCACTGTGCATGGATGTGTGCGAATCATATGAAAGATATTTGCAGTGCCGTAGCCAGGAATTTTTCTTTGGTGGTGCTCAAAAAATTTTTTGCGGTGCTGAAAAAGAATAGGTGTTTTGTAACAATAACAACAATTTGTAATGTTTGGATAACCAAATATTTTTAGTTTATTGAAGATCAAATATAAAATTCAAAGTTACTATTGCGACAACATAATTGTTGATTTAAAAATATAATGGTAATTGTAATGTTCAATAATGTTGACATAAATTGAAATAGCAAACAAATGAAATGGAAAACAAAAATAGGATCTGATTCATCACATTTTAAAATAATTTTAATCGTCTGCTTTTGTCGTTGAATTTTCGGATAATTGCATTTTCATCCAATGTGTTAACTTTATTTTTCTCGAATGCCAAGAAAGCGAGATTGCCAAGGCATTTATCCGTCATCGCCATTCGACGCACCGTGTCTATTCTTGATAACGATGAAAATGAGCTCTCACTTATGGCCGTACTACTTCCAAATGTTTCTGCAGCCTCTAGTAGGTGATACGTATCTTTGGAAATTCCATGTGTGCTCCTTTCTTTCGATAAAAACTTTTTCACCACGGCTAATTCGGCATCTGAGGGCAGTGTCAAATTAAGTTCATTCAATGACTTAAGAGCATTTCGTGCAAAATTTTCGCCATCTATGTTATTCACTTCTTCGATTGCGGTCAAAATTTTGGTATTTTCATCAAAGCGACGAGTCATTTCATTTGATACGCGGTCGATCACATTGAAATACTGCGACTTCAGCAACAAATTTTCCTTTTCGACTTCGCTTTGACCATCAACTTCGATACCACCAAGCGTTTCCATTACAATAGAGCTATTTAATCGAGTGCTGTGCTTTCGAATTCTTTGCGGTCGTGGTTCAATATCTTCAAATGTGCTCATGATTTTTTCAGTGGTTTTCAAGAAACTGTTGAACTTGTCATCGGTTCGTTCAGCCAAGATGATCGTGTGCAAGGCATCGATAATATGTTTTGCTTTTGTGAAACCTACATCATGACTTTGAAGCATTTTATTTGCGGGTTCAATCAGGTTTAATAAACTACATAAAAATGCAGCATAAAAATAAACTTCTTGTCCATGACTGCGCTTAAAAGGCCTGAAGCAAGAGCGATATCATCAGCTTTGAATTTCTGTCCTCCCTCATTTTTGATTTTGTCTAACGATTCAATCAATTCTCCATAGTTCTTTGTGATAGCTTCAATGGCTTTTAGGTGGCCAGACCATCTTGTTTCAATCAGGCGAGGAATGTTTGTACCTTCGTATTCTTTACGGACCTTGAAACGATTGAAAAAATTATGCAACAATCTAACTTGATCGGAGAATAACCGACATGAATCAATTTCCGATACCACATCTTTTACGACGAGGTGGAGACGGTGATTAAAGCAATGAATATAAGAGATTTTTTGTTTGAAATATTCTTGAATCAATGTTTGCACCCCACCTTGTTCTCCGCTCATCACAAACGCCCCATCATAACACTGGCAAATAATTTTAGCAACAATAACGTCATTCGCAGTAATTTGATCGATTATCAGAAGCGATAAGCCTTTTGCTGTTATATCGTTAGCTTTCACAAAACACAGAAGTGATTCAACTGATTTAAAATATTGAAGCACTGATGTTTCGTTTGTTTGCCGTTTTTGTCTCGGCATTTTTGCGTTCATACAAAAATTATCGTATTATATGAAGTAGTTGCTCGAAAAATATTTGGTGGTGCTCGGCAAATCCTTGGTGGTGCTCCGCACCACCAAGCACCACTCTGGCTACGGCCCTGGATATTTGAATGGGGCAACAATGATATTACAAAGATGACAAACGTTGCTTTGTATCTAGAATCTGAGAAACGAGTGCTGAATACGAATTTCAGAAACATGTACATAAACCATTTGAAGTTGTCACTATTTCTTTTCCCTCCCTTTCTCTCTCGCCTGCTCTCTGTTCTCCTTCGCCATGAGTCTGCTGAATGTGTGTTGAAGTGTATTTTATTCATAACTTGTTGGAATTTACTCGCCGCAAGTTGGCCATTCAAAGAAGAAGAAAAAAAAGACTTCAACGATATGCATGTTGACTACATATATCCTTTATTTGTTGTCATTGTCCCCGTTCTAGTGTTTCCATAAATAATTCCCTTCTTTTTTCTTCATTACGCGCAAATTCATCGATTCACATTCAAATTGAGATTCATTTAGTATAAACAATCATTTGCAGGTTGTGCGTATGTTTATTGCGGTTGTCACCATATTTGCGATATGTTGGCTACCATATCACATGTTCTATGTGTATGCATATCATCAGCCCCATATAACGTCCACCAATATTACACCGCACCTGTTTCTGGCGTTCTACTGGTTGGCGATGTCGAATAGGTTTGTTGGTTTTGGTTTTCATTTTCATTTACTATGTACGCCTTTGTGGCGATGATCACTTATAGTTTTGTTGAAAAATTTAAACGTTGCATTTGAAAATGTGTGCAAATGAATTTTCTAATTATTTGCTCTCGAATAGCATGGTGAATCCCATAATCTATTACTGGATGAATCGACGGTTTCGCCATTATTTTCAGCGAATTTTGTGCTTTTGCTGCTTCCGCCTGTGGAAAATGGATGACACATTTTTGCAACGGAATTCCATGTCAATCGAACGCAAGCCAAGACTATGTAAGTGTTTCATTTGTAAGTATTTTTTTGTGCAGTTTTAAATCCACACTTGCTTATGCTATGCATTTCATAGATTTCATTTTTGTCAACGTGACACATAAACTTGTTGTTGATTATAATTTATTCATTTTTGGTCGTGAGTACGTTCCGCAGCTATTTAAATTCATTTTTGAAGAGGGCTTCCCGAAAGTTTTCGCCATTCTGTCAAAAGTTTTTTTTTTTGATCGTTCACTCAACTTGTTGTTTGTAATCCAGTTTTGTGAAAATATTCGGAAAAGTTTGGACGTAATAAAAATGACAAAAACAAGTTTTCTACAGAAAAAAAAACGCTTTCGCTATTTGTATATGTTGTGTATGTACGTGTGTGACAATAATTCCAAGCCACTTGATCGAGCCGAACATAACGAAAAAAAAACTTTGAGAAATATGACAAAATTATTAATATTGTTCAAAATTCGCATGTTGTAAACCATGAACACAATATCAATTTATCAATAGAAAAATTGTGATGCAAAAGCGTATTCATTCACTAACGATCGATTTATAATTAGAGCGTTGAAATTCAATCATTTGATTTGCCAATATTTTCGGTTGTTTAATTATTGCTGATGGATAGGGTTTAAAAACGCGTTATTTTTTTCTTCTGTGTTTCCAAAAACCGTTATTTTACAGAGCCGTTTAATAACGCCCAGAAAACGTTATTTTCGTTTTTTCTCATTATTTCTGCGGTATTTTGAACTGTCAATATAAAAAACTATAGAAAAGTAACGTTTTTTTAAATCACCGTTTGCGGTATCTGTCGAAACGTTTGTATGACGGTGCTGGACTGATTTAATACCGTTAAATTTTAATGAAGCTGGAACACATATCACATACAACGAGAGTTACACACCGTAACCGTAAAATAGTAGCGCAATGGGAGAATAATGAAGGGGTCGTTAATACACCACGACAACATCAATTCAATTCAGTAATTTTCCGATATTTACTGCGTACCATTGATGTAATAGATTTTTAAATCGTTGAAACCAGGTTAAAAATTTTCCATTTTCGTTATTCCATGAAAAATGACTGCCATTTTTTCACCAACTTTAACATTTTTTATTTGCACAAATTTCGAAACCATGGAAAATTACAAGCATTCCTATCGCCTGGAAATGGTTCTCGATGTTATTTTTAATGCTCAATAACAAATTGCAAAGCAATAAATAATTGCTCGTTGTGAGCGAAAGAACGAGAGAGAGAGAGAGAGAGAGAGAGAGAGGGAGAGAGAGAGAGAGAGAGTAAAAGCGACTATCCAAGAAAGTACGTTTAGTTGTTTACACTTAGAAGCATGCATCATTGAGCTGCAGAGAGTTATATTCAATTTAATAAGCTTTAAAATGAATGATAGTTTGAAATGTTTGCCATTTAGAATGAAAATCTCTGCTATTTTCCAGTAAAACGACGAACGACACAATCGTATAAGCTCAGCGATGGAAAATTTTCAACAAAAACAGCACGGACATAACATCAACCTCCTCCTGGCATCACATTGAACAATGGAAATGATGCACCAAACAATGTGATGCTGACGGACAATTTGTAAATTCTCAATGCTATGGAATTCCAAAAATGAACAGAAAAATGAATAAGAGACTCACACTCATAACTCAAAAAAGGAACAACAACAACGACGGTTATCTGGGCAATGGCTTCAACACGACCAAAAATACGAATCCATTCACTCATTTTACAAATAGAAGTATCACATACCTCATTACTCGAATTGTCAAACGAAGCAGTGATTAAAAATCATTTGTACATGATATAGGCCAAATCCATACAGGTGGCAATGAGACGAAGAGTAGCAAGTAGAAGACGAAAAAAAAAATCAAATTGCGACAAAAATAAAACTTGAGGTTTCTTTTCAATAATAAATAATTTTTGAATTTAAAGAGAGAGAGAGAGAGAGAGAGAGAGAGAGAGAGAGAAAAACAACATTATTGTGATTGTACTATATATTGATTAAAACTGAACTGTTTTCGATAATTATATACCATTTTATGAAGTAGACAACACACGGAGATATGAACATGTTTTATGCCGTTGATTCTGTAATAACATCAGAGAATTTGTTGAATCTGATGGTGTATTATCTGTGGCTGAACGTGTTCCGACGATTATATCAGCACTTGATTTGTGACACAGCGTTCTTTTTGTATTTGCATTTGGACCCGATTGTGAAAATAAACAAAGCCCCACCAAAAATACATGGATGCATACACAAACAAACAAGCAAGCAAGCAAACAAACGAACTGTTTGTAAAAGGGCAGTTAATTTGAAATGTCACTCTCAGAGCAATCAGTTAATTTGGTTTTATTCATTGAAATGCATGCGGAATTCTTTGATATTTTCCACAACGTTTAATGGTTAATTCATTTAAAATTGTTCCATACCACTAAATGGTCCATTTTCGCTGGTTGATATGAATCGACCGAGAGAGCCATAATACCGGATGACAGTCACTGTAACAGATAATCAGTGTCAGATTTGACTAAAACTTTGAATAATATTCGATGTACATTTGTTAGAATTTAATTAAATTATCATACAGTATTCATTAATCATGAAATCATAAATCATTCCATGGATTTTCGTGTAAAACTGTGTCACAATTTATACGATTCCGGCAACAAATCTGTCTCTTCCGCGAATTGTAAATGTTTAATGAATGATGTTGTGGATATAAATGCTCATTGCACAATGCCAACCACTTTTGATCCACACACACACACGATCATTGTGTGATAATGTCAATTGTCAAACGGATTTGGGTAGCAAATTTAATAAATCATTTGATCGGAATATATTCGCTCGTTGGAGGAATGAGAAAATTCGAATATGCTTATGGTGGCACATAATCATTCATTCAACCACATCTTCATTGTTCAACATTTATAATATGTATAACGTTCAAAACTTCCACGAAAAAAAAGAAGAAACAACCACTTTTCCTCCCTTTGTGAAATCCATTTTGATAGTGCTAACATGTTATTTCCATCAGTTCCAGTCGACTGACATTCTTCAATAATATTAATGTGAATCAAAATCGATGTCATATTCAGAAAAAGAGAGGGAGAGCGAGAGAGAGAAAGAGAAAAACGTGTTTATTCATTTATTTTGGAATATTTATACTGTGATTCTAGAATGAATTTTAAAAGAAAAAATTAATATAATTCATTCACAGGGAGTTAGCAAGACTCACGTTATAAGGTTGTAGACTCACGTTATAATCGATTTCAAGGAGTAAGAGAGATGGATAATATCCATTGGATATATACAACTTGTATTCACCATCTCTTTCGATGGATGTCCAAAACCTTATAACGTGCGTCTTGCTAACTACCTGTGAATTCATTAAATAAAATAAAATCCAATAAAAAAAAATCGTGTGAATGTAATTATAAAAAAGCGGTGTTAATTTAAAAGTGGCATAAAAACAATGCAAAACATTTATGCAAAAATAAAACCAATCGTATCGTTTTGTGTCAATTTTACAATTTCAACCGTTAATTTAAACAATCTGTTGTGTAGCATATGGCTTTTTTATTTATCTGTAACACTCGCAGCACTTCCGGTAAACCAATTCACAATTAATTTTCACCATAACCAATTTTCAATAGCGAAAGTGTCGCAGTAAATGAATCAAAATGCGTACGTAATGAAAAAAAATCACACTTGAACTATAGCTGCACAGTTAATAATATATTATTAATTATTATTAATACTATATTATTAACTAGGCGGTATTAAGAACTGATACGTTATTAACATCGCCTGTTAATATCGCTATTACTTACTAGTTAATACCAGTTAATACCGGTATTATCATACTAATATATTATTAACATGCGATGTTAATACCGATAGTATAATTAATAATATATTATTAACTGTGCAGCTATAACTTGAACATTAATTAAATTTCTTGGAAATGCCTCTATATTCCATATGTACGGTTGTGGTTGAAAAATTGATTTCAAAACGGCACGAAAATCTAAGTAGAAATTATTCATAAGATTTAAAACGATGTGAATTTAAGGGAAAAAAATCAATACAATCTTAGCTTTGTGTTCTATTTAAAAAACAACAACAACAACAACAACGAATAAAAAAACTGAAAATTGATTTCATCATTGAAGCAAGGATCTGTGAAAATGAACATCTGTTTGTAATTGCTTGAGTTGCAATCAAAAACATTTAATGTTGATTTTTTTTTTTCATTGCGTTGGCTCTGAATGCAGTACGAGTCGTACCTTTCTTTTTTCTTATCGAATTTTCCTGTTGTTGTTTTTTTCTGTATCATCTTTGGTTTTTGGTCTTTTTTATTTTTTGATGGATGCATCGTTCGTGTTATTTGACGGCGCCACCGAATGGAATGTTTGTCTGGCAACAAAGTTTGCTCGAGGCATTTCAATCTTGTGGTAAATCTATAAAGGGTGTTTTTTAAGAGCATTCATAAGTTTTTTTGTTGAATAAAACCCACAAAACCCGATATTTTGATCGTATAACCGGTTTTATTAGTTAGATATATTCAATACATTTTATGTTTGACATACAGTTTGGGGATATGACCACCCGCCCTCCTATTTTGTGTTGTCCCCCGACACTCCATTTCTGAGTTATTTTGGGAGATTTTGAGGCCCCATTCCCACAGTATCATGAATTTTGTTGGACTTTAAAATTTAAATCGTTTCATTTTCATCTGAGTAATCCAAAGAATTCATATATTCTCACAGGGAGTAGCCCATAAAACCGAGTCGTATTGTTGGATGATGTACTAGAAGTTCTCATTCCTGTATTTTTCTGTTGAAAAGTAATTCAGGCTGAACAATTTTCAGATTACGGTTACGATGGTGTCAACGACCATGAACTTTGAGCTCTATCCAACCTATACTTTTGGCCGGCGCAAGATAGCGGTGGCGCCTAAATAAGATGTATTAGCAATTTGCGGCATTTTTAAGAACTATCAATACTTGTTGTTGTTGTTGTCATGAATTTCGCAACAACAAGAAGTATTGATAGTTCCCAAGCTTGCCGCAGACTCTATTTAGGCGCCACCGTTACTCACCGCTACTCCAACAGCGTCTAACACTACTAGTTATCAAAAAAAAACCGTCAAGAGGGTGCGAACAGTTCCCCATTGGAATGTTCATAAGAAAGCGCGCTCTCTACGGCAAATTTCGCCATTTTTCAACAAAAAGTGTGCAGTGCTATACGCTGTTGCGCTACTCACTGTCACTTCAAATACATTGGTTCTTATGGCAGAGAAGCACAGGTTGGCTCTATCTACCTAAATCTCTCCGACAAGAATGCCAGTGAGATAGAATAGAACACACATATCCTCGCATACAACAAGTGCCTTTCCATATTCTCTAGTTGGCTAATATGTTTTTATCACTGTTCTTACATAATTATGCTGAATGGTTTGAACCAACGAAATTGAAACGCATATGCCGTGTAACATTTTGGGGATGTGCATGTGTGTGTGCATACCTGCGTACATACAATGTGGATGTAGGATGAAGTACGTGAGTATTATTTTCTAAGCGGCTTCGAATAGCTGATCTAATGAAAACTGATGTACAAAAGGTAGGAAATAAGCTTGTAAATAAGCGTGTGCATCGTGCAATCGAGGCTCAAAACAATTACGTGTATATTTAATGGAATTTCTCCGGGTTCATTTAAATGTTTTCATCTACAATCCGATCTAGATATAAGGACTACAGAAAAAATGTTGTACTGGTTACTGGTGATCCGCATATGCATACTCCAAGCAAAACTTACTATGTATGAGCATATAAATACTATGTTGATGCGTGTCTTCATTACGAAGGCACCAGTAACACGATATTTCAAACATAATCAACAACAACAACAACTGAAGAATAAAAAAAATGAATTTTCCATAACCTGATATATTAAAATGAAAACATTTCATCAGTAAACTACTACTTGAGAGAGGCATATGTTGGAAATCTAATTCACTTTCTATCGACATTGATGCACGCATTCAATCATATTCGCATATTTTTGTTGAATATATGTATTTAGATGTCTTGGATGGAATTTGAGTGTTTCAAGTTGAGATATACTTGGAACGGGATCGTATAAAGGTCTTAAAAAATTGTACGTTCGATAGCGAAAGACTGGAAATGATTCTGGTTTTTTTTTCTTCTTACAATCTGAATAATGCATAAATGACTTGTAAAATACATTACTTGGAATGGATGACAGAAAAAAAACATCTTTAGGTCTGAATTCGGTTTATTCGCCTCAACGCAGTAAAAATTGTACGAATACAAATTTTTACAATGGATTTCAAAGTGCTCGAGACTTTTAACAAAGCATCACAATCGAGCATAAGCATCGATACACATTTCACTCAGAAAATTCGATCAGAAGAGACGAGAAGAAGGAGAACAGTGCCGCGACGAACATATTGCCTGGCAACAAAGCAACTCGGATTTGTAAACTATACCATTTTCGAAAAGAAAACGTGCCCACCAACGCAGCACGACCAGACGACACGATTTGATAAAGAAGGAAAAAAAATACATTACACGCAATACATGATAGTTTCGCGGCGAGTAAAATCGTCGTAATTTCAGACAAACATTACCAAAAATACCAAGAACCCGCATCACACGCCGTGACGACAATTTAAACAAAAATAAAGTCCAACGAGCGAGAAAGAGAAAATAAAAAATGCTCCAAATGAAAAAGGATATAAAAAAACACGTAAGAAATAGTATTGTGAAACGAAGAAGTAAATACGACCCGAACATAAATCGCTTAAAAGTGTTTCCGGAACAATACTGCTCTAATTTTGGTTCGTCCTTTGGTCACTCCGTATAAACAAAGCAGTTGGTTAAGCTTGATATTTACTGGCTATTGATTTTATTCGTTATACGATTCAAGAGTTTTATTTCCCTATATATAGCAGTATGTTTTTTTCCTTCGTTCGTTCGTTCATTTATTGGTTTTTCCCTTCGTTCGTTCTGTCTACGTGGAATAAAAAAGTACTTTTTTACTAGGGGCTAACCACGGTTTTAAAAATAACCAACAATGACCGACTTTTACATTTTTTATCATTTAAACAAATAAATTCCGATATGATCACATTTTGGTCGATTTTGAACGATTTTTGCAGTAATTTTTTCGCTTTATCGAATGCATACTGTTCTAGAAGCGGGTTTTGGTGTATCCTCAGGATCGTTCAGAACTGCTCCCGATTCTGGAGGTGGGTTTTGGTGGATCTTCAGGATGGACCGGACTGGATTTGACAATGGCCCTGGCCCATCGTGAAGATCCACTTCCAGAACCGGAAGCAGTACTAAACGATCCTGAGGATCCACCAAAACCAACTTCCAGCATTTTTGAATCGGTAATGACGTCAGCACATTAAACGTTTATAGTCGATATTAAACGATAAAATTCAATATATACAGATTTTTTTCAATTTTTTACGGATGTCATTAAAATTGGGCGATAAAAACAGATTTTGTCAATAAAAGATCCGTGGTTAGCCCCTAGCTTTTTTATGATTTCGTGTGTGTGTATAAAGAACTGTTGGAGATTTCCCAGAGCAGATGGAATTCCCATTTTCTTTCGAATGCATTATTTGCCGTTGGTATATCGGTTTCTATCTGCCCGCTCTGTCGGAGTGCTCATCACCAGTGCCATATCAATCATGGCACACGATATCAAACTGTAAAACTTATCGAAATCTTCATGGGGTTAAGTTTAAGTTGAAACGCTTAAAATAAGACGAATTTTCTAATATGACATAGAAAAATCAACAAAGAATGTAACGAGAAACAGATGCCTTTTTTTCTTTCGCATTTACTCTCTGCACACACACACACATGTACACCCATCTTCTTCCCATCCCCATTCGATATGTTCCTTTGCCGTCAGACTGGCGCATGAAACTGCTATGCTTGCTATACGTAGAATATCAGGAAGAGGTAAGTCGTGATTTCTTTTCCATTTCAAATTTATGCGTTTGCTGAGAAGTAAATAAATTTGAAATGGCACACATCCTTGATGTAGACGAATATTTGCCTTAAAGTTATGTTTGACACCACAAGAACCATATGCATGCTCGTTTAAGCTTGTGCACGCATTTGCTTCAAGCTTTAACTGAAAAAAAAAAAAAAATATATATATGTATATATATATATATATATATATATATATATATAGAGAGAGAGAGAGAGAGAGAGAGAGAGAGAGAGAGAGAAAAGAGTCGAATTTGAACATTGGATATGAGCACAGATCGAAACTTCTGCTGGCCCTATTCCAATTGTATTATTTTCTTCGTCTGGGGAATACATTTTTTTTTCAATCAGCATATATTTATTCCTCCTTTCTTTATAAGATTGTCGTACGTACACTTTGGATACGCACAAAACTCCCGATCGTTGGTTCACTCACTCACTCATTCGCCTGGCAAATCTAAGTCACTAAAAATGTGGAACTTTTCCAAATGCTTCACATTTCACTTTTCAAATTTAAATTATATTATATGATGATAGAGGAATCTTTTGGCAATATACATGTACTATATTCGATTCAAAATGAGATTTGGCCAGGGCCTGTCCGAGGGTTAGAGAAAAAAAAATGATTCAACCATTGTTTTCAATCATTTTGGATCAGTTCGGACCAGTTTTTTGGATCAGTTTTAATGTCAAAATTCTTATATTGGCCCCCTTATGCTATGTTCCAATTTTCATCCAAACCGGACCACTTTTTAAATTTTCGATTTTTTGCGATTTTTGACGAATTTTAACTAAAAACTTCATAAACTTCTTCTTGCACCACCAGTTTTTATTTCAAAATATCTTCCAATTTTGTGCTATCTATGCACCAGTACAATGGTTGAATCATTTTTTTTCTCTAACCCTCGGACAGGCCCTGGATTTGGCCGAGATAATTCTTCCCGCTGCTCTTCAACTAATAAAATCGATATATGTCAGCATTAATTTCAATTACAATATCGCTTTCGATAAGTTTTTTCCGCTTCCTTTCTCGCTTTCTCTCTCTCTCTCTCTCTCGCTCCTTCTCTTTCTTCCATTTCGATGAGAAAGCTTCGTTGTTTCTATCTTGATTTATTTGCCACTACTGATGAATGAATGTTTGCCTGCGATTCCGCAACGCTAACTATTGTTTATTCCCGGGAACTCGAATCAATGTTCGCTTGCACAACTTAATCCTCCACTTCATCAGACCGAACTGAAGACACGATTTGCTCGCACACCAGTACACTTAATAAAATAGATAATGCATGTATTGGGGATTAATACAGTGTATTTGGCATAATGGGAAGCATGCCTCTCTGCAAACGAATTCGTCGAGAATTTTACTATCGTACCTTTCATGAGCCATCATTCGCATGCGATAGAATAATGTGATAATTTTAGAGCAGATGAAACGGCAATGATACACTTAATTGTGTCTAAATTTCCTTCCTATGTATGACCTGTGTACTCCCATATGATTTGTTTTATTGCTTCGTGCGGGGGTTGTTGCTTACATTGTATGCATAACATTGATATTGTTTGAATTTCGAAACATAATCTAAGAAGTTGAGCCCCTTGTTAATAGTTGTGATGTGTTTGCTCTCTAATCAACATCAGTGTTTAAGAGACAATGTACTTTTGCAATATCCCGGCTAAAGCGGGGACGCTCCAAATAAATCGATAATTGGCATGATAGAACACGAAGAAGATCAAATCCGCAGCTCAATACTAAATCGAATATTTGATACGCCAACTGCCAATCCAAATGACAATTGCCAAGGCCAAATACTGGAATTGTAGAAACAAATGGTCCAATGACCTAGCTGACACCCTCCGAGTAAGTAAGAAGTTTTTACCGAGAAAATGTGTATAAAGTATTAATGTTACTTTTGTGGTGAATCCCTTTGCGCTCACATTTCAGGAGCGCGCACCCGAATACGTTCATTCGCGCTCGCCCACCAACCAGCATTCCTAGCGGATCTTTTTTCTTACGTCGTTATTTCAAGTTTTGAATGTACGCTCTTTATGACAAAAGCGAAAAAGCCCCAAAATCCAACAACATTCAATATATGCAAATCCTAGAAAGGGTATCGCCTTTTTTTCCATTGAAAAGGCTACGCATAAAATATTATTTAAGTGGTTCATTGCAATTTTTGTTTCTTCACACCTTGTGTTGCAATCATGCGATGCGATGAAAAAGACAACGGCCAAGAAACAGTAGACCGTAGAACTTTAATCACAATAAAGTGCTTGGTTGTGTTGTTTTTGAAGCACATCAAGCGAAAATAAAATGCGCTGAATCACTCAATGGTTACGTTTTCAACCTTTCACACGGCTCAAGTAAACGACAAACGCAAAAAGTCAATAGGCATTAGATCATTGGCAAAAGAGATAAGTAGTCTTATTAATAAGATTTGAGGTGATAAGGACGAACCATCAGCATTTCAAGGAATTTCACGTCTTACTTATCATTCGCCCTCAACCTGTTCCAAACTCCAACGGGAAACAGCGCATACAACCGACAACACATGCCGGCTTTGTCCTCGTTCTCTTTTTCCGTTACGCATCTCATTTATCAGCTATTTCACCTTGGTGCGCGACGCTATCCGATACTATTCTGTTGTGTTTTGGTACATCAAACAGAATTACACAAACAGTCGTTAGGTTCGCTGGACGAAGAAAACGATGAAGGAAAAAAAACACACAAAAGTATTACACTCCCCCCCTCTCTGGCCATCGCAAGCTGTTGTCACAATTGCTTCATGGGCTCTCGTTTTTTTTTTATTAACACTCGTAGATTCCAAAAGATTTGAAGATGGTGATCGGAAAGCGAGAAGCGAGATGATAAAGATTCGTTGTAACAAACATATTCATCGATCTTCCTATCTCGAATGCGTGTACTGTACCTTTTTTTCAACATTCAGCGAAACCCATAGATTGAATGTACTCAATGTTATTGCCTTTGCACTGAATTTCCTAATTTATTTCGTTATTCTCCTTTTCTCAGTGAATTCAGTGGATGGGACAAAAAAAAATATTCAGTAAACCAGTCGACTTGGTGCTTTGATCGCAGAGAAGAATAAGACGAAGAAGAAAAACGAGAAGAAAAAAACAACAAAAATCCTTTGATTCACACTTGTAACATCTATTTAATTACACTTACACAAACAGGCTATTATTTTTTCCACTAGTAATCTGTGTTCAAGGGTTTCATTGGAAATATCAGCTCTACACGGAACAACTTAATAGATGAAAGTTTTTACTCGACAAATTGCTGCTCGTTTTTGTAAAAGAGAATACAATCCATACAAATGGAGCAAGCGAGAGAGTGTGGGAGAGAGAGAGAGAGCCATGAAAAGTGCTAAGCATACGATGGGAAACAACGATGGACAAATGGAAAGGCACTAAACTAAAGCCGATGGTTGTTATGCTTTTGTTTGGCAGTTATGATGGAGCAAATGATTTTCATGTTTTTAATTAAAACAGCCCGAGTGCGGCAATCACAAGTAGAAAATCAACGAGCTAATAGGAATCATTCATTTATTCGAAAATTGATACTATAATATATTCGGAATTTCTATAGAGATCATGACCTTTCATAAAGTGTGACGTGATTTTCACCAGTCACTTCTTTTTTTTTCTCTTTCTCTCTCTTGCTCGTTAATTTTCGATGGTACCGGACTTAAGTCGTTTCTTTTTTTTCACCGTTGATTTTGAACCGAACAATGAACCAGCAAAAATAATTGTTAGTTGTCTGTGTGCCATACATTATATATAGGGAGCATGCATGCGTGCAAATGTGCAAACAAAGTTTAATTGAGTCTGCCATTTAGGGTGATGATGAAGGCTTGCAACGATTGTATACTCATACGCCTCCTAAAAACAATCGCATATATAATCATAACAATAATGGAATGTGATTTATTTAATAGGTTCTTGTGCGTCCTTATCAGCATTTTGGATGGGCTTAGTGTATGCTTTGAGTGCGCGCAACAACTTTTTTTACACTCTATACGATAATGATAAGATGCGGCTCCAGTAATCGCACAACATTTGTTAAAACTGAAGAAAAAATGAAGCATACACACCAAGAGAAGAGAAAAAAATTTCAACGCACCGTAAAAGATGGTGCAGTAAATGTATGGAGGAGGCTCTTCCACAGCAAGAAAAAGAAAACAGTAAACACAGTCATTGACATCGGCTCCACTTTTTGCGAGTGATTTTTATTTCGGGCTGTTGTTGATGGTTAGATTTTTTTTGCTGTTGTTGTTGTTGTTGTTGTTCTTTGTTTTATTCTGTAGAGAATTCCATCCACGAAGATGAGACACACATTTATTTCGTTGGAATATTATACAGTATGCCAGCTATTTGTCATTTATATTCGTTTCGGTGCTTTTACTACACTTCCGGATTGTTCATAATATGTTTTACGAGTGATTTCAAATATTCGTTTGTAACAAACTGGAATGGATATTGCAAGCAAATGCAAAGAAAGAAAGAGAGAGCAAATAAAATTTAGTTGTATCAAAATGAAAATATGAATATTTCGTGTGTTGTAGCCCGCGCATTCGGGAATTTCTTCATTATGTTACTTATATGCAATAACAAAATATATTTTACATTATAAGTATGGTAACATTTGAAAAATTTGTATGCCACTTTGATGCCTTTTCGCAACGAAAATGAACAACAAACCATTTCTATTTTTTTTTTCCTACGGATGACGGAGGGGATCTGTGATGGCAATGAAAAGTCATGGCAAAAATGAAATGCTGAGCAAAAAAGAAGCTCGCAGTAAAAACAGTCTATGAGTATGTGTTTGGTCAGTTGTTATGTGATGTGATGTGATATTTGAGTCTTGTTAGTCGCACTGTTTTGAGAGTCTTAAGCTTTCGGTTGGTCCTCATTGAGATCCCACCATTACAACCCTAGTCAGACCAATGCTTGCACATTTTCTCTTATGACCGTTATATTAATTTTGCGATGGCCATAAAAATGGGCACAATGTTGGCCTGGCCGTGTTAGAGATGGCCGCGTGCGCTTCAATTCGATTTGATATGATATGATACTGTCGACTGAATGCCATGCTGCCCAAGTAATTTTCCCCCCGCTGTATATATGGTTGAGTACATATATCCCGGAAATTCATCGAAAGTAATTTTGTTGTGCGGTAAAATTGCGCACCAACTGTGATAGAGTCGCACCATAAAAACGAGATGCTTCATTCGCAACAATAACAAAGCACACACACACATACACACACACACAAAACTAGGATGAAAATAAATGTTGGGAAAGGAAAAATCGCGCGACTATGCCTGTTTTGCGGACGCTGAGATTTGGATTTAAAGCAAAACCTTGACAATATTGGAACGAAATCTCTTTGTGCATTGACGTTTGGCTTGACGAGATAAGGTAGAAGGCATAGTATTCCATGCGAGCCAATTGTGAAATCCGATCAAACCAAGTGTTCGATTCGTTTAAGTAACATTTTCACCGGATAAATGGATCTTTTTACTTTTGCCAACATAAAATGCACACAATAGCCGGTTCTTTATAAAAATTACTCTCTCTCTCTCTGACTCTCTCACACTCTCTGGCAGATATCCAGTGTGACGACTGTCACAAAGTTTCACGAATTCGATTTCACATCGAGAGAAAACCAAATTTTCCTCGGCTTATGAAAAATGATAGCCAATTTTTTTCTCGTGGCTGTTCAGGTTCAATGCTTCCATGTGACACATTTTAAGGCGACACAAACCAAAATGAACTGAACTAGAAAAAAAAAGGTTATTTTTTTTCAAGCACTAGAAAAAACGACGGACGAAAACATTAATTTAGAACTGTGACTATCAAACGTACCAAGGCAAGGCAAGGCAAGACAAAATAAAATATTCATCAAAAATTGAAAACAAAACAAAACAAAATAAAAGGAAAAAAAACAAAAGCACACAGTATACACAGCAAATGAATCAAAAGAAATGGCGAATCAGTTATGGTTTGATTCAATCTCCTCCGATTGAATTGAATACGACTTGTGCGTCTAATTATGTGGAAGTAAATAAGTGGGGTTGTGACATCTAGCCTAGCTCACGAAACACATTATTATTATTATTGTTGTTAAAGACGAAGTGAAATAACGATGCTATTAAAAATTCGACAAAATCGTGAAATATCAAAAATAGATTTGAAAACGAGAAAAAGAACCAAAAAAATGGCATTTGGTGACATACTTAAATAAACCTTATTTTCAAAATCATAAATTACATCAGGATCATTTATATTTTATGGCAAGTTGTATTACGCGTCGGCAGTATGCGTATAAATCATATAGCCGCCTTCAATAGGATGAGTACATCTCGAGGCCAAGTCGGGATGCATGGATTTGATGAAAAACTGACTCATCAACGCTAACGATTACTTCTCATGAATCCCATTTAATCTGCATTTTTGTTAAATGTACGCTCAAAAATTCACATTTCCAAAGTGGATAGTCTACACATCTCAAAGCCATCACCAGAGTCAATTCAATTCAGGTTGTCGTAGACTAATAATAATTTAATGTGAAAGAAAGATAGAGATAGACAGAGAAAATGTATAACTTTGTCATATTTTTTCCGTAAACCATGTTTCTGTTAGCAACACATTTCAATATTCATGCTGCGAATGTCATTCTTCCGTCGCGCATTCAACCGAAATGCATCAATGGCAAAATAAATTTCCGCGTGATATACTCGTCAAAATGTTTTATTGCTATATAATCATTTCAAATGCGTATTTGCTTACATTTAATACACGAGAAATAAAAATGAAATTCGCTTTCTGTTTCGTTTGCGAATTAATTTCTTTTTCCTTTTCCTTCTTGCGTCAACAACTATTCTCATTTATTATTTTAGACTGAGTAAGTATTTGATTGAGTTCACACACACACACACACACACACACTCAGCATTTGGGAAAGAAACAATTAAGTGTTTTCCATTTTATCAATTCTCGTTCTTTGAATTTCTCCTCCTGGAATATCGCCTAAATTCATGTCAAGTCAACAATCAGTAGAATGCATTAGGAAAAGATTGAGGAAAACGAGCAAACATGGGTGAACGTGGGAACCTGCGGGTGAAATGCTTGTGCGCCAAAACTTTTTAGATGAAGTCAAAAGATATGAAAAACAATCTAGGATAATAATGGGGGGGGGGGATTTGATTGGATTCTATTCTCTTTTTTCCCGTTAATTCTTGAAAATTCAATTGTTCTGCGATTCGATTTGGATGTTCTTCCGCCAAAATATTCACCCGTATATCACAACGTACATGAATGCCTGTGTGCGATCTACGCCGCATATTTCGTACGTTAAGCTGAATAAGCAAAATCGACAAAGCATAACCGAAACCGATGATGAACAACTCGCACGTATTTCCATTTGAGATATGACAAATCGTCTGGGAAGTTCGAATCTCACGAATTTCCGATGACACGTTTAATCAACAGATGTAATTTTCGTTCGTTTCGCGTCGTCCACATGCCAAACATGCTCAAACGGAAAAGAAATCCCCACATTTGTACAGAGACTAAATCATTCGATTCAAGGGCTTTGCACCAAACGCAAATCAAAATATCTACTAATTGTGTGCCCCACAGTTGTGTGTTTGTGCATGGTGTGTGAAACAAAGCATGTTGGCTTTTTGACAAATCTTAACAGCACAGCACAATAAAGTTAATTTATTTATGTTTTTTCTGCATTTCTTCGTTCTGCTGGCATTTGGCTAACGTTATTACGGCGAATTTGAGCAAGAGGGAGAGCGAAAAGAGAAAGTGAGCGAATAGAATGAGTGGCTCAGCTAAGAGGAATAGAGACAGAGAGATGGAGATTTGGGCGGGGGATTTGGCATGAACGCAATTAGGAATTGTTTAATTTCTAAAATAGTGGGTGTATTGTTTTCGTTCTGTCGGTGCTAACAACCGAGTTCAACGCATCTCGCAATTCTAATGTTCTGCGTTTTGCCAAAACGTTTCGTCTAATGCGATATTTTCTTTAACATTATATTATGAGCCAAATAATTTTTAAAGGGTTCAAAATGTTCAATAATGAGCACGAACATGAACAAGAACAATGAGGCGAAAAGCCGGAGTAACACCAGGCTGTGTGCTGGGGATATTCGTGATGCGCCTGACTCTTCTTCGTAATCAGTGAAAGTTTGATTTCATCGAGACGCAAACAAACACCCGCTTGTAAGCCAAACCATGGCTGCTCAATTTCTAGAAGGAATTTTTTTTTCGTTCGACATTTGAAATTGAGTTTGCTTTATTTAATTTGGATTTTACTTTGTTTTTTGTTTCAACATAATTTATTGACGTTGACCTTTTCGGTTGGTGAGCGCCCGCCGCGTTATCACGACTTGTGTGTATGTGTCGCTTCTTCGAAAATTCCGCTCTATTTGACTCATCTGAATGTTTACTGAATGATGCAAAGCACATCGTATTTGTCTCCAAAAGCACGTACCATTTCGCTGCGGCCAAATTCCTAGGGGGAAATGTCCGAATGTTTTATATGCATACATGCAATTTATATGATGTGACTAATTGCCACAACTATTTGCGAATATTTACAAAATATATGCGTTGTATGCGCTTTATTTGAGTATAAGCACTATATTTATGTGTGATTTTAATATTTGCTCTACCAATAAATACACAGCAAACACAATGATTCTAGCAATGTTGAGATTTGACACTTAACTTGGTTTTAGTACCATTTGCTCTAGAAAAAGTTCAATAGTTCTATAATAAATGCATGAAGCTTTGATTTGTGATTTAGTACATTTTGAACTATTTCTAGTACAAATGGTACTTAAATGGATTTTAGTCCCAAATTTCATATTGCGGTTCCAAAAGTTAGAACAATCGTGTTTACTGTGTACACTGAGCGAAACTAGGTTGTCAGAATCACCAACATGAAGTTGTAAACGAGAGAATTCCAACTGGGGTTGGACATTTCGCAAAATCTTCTCCACATATCACCTTATAACTGAGTGCAGAAAATGTTGCGAAATGTCCAACCCTGGTTGGAATTCGCTCGTTTACAACTTCATGTTGGTGATTCTGACAACTTTATTTCTCTTTGTGTACGTATACGCATTTGGTTTGTTCCCCCTAGCTAAGTTTAATTTAAAACATAGAACAAATCACAAAATTTTATGCTTTGCCGTTAAGCTAAAACGTAAATCGTTTCAATGCAAAATGTTTTTGCTAAATTTTCACACTCAGTTCAATCGTCAGGCCATCGATGGAGATAAATGGATCAAACGATTTGTATCGTTTGTCATTCGTTATATTCCAAACTTTTGTTTTCTATTGGGGATACAACAAAAAGCAGTCAAACTAACGCATTTTTCTACTTCTTTCTCTCTCCTTCCGGAAAACCCTCTTTGTATGGAAGCGATCGAGCGTAAAAGCAAAGGCCGATTTCAAACATCTTAAATAATTGGAATGTCAATATTTGCTCGAAGCATTCCTCTGATCGAATGCAATACTAATTTAATCGGCCAATGGAATTCAGATTATCATTTTGACGGCGACTAACGATGAAAGTTAATTTGATATAAACCGCCGACAGATACAACAATAAATTACATAAATTTTGTTATTTCTGAGAGCTCACACTCTCGGTCTCTGCGTGATTCCACTCGATGCTTTCCATATGAGCAAACCCACAATTTTGCACGATCCAGTAGCGTTTGAGCTTGTGCTCTTTTTCATAATCACGCAAACATCCTGTGTGTGTGTGTGGATCAATTTTTAAAATATTCCGCTTGCTTGTTTGTTTGTTCGCGGATCTCTCTGGCGATTAGTCGATGTGTGAGGGCCTATGCGTAGTGTAACAGTCCATTGATGATGAATGAAGCAGTGGATAGCACACACCCAGTAAGGGGTAATGTCACACAGCTGTGGCAAACATGTTTGCTCTGTTCCCCTATCATCGCATTCGCATGGATTGCGCACTACAACTTGTCCAGATTCGAAATCCGACTAACGGAAATGATTGGAGAAATGGGATAATGGTTTGCTGCCTTATGGTGTTCGTGTCAATCCAATTTTCATTCAAACAATGAAACCGTTACTCTTGGTGGAGCAACTGAATTTTTAATTCAACAATACGATATGCTACCGATCCGCTAGCAAACACTCATAAATCGGTTATTTACACATGTACCTAACAAGTAGGTGTGAAAATATGTCATACATTAAGATAAAATTGCACCAAATACAGTATTACTGATCTGTCATAACAATATTTCTGTTTGCCTAAGCTTCCTTCGATGGAAATTCACATGAAATTGGTCATACAATTTAGTAAACCGTATATTCCCAATGCACATTTTGCACATGATTCAACGATATACGCTTAAATGTATGGTTTGGTCTGGAGCTGTGTGTTCAAATTGTGTGCCCACAATTGGTTAGTTTACAAATATTTCAAGTTTGTGGTACAAAGCTATGTGTAATTGTAACCATGGGATGAGAGAGATAGAGAGAGAAGGAAGGAAGTAGACCAATTGCTTGAATGTGTATATGTATGTGTACGATTCAATTTGTAAACAACACGCTGGGGAATGACGGTATTAATATTTCAGTTTCTTGTGAAGAAGACAACTCTTGCTTCAGCACACACTTAACTCATGTACGGATGGTGAATGAACAATTTGTTTTCCACAGCAGTGCTTCATCAGTAAATTAGCCTATATTCATTGTCTATGCATCGTTCTAGTGAAATATTCAATTGAAAATCAACTGAATAGAATAATTTTCATCAAACGATCCATTGGGGGAGGATGTTCATAATTATATTCCAAACACAATATTCCTTATATGAGGCTGTGAGAATGAAAATGGCAATACAGGAATAAACATTCTGAAGCGCATCAAGAAAAAGAAATTCGCAAAAATGAATCATGAGTTCTGAATACGCAAAAGTGAGCCATGAACCTCCTATGCTGCCCATGTAAATTCATGTTTCACTTTTGTATATTCAGAACTCATGAATCATTTTTGCGAATTTCTTTTTCTTTATGCGTTGCAGAATGTTTATTCCTGTATTGCCATTTTCATTCTCACAGCCTCATATATGCCATAGACACCACAGACATAGATGTTTTTTTCCACCCATAACACATGTTACTTTCGATTTATTGGCTCCAGCAAATGTGCACGTCTTTTCACACTGACTGCGATGCCCAAAAGCAACTTGAATGAAGAAACGAAGTAGCTTATTTTCTTTTTTTTTATCATGCTTCACATCCTTCCTTGAGTTGAACGAGTTCTTGATTGCCATTCAATTTTGTGTAGCACATTCAATGCGGTGCTTATTTTGAATGACAATTGCACAGTAGTTTCGTCGAAACCACATTCATGTCGCATGGCATGAAGAGAAGTGCAAGAGAAATGGAGAGTGGGCGCGCGAGATAGAACGAGAGCTTAATAGTTGTATGCAACTGTTTCGTTGAATTTTCTTCATTGAAAAATTAAACATGTTCGATAGACGATACTTCGAGTGATGGAACCGAAGGAATTGGCTTGTTTTTATGTTTATTTGTCAATAACTTATAACTTAATAAAATTTTAAGAAATTGTGGGTTGCACAATACCAAGAAAACCACCAACTTACCGTTTCCTTGGTGAGCAGTAATAATAAACAACGGCAATTGAACAGCATAAAAGAGGTAAACGAAGAAAAAAAAGTTACGTTTGATGAAACAAAACTATGGTTATTAATTTTATTTGTGCATTGAAGTGGTATAATTGTTTGCTCAGTTATTTATAATTGCAGTCAGTTGAAATGCACGGAACTTTGGAGAAATTCCTAACGAATTGTTGATGTGAACTAAGTGGAATTGGTTGAAAAATAAACGCAAAATAAATTGCACATTTTGACAAGTTTTTCATTCGGAAAATGGAGCTGCAGAATGTAAGCATACTTGACAATTGTCATGAATGCCATCATCGGTTTGCTTTTTGGCTAGCAAATGTAATTGGCTTTTTGCTGAACGAAGCATTTGCGTTTAAGCAACTCAGCAATCATACCATGTTTATTTATTATGAATTGTTGTGCTATGGCATCGATTCCATTTCTGCACCGATAGCCCTAAGAGCATATTCCTCTCCCACAACAAAGCAGATAATAAACACATACTATTTGGCGATTGAGAAACTCCAGATGATAGCTAGTTGAAGATATGAGAAAAAATCACGGAACCAATAACAAACATCTTTTATTAATTTTGATTTAGTGCCAATTAAATCGATCGTTTGCTATGACCTTCCATTCATCAATTGAGTAATGTCATGAAAAAAAAATGTTCATAAATTGAATTTTGCCTTGTGTATGTGGCAAAAAGTCGTTACTTTTCGCTGTTTTTCATCTTCGTTCGAAGAAGTAAACAGAAAAACAAGAATAGAAGCTGTCTTCTATGCTGAATGGGTAAAAAGTGTTGGTGCCACACCACGCGTCACTTGTTGGTAACCTAGTTTTAATACAAATGAGCAATTTACTAATATTGTTTTCCCGATGCGCCAATATAATTTAGTAAAATTTTACAGAAGCCGCATGTTAATGCATTACCAACCGCTTAATTGCACGGTAGGAGCAATAAAAACGACATCATTAGGTTGGTATCCATAGCTGTAGTGTTTGTTATGGTACTCCATTTAATTCATTAGAAACAGACACATACACACACGCAAACACTCACACTCGAACACATTCGCACACATTGCATTTAATGCTGTCAGTGTCGGGAGTGTTGAGAAGAAAAAAAAGAGGCCACACGTTCTCATCACTATGCAACTCGTGCACTGGTCAGTGTCAATGCAATTTATCATAGACTCAAATCAGACTGTTATTCATCGTTAGGATTATAATTGTTTCTCTGTAATGTAAGTATGGTTGTGATAGATGTGTTCATGCGGGACTTTTGAGTGTCTGTGGCATAATGAAATCATGTGATTTTAATTGAAATGGTATGATTACAAATTACGATTTGCTATGGAATGTAATGCAGAGCACCACCGTCAAGCTTGGCCACGGAACTACCATGTACAAAGAGGGGGAAAAAGCCCAACCAGAACGACAAAAAACGCGTTTAATTCGGGCAATAGGTTTAGAAATGTATACGCCACTGAAGCTTAATTTTCTTGTGATTAAACATAGATAATCTTTCTCGCATGCGAAAAGAAGAAAACGAAAGAAAAAAAAATACCAACATAGACATAAGCGGATTGGAATTCCAAAGCTCAGCCACAAATACATATCGACTACAATTATTGTCATGACAACGCAAGGGTACGATTAAACAGCCATAAGCCGAAAATTTAAAAAACAATAACACACTCTCTCTCTCTCTCTCTCTAGCAATAATTGAATGTTGTGAAGCGAACCACTTGAATTTTAATTGACAGTGAAACGCATCAAATACTTTTTTCGTTCATAAATTCAATTATAGTGTATATAACGTTGGCGTTTGTGAGATTCTTGGCCATTTATTTTGTATACCACCCTCTCCGTTCAGACATACTGAATCAGAATTTAGGTCACAATTGTTTGTTTCGTTGCTATCTAAACTCATTTCAGAATAAACAATAACGCGGTGGTCCGAGTTTGTTTTGTGTGTGCTTATTCATGTTTAATTTTTTTCGTTTGAACGGTAGCTTCAACTTGACCAACCGCACATCAAAAATGGAATACATCCGACCAAAGTTGCAAATAAATCGATACAAAAAACAGTCACCACATATTTTATTCCGAAAGATAGCTCAAGAAATTGATAACGAAACACAAATTAAATTAAATTTTTCGCTCGACTATGATTTGTCGTTGTGGTTGATTCAGTTATTGAGTTTGAATCCAAAGTATGGCATCGGCTGTGGACATTTGTTTGACCGGTCTGCGGTGAATATATTAATCAAAGACTATCTGCAAATTGTTTCTGGTAATTCATCGTTCAACACGTGTATGAATGAATTATCATTACACGCAATCAAATTTGATTATGCGTTTTCGATCTCTCTCTCTCCATCTGTCCACCTCTCTAACTCTTTTTTTCATTTCATATTCGGTTGCTGATATGCCGCAAACACAACAACTACATTTTGTACAATGGTGGATGCAGATCCAGACAGCGTATTTGTTGCCATAGTAAACATGCAGGTATACTACATAAACCATTATATCGATAAAAATCGAATAATTGCAAAACATCAAACCGATATGAATGAAAAAATGGAGCCGTTGACCCGTTTAATTATCAATACACGCCTGAAATCAAAGATCGATTGTGATGAATATGTGAAAAAGCTGGCAGTGGACATTATCGCGCATTATGCATTGGGAAATTCGGAGAATGGCCAGGTTAGTTAACGACTTGTGTGAGTAAACGTGTGTGTGATAACATTATATCGGGGAATCATATACATTTCTTCACTGTCCTTATATACTCACCATATCACCAAAATATCCATTGTACATAAAAATTCCATTTATAATACGTTTTTATGATCAATTTCATACTTTACGGGCGCGAATTGGTTTCCGCGGGCGGTGTACGGCATGTTGACGACTATACGTGTGTGTGTATGTATGCATATGTGCGCGTGAAAGGTTGTTCAAGAAACAATAAATGCTCTAAAGAGTATGATGTCTGTGAATGATGTAATGGCGTTTTCGGCATTGTGTGAAAAAGATAAAATCGAATCATTATCGGGTATCCGAGAGATTGTATGCGGAATGAGAGCGTTCAATAAAGATGCCGGCCACTGTGGTGAAGGAATTGTCGACCGTAAGTATATCCGAGTACTGTTTATTTGTCATAAAAGGGACTTTCGGACGTGTCACTTAAAACCTACCGATTTCATAAAAAGAAACGAAATGTATATATAGCCGGTCACATACGTTGCACACGCGATACATGCAATGGAGAATTGCGTCAACATTTTCCACTAGTATCTGATACGATGAACCTTCGGCCCTTTAGCATAATGGAAAAGGTACAAAATGTGAATGAACTTCTATTTTGAATATCAATAAAATCGGTGAATGCATATCGCATGCTAAAAAGAACGGTAAATTGTGATACTTCTCATCAATAGAGGTGATCCGATATATATTTTTTTCTTTCTGAATGGAATCATTTCGGCTAGACGATATTCACAATGCGATGAAAATAGTCCACAAAAACGGCTTTTTGCAGGAGTAATAAATCGCCCCATGAGTCGCAAAAATATTGTGGCATGCTTTGGCTTCACACCGACATTTGCTTAGCTTTCTTTCATTGTGAATGCTGTGGGTCATCATGGCCAACATGGTTGCTACGGAGAGCATTCAGTTCTTTTACTAAATCACGTCGCACAATCATAAATAAAGAATCTACTTTTGAAATAGATGGAGAGGAAAAAAAATAACCAGAAAGGAAAACGAAGAAAAAAATTGTTTATGCTTTTTTCTGTAAGATAACCGGAATCATAGAAATCGGTTTGACATTCCACTTTGCTCACATGCATTTGAACCATATCAAGAGCAAGTGCTTTTGAGCAGATGTCTGGCACTACACCTACAATCGTTCTTTTAACAGAAAGTTGACGACGACGATGACGACGACGACGACAATAATGAATGATGTTTCATGCTCACTATGTTCCCCATTTCTTCTTGTGTTCATCTCAAACAGATAATGCGAAAGATTCAAAAAATAAACATGCGTCGGCCGAAAACGAGCCAAGCATTTCTCGGCAATTACTTATTCGTTGCGTGCAAATGGAATATTTCATTCGCTCAACCGACCGAACGTGTGCTGTAGTAAATTTAAAGAAAAATAAAAGAATAAAAAAAGAAGTGAATCGCAGCGAGAGACCGAAAATCCTCACATTAACCGATTCAACCGTTAATTCAGTGATGAGTTCACAGATTTGTTGCTCTTTCTTACCCTTCCACTCTTTCTCTCTTCCTTTTTTGCTCTTGACCAATTTTCCAATCTCGTTTGATTGATGTCACCATTGTTCCATTCTTTTCACCGAAACAAAAAATGTTCAGTCGAAAAGACGGTTCGCAGCGGATACAAAACAACCAAATTGCAGCTGTGTACGTCATTGAAAGAGATCACGGACAGGACTGAATTGTTAATGGCACCACTCGGGAAGCTAGCATCGTTCGATATGCTTTCGAGCTTGATTGAAAATAACAATATCATCAAATCAATTACATTAAATCGCCAATGTGAGCGTTTTTTGTACGATTTATTGAACACACTGGCCGATCATCAAAAGCACATCGACCGTTGTTTGAAGAATTTTCGCAGTCAATTGAACCGGATTCACGAAATTGTGAAATTCCGTACGGCAATACCAATCACCAGCATATTCGTAAGTCTGTTTCGCTTTTTTTTCTGTTTCACGGGCGCCCGTTTGCCGGCAGGTTAGTGACTTTAAACACATTATTTTCAATTAAAATTGCATGGTATTTGAGTTTTCACTTCTTTCGAACCGTTGTTTGGCACAGTGCTTCCTTCGGTAAATTTTTAAGCGTAAAATTCAATCAGCGATCTCTTCTCTTGTTTTTCTTTTCTGTTTTGTTTTCAAAACCAAGTTGCCTTTCAGCAGTTTGTTCATGTTTTGTGTGTCGATTGATTGTGTATGTTTCTCTCTCTCTCTCTCTCTCTCTCTCTCTCTCTCTCTCTCTCTCTCTCTCTTTATCTCTCTCTTTCTCTCTTTCGCCGTGTTTCAATTTATTGGTTCGTTCGTTTGTTCGTACATTTTTTGGCGTCTAATTCACTCCGGAACCGTTGATCCGATAGCCAAAATTCATTGAGCTGGCAAAGTTATGGGAGCAATTACAACATCAAACGTACATTTTATCCGAGATAAACACGGTCAATGAGCAATTGATGCTTCTTGCACACAATCATTCGTACAGCAGCTGTGTAAGGGATCTACAAGCATTGACAACGTCACCGAATTATGGTGTTAACGGCGACGTTAATGGAGATAAGAGCAGTTATGGTGCAGGCCAAAAGGTTGGACAACCGAAAATTATGAACGGTTCAAACAATGAACAGATTAAAATTGTTCCATACGAACTTAATTTAAAGGTATGTGCACGTACACCTTTTAATGCCGTCATATATAAATTGAAAGCTGTTGCTGTTTAAATTTTTTTCCTTCCTTCCTCGACTGGCCTTGTGTGTATATGTGTCATGCATAACAGTACGCTAGCACTAGCAGCAATGTAGCTATTATGCCAAAACGCACGAAATTGAAAATCAATTCGGCTTATGGATACTAAGACTAAGTTTGCAGAACCTCATACCGTCCGTCGCCGCTATGTTTCCGACATATACACGCATAATCAATGCCAGTTCGTTGAGTAATTTTTCGCATTTATTTTAGATTTTTTTCACTCAGTCTCTTGCAAACTTTTTCGGCAGATTTCAAATGCTATGAATCGACTTCAAGTCCATGAGCGTATTTTGACGGACGTTAAAAGCCAAAATATTAATATTAATTCTTTTATGTTTTATAACTATTGAGTTTTTGAATAAATTTCAATAAAAAAAAAACCAATCAATTGTATCCATTAAATAGACTGCCGATTTTTTTTCCATTTTCATTTTCCCTCGTATCGTATGCGGTGGCTCCAGAAAGAAATATAATTTCAATAGAATTATTCTGATTTGCGTGGCAGAAAACAATTTAAAGTTCGAAAATGTTTCGTCTTTTTTTCTAGATTGAATATGAAGCATTTTGCGCATGGACTCTGTCTCTCGCAAGTGGTGGTGGATTGTTGTTGCCTGCTGATCTCACCAATGGCTTAGTTCAATTTAAAAATCAATATTATGCATTTAGTACCGTGGCTGCAGCTGACTGCTTCATTCAAAACCCTGAGACGTGAGTGAAATATTGAAATAATTGTGAATTATTTTGGTTTCAGAAAATGTCATCCACATTTTTTGCTGCAACAATAAAATCGTCCCAGGTGTAAATATATTGAATGGCAGTCTGACTGCCTTTGGTTAGGCACCCAATGAACAACATCGAATTTTAATTAAATTCGCCGTCAATATTTTTGCAGTTGGGATTGAACAATATTGATAAATTACTTGTTGAATACATTGCTTGAAGCGCAACCAATTAATGTATTTCTTCGATGGAATTTCAGATGTGTGGCCAATATAAATGAGACGATTTGTCGAAATCCTGAACTAGCACTATTTTTTGATATGTACGATTTACTGGAACAAAATGGAATCAAACCAAACCAAAATACTTACAATTATGACCAAAACACCATGGACAGACTAGAACAATGCTCAGTTGGAATTCAAACGGATGTCCATCCCGTTCCATTTGCAAAAGATAAAAATTATGCATGGAATGTGTGGGATATGCGGCGAGAAGCCATAAAATTGGCAAATCTTCAAAATTATCAAACAAAATCCACACAAACCAGCTGCCAATCGTCGTTTGGCACACAAACCGATCGCTAGCTTGGATTCTCAAGGATTCAACCTACAAATGAATTCAAATATTCCACATTTTTCGCAAAATTCTTCACTTTATTTATAGTTTGTTTGTTGTTGTTGTTATTTTTTTATTTTAAATTTCGAAATAGTTGAAAAAATGCATCATATAAAAAAAATAACAAAAAAAAAACGCAAAATGTTATTTCTAATCTAAAAAAAAAGAACAAAATATGGTCGAGTCTATTTAATCTGGTTCTATTGATGATATTTGTATTGGGTTTCTGTTTCAATTTAGATATTAATCGGCTCCATGGCGCATCAATCGTGTTTTGTCATCAACATAGAATATCCCGTTAATTGCTTAGAAAATGGTGAATTTAAATTATTAACTAAAATGTTTTTACTACAAATAAATTTATGATGATTTGGTTGGTGCCCGTTGTACTAGAAAGTTCGCGATAATTATCAGTTCATCATTATTATGAATGTTCTCGGTTTGTTTGCTTGTTTTTTCCCCTTCTGGTTAGCAATTCGATGTTGAGAGGAATTGGAAAACTATTCGGTTGTTTGTAACATTAAGAAGATTAACCAACTTTAGTTACTGTCTATTTGCACGCGGTTTTCGGTTGTTTTGATCAGACCCATCGAAATGGATATCCAGTGAATGTAACTGACGGTGGTGTGATTATAAAAATACTTCTTTTTTTTCTCTCTTCAAAATTTTATTTTTTGCTTGTGCAGCAAAAATGATTTAAACTCAAGCACACAGGGAGTTAACAAGACATATATTATAAGGTTTTTAATTCGATTTCGAGGAGAAAGAAAGATGGATATATATAACTTGTATTCACCATCTCTTTCGATGGAAGTCCAAAACCTTATAATGTACGTCTTGCTGTGCTCAAGCAGTGATGATTTAAAAAAAAAAAAACAACGACCGAAAATTGTGTGCAAATTGACAATTCTTTTTAGTGTCCATCAACACTGTGATCCTTAAAAATAATCGTATCTTTCTATTATTCAGTATAGCACTAGATTTGTTTCTTCCGATTATTATTGTATGTGTACAAAAAAGAAATCGTGTAAAAAAAACATAATCGATGAAATGTGAACGTATAACGTTGCGTAAATTAGCCGAGGAAATGCGATTTGAGGTACTTTAACATAGCAAATGTACGGAATCTCTTGACGCCCATAACGGTTTGCAGTTGACTGTCACAAATGGCGAACTGTTTGTTTTTCGGATCGTAGAGATTGCGTTCGTTGATGATGGCCCAGACACGTTTCACTACCTCATGACGTGGTAGCATGTCGGAACCAACGACAGCGGCCAGCTGCGGTGACAATTGATATGGTCGTGTGAATCCAGTGCCTGAAATATTCAACGAGTAATTTAGTCACTGAGCGATTAAATTCGTCAATTCCAAACAATTGAAATACACAAATGTGCAGCACTGAAGCATGTCCATATTTGGCATAAAATATTGGCCGAGCATTTGTTTTGTCATCATACTTTTTAGTTTGGCTACACGTGTGTTGGTTTTGTTCAGAAAATTTTCATATACCTTTTCTGCCAGTGCCCTTCTTTTTGGCGCCAGCTTCCGTTTTGTCCGCTTTTTTCGCTTTCTTTGCTCGTGGTGCAGGCTTTTCGGGTTTGTAATCATCACCTGAGTCATTGTTTGAACTGGCATCACTGTCACTGTCTGTCTTGCGTTTTTTCGCCGCTTTTTTCGGTGGTGATTTTTTCTTTGTCTCTTCCTCGCTCGATTCACTTTCTTCGTCGTTCTGTATCGAATTGACGTAGTCCATCACCATTTTATCAATCTCCTTTCGTCGATCTGTGAAATCACATTTGAACATGCCTTCCAGTGTTTGACGCACCTTTTTCGATGAAGTCTGCTCAAGGTTGGCATTCTTAAGTATTGCTATACAGAAGAGGAAAAAAAAGGTGTTTTTTCAAGCAACAAATCATGCAAATTATTACGTTCAATGTTAGGTTACGTCAATCCATATGAATCACAGTGCTTAATACACATTTGAACAAAACAACAAAACCAATTCGATATCCGAATGAATTGTTGTGAACAAATATCTCTCTGTTTTGCATTGCTAGACACTACAAATGGCAGATAGAACAATGGACCGGCACTGAACCACTGAAAATTTTCGACTACAGTTGCATTATTCGCCATTGTCACAATTATTGATTTTAAAATGCTTCGCATCAAATGAAATTATTGGTGATTTTTCTTTTTGACGACAAAACAAACCGTGAATTTAATACAAACCGTGGATTTTTTCGCGAAGAGTTTCTTTTGGTACTACTTCCATGTTTATGTTGTGAAAATAATTACTTAACCAAGAAGTGTGTATATTTTGACTTCTCGTTGATTGACGACAATGTGTTGTGTGTACTGGACGCCTGCATAAGTATGTCTGATATTGTCAAGGGCAAACCAACCTGAAGGTAGCCATCTTGTCGGTTTCTCTCGTATAGCAAAACAATTTGACTTTTCTGTTTGAAGTTCACAAACAAATATTTACATTTATTCGGGACAAAGGGCATACATGGCACAATGCCTTTTATTTTTCAATCCAATAAATTACGAGAAAATAAACCAATCCAACAATTGAATAATTTTTGTTTGACAATAATAGTAAAACGAAAATTTATTTATCATGAAACGAATTGAAGGCTACCAAAGTGTTATAAAATAGTTGTCAGTGAAAGCACATTGATGAAAGAGGGCTTTGTATGGAAGTTTGCAGTGTTAATATTATGAACGCGACACCGAAATAACAGATGGCACTAGTTGACATTCTTTTCAATTTCATATTTCAAATGCTTTTTGCGAACGATGTTCATACAATAATCAACTGTATTTTCTGTAAAAGAATTTTAACTGTTCAATTCATTTTCTATTATTAAATCAAATATCTTTCAATTGTAGCGGACGTTTTTGTGTAAGAAAAAGAGCGATTCTCTAAACACTTACTAGAAAAATTCAAGATTTTTTTTAGATTTAATCTGATCGTATGATACAGGTTAGTCTTAAAATAACGTTCAGCATTCTTATTAGGGGCATTTTCATTTGAAATGGTTCAAAGGACAACCGATATTTTAAATGGAAAACCAGAATCATATCTGAAAAACGTTGAAATGAAAAACAATTTGTGGAATAATACAGCGAACTTTCACTGACATCGTTCTTTCGCTTTAACTCGATGAAAGAGAACAAAAAAGAGCGAGAAATGCCGGACAAAAAAATCGATGGCATCTAACAAAGAAGCATTAGAGTGTGGCGTAAACAAACATTGATGGCATCGAAACGGGTGTGTGTGTGTCAATCTTGCCTAAGAGTACATAACTACGCATAAAGAGATCAAAAGAACGTACAAAAATATTGTGTTTGACTCGTCATATTCATACGTGTGTTTTTAATTGTTAAATCAAAGCGCGTGCAATGTTTTTCACGATGAAAACTACGCACTCTTCGCATTGAAGAATTGAAGAGCAAACAAGGCAGGAAAAATTGCACATCTCATGCATCAATTTTCATTCGTAAACATAACAATTCGCGTACCGGCGGAGCAAAAAAAAAAAATAATAAAAACTTTTAGTCAAAAGGATTATAAATCATTTATTCTCCCTTGGTTTGTGTTGTTTTCTCCTATGCACATTTGCACGTTTTTAGAAGCGGCGAAGATGTAGTTCACGGCACTGCTAAGAAGCGTGTTTAACCATAATCATAACAATAATAATGCACACGCAGGAGAGCACACGGATAATAAATAAATTGAAACCCGGTACACATTGTAGTGAATTATATTTGATGCATCCCGCAGCACCTGTGTGTGCCTCAAAACTGGCATCAGCGGTGCTGGCTCATCTCATCATACACACATGCACAAACGCACCAACATCAGCTCAACACTTGTAAAGCGTTTATAGTTCTTTTTTTCTTCTTCTGAATACATATAAAACCACAATAAAACAGAAATGCTGGAAAATGCGCTCTGCAATGAAGCTAATTTTCATTCACAATGAAAGTTGCCAATTGTAAAGGCTTTGGAAAGAAGCGCACACGGCACAATGTACACACATATGTAAACAGATGAAAGAACAACAACAACAACAGCGGTGGCAGTAGCGGCAAAGATGATGATGCAGGAAAAAAAAACTAAATTCAGGATTTATTTACATCTCGTAGAGATGCCCGGCACCAAACACTTTTCTGCGTTCTTTCCGGGAGATCATGAGTTTTCAGAAGTACATGCGAATTTCCATCTATGTTAACACATTTATGTTTACACTTTTAGGAGGAAAGTGAAAAAAAAACTACTGCAACGATAAGATTCATTAGACTGGCTGTCATTTTGAAAGGTGTGACCTTTTCGTGGCGCATTTCGTGTAAGTTCATGTACAAACATTATTAAGTGGAAAAATGAGCGTTTTTTCTGCGTTGAAATAAAAACAATGATCGAAATGTTGTAAAATTATTGATATCAGAGTTGTTGTAGATAGTTGCAAATGACCATCCCGGTCAGTCTAAACACCGGAAAAATGCGTGCGATTAGTACGCCATTTGAAAGGGAAAATATAAATAAACGCCACCATGTTCAGGGTTGTGTAAGTTTTTTTCCTGCTCTCATTTCTCTCTTATTTTGTGTGCTACTCATGAAGTGTGATGAAAATTATCTAATGCGTACGTACGCACATGATATAAAGTGAAATTTGAAATGCCAGGCCCCCATGTGATTTGAAGCACTTTGATTGGACAACCATACAGGAATTGAGAGGTTTTCAGCTATTATATAGAAGGTCCGTTTTTTTAGATGTGTGTGAGAGAGTAGAGAGTCTAACTAAGTTGGAAATATTTTCTTCCATATTCCGTGCACTCATTTAAAAATGTGTGCTTATGACGACCAACGAGTTGTTTTGAAAATTTAAAAGTGATTTTCATCTGTGAAAATCGAAACAAAAAAAAAAACAAAGCCATTATCGGCAATTTTGTGAAAATTCAACGAAAAGAAGCTATACATTTCGGGAGAGAGAGAGTGAGAGAGTGAAAAAATATGCTGGCAATTTGAAAAACGAATGTGAACACGATTGGTTGTGTAAACTCGGCTAGAGAAACGTCAGAATGTTACGAATCCGTGGTAAACAAAAAAAAAAGCAATTTATTTCACATTAGCATTAGCATTGCTTTCATTGAATAATTTATAAGTTCGGAATAGGAAGAAAATGAGAGAAGAATTGCGTGTCAATGATATAACTGCCATTGTGTTTTCCATTACCAGCCATCACACGTTGGCTTCATTGCAGCCTTTAATTATGTTCCCGAAAAAAAAACTTGTTCAAACATAACGAGAAACAATTGGAGAAGAGAAAAAAAATGCAACGCAATGTAATGAAGCAAAAGGTTTGAATTTTGGATTATCTTTTATAAACGAAAACCAAACAACAATAACAGAAAAATCTATCAAACGTCATCAATCGAATTGCATGTTCAGCGCTCAAAACTAAATGGCATAAAAGAGCATTTTCGAGCGGTATTCGTATGCATCCAAATAAAACTGTCCAAAACAATTAGAATCAAAGTAAATATATTACGAATGGAAAATCGACACATGTGCCCATTAGGGTGGAGAACATGATATTTTCGGACAATTGCATAGATTCAAAGACAAATATTTTTTTTTGTCAAAGAAAAACAGTTGATAATGCTATCGCAACTTGAATAACTCTGATTGAATATTAATAGTTTCTTGAAATTTCCATTAAAAATTGTCTATAGTTTTGGAGTAAAAAAAAAAACGCAATCGAGCAAATAGCATTAGAAAAATTCCACATTTCCAATCAGTTGTCGTCCGCTAAAATGTTCACATAATATAAAATTTGTTTGCTACACCCTAGCGCACAAATGCAATATTCATGCGTTATTTCGTCTTTATTGTTCTGTATTGAGGCAGCAATACAACAACACCAACGACAGCGACGAAAAAAAACGAGAAAAAAAAATTACATGAAATTTATTTATGAAAAGAACGAAATAAATTTAGAGCGATGGAAACAATCAGATATCATTCATACAATACCAAATAATATATGCCAACTAGCCGATATGACATTTAAGCAAATAAATTATGCGATGGATTTTTACATTTTTGTTGCTGTTATTGTTGGTTCTGCCTTATCCAATCGACGAATACATGATAGAACCAATAATTTTATTTTTATTAGCGGCTATCAAGTAATGTAATGTCATTGCAAGCCAGAGTGAAGCCATTAGACAAGAAGTCAGCAGCAACAACAACAATAAAAAAAAATTGAGAGAATAAAAGCACGAAGAAAAGTGCACTACAATTCTATACCTTTACATCGTTTATAATTACCTTAAGTAATAATTTAGGTACACATATTTACAAAATATTTGTGTATGTGTATTTGTGTGGATGGCATAGAGCGGAATTGGCAATTGGTGGATTGGTGAAGCCTCTTACATCAATTACTTCTTCAGTCTTCCCTTTCTCTCGCTTGCTCGCAATTTTTCTCATTCATCATTCTTTTACTATGAATCTATGCACTTACTCTACGCTGCCATTGCAGTTGCAGCAATTTTCTTTGCTACCGTTTTTCGAACGAACACCAAGTTCTGATTTTTATTGCTGGTACTGGTGCTGCTATTGTTGTATGTGTGCGAGTGTTGTTACAGTTTTCTCAAAACTATTATGTTGCGACTCATGCATTTTGTAGTCTTTGCATTTTGCATTTTACATTTCACGCCGATACAAATGCGTCCGTGTTTTGGGGAAAAATGCATAGAAAGAAATATAAGTGGCTTCACTTCTCGATTTTAAGCACTTCACATTTTGTTGAGTAATGCGCATTTTTAAAGTAAACACTTTTCGCCCGGCAATTTGATAAATTATATCTTGTGAATATACATATATACGCACCACACTGACACATGCTCTCACTCGCTCTCTCTCTCTCTCGCTCACTCGCTCGCTCGCTCGCTTGAATTTCCATGCTAAATTGTATTCGATTCCGTGCATGCAGCAATATCATTTACCTTATTTTCTTCAATCTGTTAGCACAACAACACGCGCTACCTGTATATTTATTGTTAACAATCATTAAGCCTTTACGCTGTTTTATTCTTTTAATTTATGCTTACGATATGCCAGTTTCAACACTTTCAGAACGAGCACCTTCGACTTTTCCAATAGTTTTTCCAATTTGAACCAAAAGGAATTCATAAATCCTGCATTTCTGCTACCACGGTACATTTGACGTTGTCAGGGGGCGATTATCTCACATCTGATACATTCTTAAGATTGTTTGTTCCGTTTCCAAGATATCACTCGATGTCCGTTTGCTTATTTCAATCCACATTTACTTTATAATCTCATTCCTCAAATTATTCCGAAACTATTGTTATAGCATGGGAATCACCGAAAAAAAATGACGTCCACACTTTTTGAATTTTACGTCAAAAGCAACGGAATATGGGATGATGCCCACACATTCCATTGCCACACAACGTTTATGAGTGTTTATCGAAAAGCAAACTCGATTGCGTCAAAATCAATCAACGAGCGATTCGAAAAGTTCGATTCCGCTTCTAGTCAACATAGACGCATCATTTTGGAAGATGGGCAATATGAGTGCCATATTTCAAAGTGATTGTTCTCGACTGGTTGGGTTAGAATTTTAGATGCTATGCAAATTGAAATGCTTTTTGGTTAAATTGGTTATTTTAAATCGAATTCCATCCTTTGTCCATTCGTTGCAGATAAATCAAATTAATGAGTGTTGATGCATTGCATTTGTGTGTGTGAGTTTGCATTTGTGTGCAGTGAGTACAGACTGTACCTATTGCTATTTGCAACATCCAAATGCATTTCAAACCATTCCGAAAAACCATCGTCGTGTATCTCTGTTATCTATCCGGAATTTGCGTACCCTTTTTTCATACTCTCCACACATAGTCACACTTGCTTTGAAAACTAAACGCTTCCCACTTTGTTTGGGATTCTTTTCGCTCATTTGTACTTTCCACGAATAAAAAAAAATGAATGAAAAAGAAGAAGAAGAAGCAGCAAATAACGTCGAATGCTCGCGTGATACTTAACATCTAAATTATTGCAATCTAAATTATGACTTTGTAAGCAAACATTTCCAACGAAATACAAATCAACGAAAACACAGCACCGTTTTGTATATCGCACAAAACGCAAAAATCAAAATAATATGGATGACGGCTGGAATGAAACTTACATACACACACACACACACAAATGTAGTGAGATATAGGAAGAGCACACGAGCAAAAAGACTAAACAACGAACAACAACACAAAAAATGGCAGCGAAATTATAATCAGATTACTGCGTTGCAAGCTCTTGCTATTCTGTGAATTATACCGCACAATCTGTTGCTTCAATTTCCAAAGACGACTCGCAAAAAAAAGTATGCACAAAAACGGCAGAAGAACAACGAAAATGAAACACGAAACTTACCTAGGCCAACTTTTACGCAAAAAAAAAACAAAAAAAATATAAAGAGAATGAAAATATATAGTATAACCGGATCGGCAAAACGCAACCACACAAAGATGGAATAAAACAAAACAGCAGCAAATTGACGATTTGACGTATTCTTTCCCTATGATGCCTGCCTGCCTTCCATTTATTCATTTATTTATTTTGCCTTAGTGCACTGTTTTTATAAGATTGCTGATTTCGTTTGCCGCGTTCTTTGGCGTTGCCTTTGTTTCGATTTGGAAGTCTCTTTTTTTTCGTTTTTTCATACACATCTATTCTTGTATGCGCTCGCGAGTCGGCTACCCATTTTTTTGTGTGTATTATATTCTCTTTTTTTGTGTGTGTTCATGCCATAATTCTCAAATTCTCTCTTTTACTATTTAATGAACAAATATATGTATGCCAAGGCATTTGTTTTTGCTCTGTTGTTGGCTGTTGCGTTTTGTCTTCTTAAATTCATATTATTATTTTATCATTTATTTTATATTACGTTATCGTGGTTCGTCACATCCGTTTACTTTGTAAATAGAAGAAAAGCTTCTTCGGTTTTTCTCCTCTTCTCCAATTCTAACGAATGAACATTGAATGGAGCTGGATTTTTTCTTTCGCATTTTAGAATTTTAATTCTCACATAACCGGGTGAGAGAGATGGAGAACATTGAGAGAGTCAAACGGCGAAAATAAAAGGCCATTTACTCTTAAATACAATGAAAATGTATGCATGATGAAGATCAAGAAGAAGAAGAAGAAGAATAAAAAAGAGGACACACTTTTTGTCGTCGGTGTTGTCGCTTACTTACCGAATTTTTTCCTCTTCGTTCACATACTTTCGGCATAGAACTAAGAGCACTTACGATTGCACTAATCGGTTGTTTACTGTGTAAATATCAACCGGTAAAGAGAAACGACAGTGCGAATTTCTGTACACAGTAGAATAGAATTAAATCTTGGCAGTTTTTTTATAATGCACCATTCGTTCGTTCGCTCGTTCCGTTGGTACGTTAGCGAACCAAGCAAATTCCAAATCAGACAGCGACAAAAAAAACACAACGAATCAATGGCAAAATCTTGCAAAAAAATTATAACAACTTTAGAAATATGCCGTCGTTGTTGCTTCATGACTTTGTGCCTTTTCTTGATCGTCAAACCAATGCCATCGAACTCTACCGAGAATCAGTGATGAAAAAAAAGAACTTGTTCTGCCATAGATAAAAAAAAATCATCATCATGAACAACAACAAGTTGAATGAGACACTTGAATTAACAAGGAGAAAGCTTGTTGCCCACAAAAAGGCTCAAACCAATTTTTGGGCTCACTCGAAAAATCCTTTTGAAACTCATATTTTGCCAGTTTTCGTGCTCGTATTGTTGTGTGCAATGAATAAATGTGCATGTTGCATTCGCATCGTTCATTGTGTTGATGATACATAGAACGAATGGGCAAAACCTCCATGCAGAGAGTAGCAAGAGCAAGCACACATAGTGTGGCAAAAACCCAAATATACGGACGCATATAGCCAAGTCAAAGCTGCCAGTTTATTGTCAAAATGAATAAAGAATGAACGACAATAGCAACAAGTTTGCGTAAGATTGCCACAAAAACTATGTACAACAGCTTGCAGCGAGAGAAAGAGAGAATGAAATAGAGAAAAGAAAGCAACAGACAAAATGATAATTACAGTTTTGCAGAAACTTGTTGCTGCGCTCTTTCGTATCCTCTGTCTCTGTCACCGTATGTAGCCAGTAGAGTTGCACAGTGAGTGTGTATTTGTGTGTATACGCTCGCTCGCTCGCTCGCTGGAAAGCGGTTTATTCTAATAGTTTGACAAACAATTTATAATGATAGATATACAAAAAGTAGGAACAGAGCAGAGCGAAAGCGCAAAAAACTTACGAAAAAAAAAACAGAGTATCCAAACGACACATACGATCTTGTATGTATGGATGATGACAATGATGATAATAATGACGATTGGCAATGAAAATGCGCAAGGAATACACATCACAAAACCAAAACTTTGAAATGCTTGAAAAGTTGCGATTGTGCTCGTGCATACGCTTTTGGAATTTAATATTTTTCAATGAGGTTTTGCTTCATTCTATTTCGTTCTAGTTGGAGTGCGGCGATGACGATGACGACGACGACGACGAAGGAACATTTCTCGTTTTTCGTTTATTCGTTCGTTCTTTCGTTGTCTCGCAAATGCCTTGGAATGGAAACATCGACTTGCAAGCTGCTGGCCGCAGTTACAATTTCCAAATGAACCGAATTCTGACAGACGATTTGCTGGCCCGTCCGTCCATTTTGATCGGTTCGCTTTCAATCTATAATTAGCGATGGTTGGCCGCTGTGTGTATGTGCTCAAATTAAAGAAAGAACAAATCGATACCCTGAATCCGAATGCCCAGTATATGTGTTAATGCTGCACTGTAGTTGTGCGCTCACCGTGTGTATCGGCAAATGTCATCGTCGCCGCAATCATCATCATAATCATTGGCGTTGAACCAACACATCGACGCCAAATCAAAAAAAAATGATATCGCGTCAATGTTACATTATTGTTTGGATGAATGACTTATCGCTCGTCTCTGGTTTTTTTTTATTTCGATTTTGTTTTTTTGTTGCTATTTTGTTGATTGCTAGTCGCCACTGCTGCTCTCTTGACGGTACTTCGACGATCGAGAAACAAGTCATTCTTCATTGCTTTACATACGTACACAGCGATTTTGTTTCTTTTCCTTCTGTTTTGTTATTTTTATCGACATATTATCTTCTTGCGGCTATTTTAAAATGCATTTCGATGTGCAAAAATGCAGCCACAGATCGACAGAGAGAAAGACAAACACATAGAGAGGAAGAGAAACGGCGCGAGAGGAAGAGGGAAAGACCAAGACAAAATGAAAAAAAAATGGTGATGTTGTTGCCGTTGCTGTTATTCGGATCGCCTTTTGTGTATATATTCACAGCGCTCTCATATGTGCGTAAGGCGAAATTGCGATGTGAGGCCGGGCACTGCTTTCGTTATATTGTTGTGTATGTGTTTTTTTGTGTTTATTTTGCTGTCGTTGACGCTGCTTAACTCAAGGTATTGATGTCAACGTCCAACAATTATTCACAAATGATTGACTTTGCATGCTGTTAATCACATAGGTAAGTTGAGGGCATAATTTATATGATGGTTTTATGGCCTTTTTCGGTGGCTACCATTACCGGCCGCGGCCAATGCATTACAGGATGCATTAAAGCACACGGAACACGACAAAAACACAGTTCTAGTCTCGTTCTCTCTCTTGCGCGCACGCTGCCTCCCTCTCTCTCTATCTATCTACTCATCTCTCTGATATTAAACCAATTTTCGTTGATTTGAGCCAAAGTCATGCGCTCTTTTACAGCTGAAAATGATTTAGCATCGTTTCTTAGAAGAAGCGAGAAATCTATATCTTGATTTGCCTTCTATCAGACGTCGAGCATCGTGCTTGTGCGAGAATCGTTTCCATTTGAAATGCTCTGATTGCACTACAATTAAATAGCGAATCCTTGCACTTGGGCCATGCAAAAATTGTACGGTTCTCCAATTTGCCCCGTTTGGCATCTGCATTAAACGAAATGCATGCCGAGCGTTTTCTTTTAATTGCTTTGTCCTCTTATTACGAAAATTGCGAGAAAAAAAACCATAACACAAACTGCTTTTTTCGTTTGGAATGATGATGAATAAATTGATTCAGATCGGATTGGATTGCAACATGTGAATGACGTCTTCGGGTATAGCGTAATGAATGGATTTGTTTGCCGGCTACAGCGAATTCTTTGTGGTCTATTGCACTCTGCAATGAATCGGACTGTGCGCAAAACGCAATGAATCGACAGAATCGGTACGCAAATTAGATATTGAATGTGGCACATCCCTAATTTTACTTGATCGCAATATGTGCAGATCGGCCAACTTTTGTTTCGTCTTTTCTCTCTCTCTCTCTCTCTCTCTGAAACGCACACTCTCCATCCATTAAAAATTGGCACCGAAAGAAAGAAAGACAGAATGAAAAATAAGCGAAACAATCAAGTCAAGCAAAAGACGCAAGAGCGCACATCGATGAATGCACTCTTTGAAGTGCGATCGACAGCATATTTCACCGAACGGCTGCGATGATGCCAACGTCTATAAACTGATGATGAAATATATAAGTAACAAACAAGGACATGACCAGCAGTAACAATTTTCGTATTGAGTTGTTTTCATGCACGAAAAAAAAACGAAATTGTGTGTATGTGTGCGTTGCTGTTGTTGTTGTTGTCGCTGATGCCGTTGGTTGTTCACTTTTGGTCGGTCATTGGTTCCAGTCGGTATTTTTTTTTCATTTTTCGTTTGTATATACGAAAACATGCACACAATGTTTCATCGCTTCACACAATACACTCGCGAATGAACGAATGTGCATGGAGGAAAATAAAAAAATACGTACGGATTGGTTTTTGTGTGTGCTTCTTAAGATACGTTAATTTTTTTTGTTTGTGCCGCTAATATTCGATGCAGAGCGTAGACATTACATGTTTCGCTCCCTATTGTTGAAGTCAATTTTTCAATTTTGCTGAGCCGAAAAAAGCAAAATGTGAGCATGCGGAAAAAAAGGAATACCGACTTGTAACGAAAAAAGAACTCTGTCGGCTCCATTGCCTTAAACAATTTTAAAACGATTCCACAAAAAAAAACAGGGCTGGCTTGGTTTGGTTTTTGTGTTTTTTTTTCATTTTTCTTACATTCGTTTTCCTCTTTCTTTTATCTTTTTTTTCGTAGTCGCTATTTGTTCATTTTGATTTTCGGTGAGTGTGTTATTGGCTGTGTGCAAATGTATGTGCACTCACATCGGCCTTGAATGCGTCCAATGACCACAGCAGAATAATGAACGAAAAAAATATTATTATTATTATCGTTTGGTTGGTCGCTCTCAAAATAGTTTCATTTGGCGTTCTCCTTTTTTGTGTGTTCACAAAAAAAAGAGTGAATGCGAAAAAAGCACATCAAAACGAATGGAAGAACACACACACACACATGCATACACATACACACATATATAAATATATATACATATAATTTCGTACACTCATTTTGCACTGGCTTCGACATAGCATACAACGTCCAAATGGTCGGTTGCTTTTGGATAATTTTTTTTTTCAACGAATTGGAATGGGTGTAATGAAAATGGCAGCAAAAGTAACAGAAAGAACCTTAACCAAAATGGTTTGACTTTAATATATTTGAGCATGCAATTTTGTAACAGGGTAATTCAATACACTTATATTCTCATTCGGATATTTTGCGAATGCATTCGTTTATGCCATCGAAGTATTTACGGCTGTTGTGTTTAGCAAACAACAGAAATGAAGAAGGAAAAAAAAGGTACTCACTTACATACACAAAACAAAGTCATTTTCTTCGCTGTTCTTATTTTTCATGCGGCCGGCGTTGTTGCACTGCTGAAATTGTTCTTGCCGCTTTTTTTTTAATTGAAATATTTCTCAAATGAAATTAAACGATTCTGAGAAAAAAAAGTATATCTTGCATGGTGCATGTAGGTTTTTCCGAATATGCCCCAAACTATTCTCGCCTCAAATGGTGGGTGTGTTCAATTAAATTCGTTTTTAATGTCAATGTTCAAGTGCATGAGCCCAAAATGAAATTCGCACGATTTCGCATCATTGAATCGCATTGAAGGTGTAGTTCTTTGACATTTTTGCCGGTCCAAAATGATATGCGTATATATGTATCTGATGTCATTCTTCCAAAAATTCGAACGAACGAAGCACGGGCAATGAATTGAAGAAATAAAAAAAACACACCAAAACAAAACCAAACCGTGAAGTGACGTAGTCACGCACAAATACACGCAGCAGCAAGCCAGGAAACATTCCGGCTTGGCTTACGGGTGAAGTGAGAAAATACCACATTTCAATATTGTTTGCATTTTTTTTGTGCATAAACGCATTTAAAAAAAATTGTTTTGTTTTCGTTCTTCTCTCTCTCTCTCTCTCTCTCTCTCTCTCTCCCTCTCTCTCTCCTTGTTTTGATTCAATTTGTTTTTCGTTTGAAATGAAAACGCATTAAGAATATTGTTTTTCAGAATATCCCTATGGCTTAACAAAACTCTATATTGTGTTTTGTATGAGTAATTGAGTGAGTAACATTCGATAACAATAATCTGACAAAAAAGCAGTAACAGCAGCAGCAGCCACACCAACAATAACAATAACAACAACAACAACGACAACAACAGCAACAACAACAATTGCTAAATACAATAACGGCAGTGGCAGTGGCAGCGGCCGCGTCAACGAAAATAGGCGAAGAAAGAAGTGAAAACAAAAATAATATTAATGAATATACACACATATGACTGCTTACATATGCAGAATGTAAAAAATGCTGTGCTCAAATTGCGGTATAGTGTAACTGACCTCGCTCGACGAAAAAAAAACGAGAGAATTCGGCGTAAACGCTACACGGTCACTGACCCACCACAGTCTACACAGTTTGCATCGGTTACGATATGCATTCGCACCATATGCCAATGTGCTACAATCGACAAAAAATATATTCGAACACACAAACACACCAAGCCACACCGTACAAAGATTCCTATCGAATGCATACGCCGTATATTTACACAATGGTTCATACAACTTTAAATTCGCATTTGAACGAAAAACGAAAACTGAGTGTAACGAAAAATGAAATAAAAAAAAAGAAACGAGTAAAAAGAATGAAACAGAACGGGCACAGAACATTTTGTGTGTCTTCGATGTATGGTATACTAATCTGTCTCTCTCCGCGTATGCCGACAATAATGTGGCGCATATTATATTATTTGTGTGTGCTGAATTTTTAGTTCTTTTTTTCTCCTTCTATTTTTTTGTGAATTTTATGAATACACAATAATGTAAGCGTCGAAGCCAATACTAAACGTTGACACACACACACACACACTCATACAAACCCATACACATGCACATGTACACATTGAACGTTTTCCGTTGACAAAAAGCTCCCAGCACGATGACAAAAGAGGACAGAAAAAAAAACGGCAACAACAATAAAGATTTCATCGGGGAAGAACGAAAAAATTAACGAATTTTGAATTCATGACTGTGGTTGTGACGGCGTTCTTTTTTTTCGTAACTCTTTAAAACCGGATAACCTGACCTGCGACAATGAATGCGCACATGCATTGAAAACGCTCGCCTCGTTGTATTTATTCGGCTCTTGCAGTCCCTTCCATTCATTGCACTTCTTTAATTTTTCCTGCATTTCTTTTTTTCTCATTTTCGTTTATTATTTTTGTGAACGTTTCCATTATTTGTGGGACCGTCACATTCCTTTTTTTTACTGACCTATCTCATTTTCGAACTTGATATTATATCTTCTCGTCGAAATCATTTCGTGTACTATTGAAATGTTTATGTTTTTCTTGCTCTTGATGATAGACAGGCAACACAATGAAGGCAGCATTCTATACGCTCCGTTCTGCCGCTGGGAGTTGAAAGCGGGCTACGAGACGTTGTTGCACGTTTATTATGTGGATTCATCGAAAACCATCTCATGTTTGGCTGTCAAAAAAAAAGAGAGAAGATATGAACAAAAACAAAACGAACAACAACAAAAATATCACAAAAATGCCAACATTTGTTACTCAAAAATATGAAATCCGCCGTGAAAATAAAAACCGTACCATGATAAATATTTCCATTGTTCTGTGCATTTCTGTGATTAGATCGCCTTCTTTTTTCTTCGTCTGCGCGTGTACCATTTGCGAATGAATAAATCTGAGCAAAAATCGCCGTTACCATCGCATGACAATTCGCATTCCGGTGGAAAAATGAATGGTCGCTTCCTCCTTCTCGAAAATTTTCGCCCGTCTTTAAGGTAAGCCATACATAACATGTACACAACGGTGATCGAATGCTCACACACACACACACACACACATACACACACACACACACACACACACACACACACACACACACACACACA
>NW_022601467.1:11068920-11081571 GCF_009176505.1 Sitodiplosis mosellana | reverse complement strand
ACACACACACACACACACACACACACACACACACACACACACACACACACACACACTCACACAAATGCCATGAGTGAAACACGGAACAAAACACCAAAACGAAAATGATGATGGAGACATGCAATGACAATTTGTTGATGGGATGGGAAAGGTGCATTCAAGCAATGATATCGGTCGATGAGTCTCTCAACGATGACTATTGATTATTAAGTAATTAAATCGACCAAACCATTTAGCAATGAAAGTCAAACCATTGCCATGATTATTATTTATAGCTGTAAACGTCGTAAATGCGTTTATGTTCAAGCAAAATATTGAAAATGATAATGATGTATACGTTTGAATTTTCAGAACCCGTAAACCTCATCAATGCTAACAACTATTTTCAACCCCCTTTTTCGTAGAGGCGCGCACGAGTACAAGCGCGTCTCGTTTAAAATCCACCCGATATGCACATTAGTGTCATTCGAAAGTAGACTTTTTCAAACGTGTTAACAACGCCGTAACGCAAATCAAATTCAACAAGAAAACCATTGGGTCGAACCAAGCCAATTATTTTGGAATTGTTTATTGTATTTGAATGGCGATTATTTGGTGATTCGTGGGCCTTGGCTTATTGAAAAATTAAAAGTTTAACTGGAAATGCTTAAAATATAAAATATTTAAATGTTTCTTTTTCCCATTCTAGCCACTGTGCAGATGTTTGTTTCTTTATTCATTTATGATCTACAATTATTTTTGCTTGCATACACTTACACAAGCCCCACTTAGAATGAGAATCATTGCGCTTGGTTCATGTGTAATGTGTGCTGTGCTGTGCATGTCCTATTTCAACCGTATGAAAAGTCCATCATTTCGATCTACTCTATTACTTTCGATGTTACGGCTAACCTTTTCAAATGCTTTATGTTACACCACACATTTCAGCCGTAGCTGGCTATTATTCAGTGATCACGTATTATTATTGACTTGACCTAACCTGACCTTATGTCTTTTTTATTAGGTGTTACACACTTATATCAATGTTAATTCTGCTATATACTCCCTCTCTGTCCCACCTTCCTCCTCCTCCTCCTTCTCCTCCTCCTCCTTCTCCTCCTCCTCCTCCTCTTATTCACTGCATGTCGATATTTACTCATTTTCATTTGATGGTACTTTTAGTATATGAGACGGTAAGCAAACGGAACAGAAAAAAAATAGAGAAGAATTAGTTCATGGGATGCAAATGGCAATTGTTCGGTTCAATCAATCGGAACCTATCAATGTGTAATCCCTGCGAAAACTGAATATCTCAAAATGCACTTGCTTCGCTTGCTTTTCGAAATGAAACGCATGACTTTTGTGGGTCATTGACATTTCTTATGTAGCAAAATGAATCTGAAATGTGCAGCAAAAGTGGTGATGGTCAACTAATAACAAAAACAAGAACAAATTATGCAGATCTGTACCTACATTTATTTTATACATATATGCATGTGTGTACTATATATCGATGTGCAATTGTGCATAGATATATATCGTGCACATGCCGGCCTATCTATCGTGTATGCTGTATGTTATCTGTAATGCTGTACGTACGTACATAGTTATAAGCCAATCACGACGATACAAGTGAAACGGAATCGCAACTCTAAAAACATGTAATTTGTGAATGAAATTTTATATCGCGAGCGCATTCACTATTTATTATTTTGTTAGCATTCTGCTCCGTTTTGCTGCGAAAACTGTGAATGTGTTACATAAATCGAATGTGAAATGTATTTTGATTCATCGAATTTAACGTTCAATTTAGGATTTTGCGTTTTTTTTTCTCTCTATATCTTCGGCTTTTTCTCTCCACTCATTTACTTTTGCAGTGCATTGCATTTGCTGCGGTCGTGTGTTTTTCCGCTATTGCTCTCGCGATTTGCATTTTGTTATTTATTTACTCATATTTTTTTCTCTCCATTTTGCTCCAAATTAACTTGATCATCCCGTTCGATCAGTCAATTCAAAGACAAACAAAATCAACAAACAAATTACTTATACGCTTGTGGATATTTTCTGCTGTGATTTCAATGGTTGCAGCACGCACAGCGTTGCACACTGATAGCGTTTTCGTACATTCCCCCCGAATACACGGAGAGAATGAGCAAAAGAGAGAGGCCAAACGCACTGGATGGCAAGCACGTAAGGTTGTTATCCTCCATATCCTGCGTATGATGATGATGATGATGATTGAACGCAAATAAACGTTGATGTGCGTCAACCAACTTTCAATGTGGGTCTAATTAAATGATTTGATAGGCAAATGCGATGCTCAGCATGAAAAAAAGAGAGCATATTATATAGTATATGTATCGGAGAAGGAAAGTTGACTATGCAATAGTGGTGATGGTAAAAGTAGCCACGGTGGATTGTCATTGCATAGCAAATTATTAGTTCATTTAATTGCCTTTGAATATGAGAGAGCACGGTCATTGTAATGTTTCCGATGCACCAAAATACATGTTATGCTTCTGTATACGCATCGATACCTAGAGAAAAAAGAAAAATAAGAAGAAGATGATGATTATGATGATGATGATCGCTATTTTTAGATATTTTTATCCGTTTGTGCTTAGTCTTTTGTGCATAATGAATGCCGTGTATTTTAATATATGCTTCTCTTGCATTATAGACAATTTTCTAATAATTTAGAGTGCCAGTGTTGTTAGTGTTGCCGATGCTGGTGTCGGTCTGCATGTGAGCGAAAAAGCTCACACTCTTTCAAACACACACACACAGAGAGAGAGACACACATCATCTTTTCAGCAGATATATATTGAACGGAAAGCAGTTTATTTTATAAAATTTATTGCCAATGGACTAGAATGCGTACGCATTCAAACTCAAAATAAGGATAATTTATACGCTTCCATACGTAATTTCAACGGATGTCACCAGTTCTGCGACGAAATCGAGCCAAAGGCACAAAACCCGACTAAATTGGCTGAGAAAACGAAACGCATTCTATCACCTATTTTGAATGAAACGCCGGCTTCGTTCATATTCAATGAAGAGTAAATAGATCTTTTCACTCTTATACTTCCTAGTTCCTATATCCTTTGATTCAATCCCCCTTTTTTTTTTATTTTGCTATTTTCTCGCTTTTCCATGCAACTTGACAAAAAGAAAGAAAAAAAAAGAAGAGAGAGAACAACATGCAAAATTGCCATTTTTTGCATTTAATTGGAAAATTGAATATATGAGCTATTGAGACACAACGAACGACGATGAAATTACTAGAAATATTCGGTTTCAGTGCGACTTATTATTTGTTTTGCTGCTGCTGCGCTGCGCTGCTTCTTCTTCTTCTTTATTTATTGCAGAAAAAACATTTTATTCTTTTTTATCCGTTCATTTCGATTGTAAGTGAATAACAATAAAGATTGATGGTATTGAAAGTGCACAGCAAAAGGAATCTGTAAAAAGGATTTGTACATGCCTAAAGAAGCATTGTATACTATGTTCACAAATGATTATTATTGAAGATTCCGCTTCCGATTCCATCGTCACATGCTCACTACCATATTCCATTTTCTATACGAAACAATTCAAATAGGAATTAACACATTGTCTCACTTTGGTTGCAAGAGATTCAAGGCTCGCACTTTGTTCCTAGCAACAAAAAAATACACTTTTCGATCGGCATCATATTTCTTTTTTGCCTTCATTTGTTTTTCACAGTAACGAATAAAACAATTCAGGATATTTTTCACGAATCAGAAAACTGAAAAGATGTTCGAAGTGTGCAGGCAACAGCCATATTCTGTCCCACTCTACTATCTAATTTTATTTGTTTTTCATTACTACTTTGCCAATGGCTGAGTACCAATTATCATGAAATGCCACTATTTCAATGGAAACATATTCTGCATTTTTTTCACATGTTTTGAAGTTATTTATTTGTTCAACAGCGACACAACAGCAGAAGCAACAACAACGACGACGACGACGACAAATCCACGTTCAAGTTCACAGTTGAGTTAGGTAATTGTTCGCAAGTCTGGCACATGAGTAATTCGTCGGTGTCTAAAATGTTATCGATAATAATTATTATTTAAATGCTGTGCAGTGTGCACAAGCGAATGCATTCAACACTGCATCCGTTAGCGGCGACAATTTGCCAGGTGAAATATAAAAGGTTGTCAAATCGTTTTTTTTTTTCCTTTTCAAACAATTTAATAAGGAATAATAACGTAATGAATGACAACTTTGTTTCCTATCTTTTCAATCACCGGCCAAATTATTTATCTCGATTGGTTTGTATTTTACCAGTGGAAATGAGGTTTTTGAGCAAAAAAAACCTCAAAATATCCGATTAAAAACAAATCAATCGAAATGAAACAATTCCGTATTGACTTTTGCTGTAACAATAACAATGAAACCAATCATCGTTCGTTCGATTGTAACAAAAGTACGATTCGAATGCTGTGACAGTGAGTGGATGAGCTTAAGTGCGACGAAATTTCAACAATATATATATATATATATTGAAACAAATTCAAGGCAATTCTTTTTATCGCTCATTTTATTTATTTGTATTTTGTTTTGGATTCGTGTGGTTTGTCTCTTTCATTTTTTTGCATCGTATTTTGTGCATTCATTTTCAACTTTATCATCTCTTTTATGCGTGTTCGATAGGTATCATGCCGTTTTCTACAATTTTGTCGATGTTTTACTTTTGTTACACTTACTTTTCTTCGCTCATTTTGGTCGAGTCTGCATAACACCTCTATCTATTCTATTTATCATTATAAATGCAATTAGGTAGATACATGTGCAAAACTCAAACCACATTTTCTTCGCATTTCCAACCAATTCGTAAGCTCATACACAACACATGTGTGTGTGTGTGTGTGTGTGTGTGTGTATGTGCACGGCGAACCAGTGCACACCAAAAACCAAATAAGATCTATGATACATTTTATGATATGATGTTTGTTGCGTTCTTTCTTTTTTTTTATTTCTTTGCTCAGCTTGTTTCGTCTCTTCTTCACGTTTCATACATACTGAAACTAATGTGTGCTGACTTTTCCATTCTTCTGGTTTTGCCTTCAAGATAGAAGAGTGTTTCATAATTTTTTTTTCCTTTCTTTCTTCCATCATTTTTATTATTATTCGTCTTTTTTTTTATCTCGTATTCTAGGCGTATATTTTGTGCGAAAAACCAGCCGCATTGTAGAAACCAGAACAGAAATTTGAAGGGAATAAAAAGTTGGAGATAAAAAAGTGCGCAAAAAGAAGATTGAATTAAACACAAAATCAAACAGCTTCGATGAGACGCATTGGAAGAAAGAAAGAAAAAAGAGCAAAGATGTCGACGAAATACAATGCGTTTAAATACATTGCGCAGAATCTTTATTTTTTTTCTCTGTTTTTTTTTCTTCCTTTCGTTCGTAAGATGCGTGTGTTTGTTTGTGCGTGCGAGTCAAGTTTCAAATGGGCAAGTCCATTGTACCGTTTATTGATTTAAAAGCAAAGCCGAAAAGAACATTTCATGTGAAAAATAAAACTTTGTACACACACACACACACACACAGTCAATCGCATAGCTTGACGAAAGAACGAGAGAAAGAAGGAGAGAATAGTGGTACAAATCAGCGCAAAACTGGCATCTAAACCGCAACAAAAACTAGACTTTTGGAAAATGATAATGACACGAAATTAAATACAGTACTAGCAAGATCAGCAACAGCAACAATAACAACAACACTTGTGATATAACAACGGCTGGCGGTTTTGATGAGATGAGCGCGCACTGCTCTTGAATTAATGCATGTGCAACTTTGCTTTTTTTCTTCGTTTCTTCTTCTTCATCTCTGTAGCTCGCTTCAGTCAGTTGTTGTAATGTGCAATACTTTGCAAAATATATAGACATTCGTTGAGATGAGTTTTCGGGCCGTCGAGCCGCTTTGTAGTTTGAATGGCGTACCAAAGTGATCACCGCCGAAAAATTACATATTCAGAATATACTTGACAAAAACCAATTTTCGGCCTTCAGAAACTTCAAAACAAAATATTTATTTTATCAAGTTCTATTTGTCTGACGAAAATGCCTTCATTAATTGGATCTGTTTCCATTTAATTTGATTCAGTGGTTTGGCGAGAAAATCGAATGAGAACTTTTTTTCAGTCATCCCGTCGAATGGGAGCGAGCGACCGACCGACCGACCGACCGAGCCACAGAGCCAACGGCGAGGAATGTGTTCATTTTGAATTTTTCACATGTGCATATCGACTGTCCTGGCAAGAAATTGCGACAAAATGTCGTCTTGAAACATGTAACGATAAATATATCGGCAAACACATTTGAAAGAACACCACACAAAAAAAAATGCTGTATATATATAATATCGAATCTTTTTTGCAATAATATCGAACGAACGAGTTTCAAGTTCCGTTCAAAGAAGCAGAACGATTATGAGCACAGCGTAGCAAAGATCAAGAAGATTGAACGCAATAGAAAGAAGCGTCGACTGATTTTGTAATGGGACAAGGAATGAATGAAACGAAGATAAAGTAGATTTTTACGATGTTTCTCTGCATAATTAGCCTACCATCAATAACTCAATTGATATTTTTCCCGGTGTACTCTTCATTTCCATAGTTTCGACAAATTTCCAAATGAAAACACACAGAGAGAGGGAGAGAGAGATGTGTGTGATTGTCTCACGGTAATGATAAAAACAACAGCTTCGACCGTTGAAACGTCGGTTTGATGTGTGTGTGTGTGTGTGTGTGTGTGTGTGTGTGTACGTTTGTTTGTTTTTCTTACGATTTCGTTTTCAAAATCATACACACGTAAGCTGGTCTCGTGTATGGAAGTTTGGCCAGAGACTTGAGCTTATCAAATGAATATGAATGTCGCAGATAAAAAGTAATTAAGGTTGCCAGATAAATGAATACATGCCCCTATCACGGCAATATGCTCTTCATTTAATCGGTCCAGAAGAATTTCTTTTCCGTTTGTTTTTTTTTTCGTTTCATTTAATAATTTTTCGATATTTATTTAATGACACCAAAGTCATTCTATTACACAATTTTGCTTTTAGATGCAATGAGATCGTCATTTTGATTTGAAACGAATACAAAATACGTTGAAAGAATATTATGGGATTCGAGCAAAAACTGAAAAAAAAAAACGAATTACTTGCCAATGATGACTTGCGTAACATTGGTGCAGCTGCACTGGAACACCAGCTCAACGCTGTGGTCAATCGAGATTCTAGCTGTTGTAAATGCCAATCCTTTTTATGAATAAATCTCTGAATGGCCGTTTCCGCGAGTAATCAATTAGATTTCGAGAATCGAAAACAGGAAGTCAAATCAACGCATTGGAAACATAGCAGCTATAAAATATATATTCAATAGGGAATGCCAAAAAAATGAACAACTAAGAAAAATTGATTAGCGACTTGTGCATATGATTAATGATTGATTTTATTGAATGTCCAGTTGTCCAGTGTCATTTGAAATGGATCTTGGCGCGGTAAACCGTCATAACAATAAATTAGTGGCAGCAATATTACCGAATAAATTCACAGTTCAGCTGAAACCAGTGGAAAAAAAATGGCCTGGCTTACAATTGTAAATCAAATGTGTGCGACAGCGCCTCAGCAGCGATGGCAACGTCGCTTCAAAATTCTGGATTACTATAGGTTCAATTATATTTAAAGTGCACCGCTTTGATCGTGCACAAACACATGCCTTATGTGTGTGTGTGTGTGTGACTCTTTCTCTCGTTGTTTTTTTTGTTCTTTGCCAGTGCATACGTGCCACACTTGCATGTTATATATTCGGTACGATGACAGATAAAATTTATGAACAAAAAAAAATTCTATTTTTTTTCAAAACCTATACGAATTTTTCCCTTTTATGCATTGAGTGCACATCAACTCATGAAATAAAAACGACGAAAAATGTACGTGCTCTTTCCCTTTTGTTCCCCGGCATTTGTGCATTCTGGCTCTTCGGTGCATGTGATATTTTTTCTCGTAATATTTTAGCCGTTGTTTTCTTTCATAATCACAGCGAACGCTGAATTTTCAGATACGTCTATGCTTGCTCTCTCTCCCTCTCTCTCGCTCTGTGTGTACCCGCTCCGTATTTATAGATATCGTACATTGTAGCATATTTCGTCGCATATAACGTGGTTGTGTTCTTATGGCTTTAATTCAGTTGTAGAAAAATTACGTACGTGTCAACGAGGAAGAAAGAGAGCAAAAGAGTGTGCTGAAAGAAAGGTAGAATTGTGAAATAAACCGCACAGTAACAGCCGTCAGATACCCAATCTGCCTGCCAGTGCCAGTGCCTGTGCCGGTGCTAGTGCCTCTGCCGAGTTTTCCCCTCTACACCTCTCTCGTGCTGCTCTACACAACCGTCCAAATCAAATGCACAGAATGGTACTACTCCAAACATAATATATTCTACCTACCTGACAGAAATTTTATAAAAATCCACGATGACGAAAAACCAAGCAGCGAAATATTAAAAAAAATGCCAATTTTTTTTTTCGTTTACACAAATATATGAAGTTGTGGTAGTGATGGTACTGCTGCTGTTGCCTATACGCGCGTAACTGCTGCTGCACATATACGGCACACAGTCAAAGAATGATGAACAAATATAAAAGGAGAGAGAAAAAAAAATGCATTGCAATTATGTTGGGCTTCGTAAAAGCTCGTAAATGAGTCGATTTCGTGGACAAAAACCTATCTCAACAAACTAAGAATTGAGACAGGTTCATTGACCCACCTTATTCCAGAGCTCAACACAATTTTACGTGTGCATGGCACAGCAGAACGCGCACTGTGTGTACAATATACACAGCACGTTGCTCTGTTCCTTAGCCCGAATTATACTTCACTGTGTTGGGCTGTACATGTAGTGGAGAAATGTTAACAAACACACATACACACATATACACCCATGAAAATTACGTATTGAATTATATAAATATGTTGCTATATGAATGAAGCGTAACGCGTACGTGTGATGCCAATTTTACAGAACATCGAAGCAGTTCTTATTTTTCGGTCTTCGCATACATACTTAGGCATCAACGACACAATATACATGAAAGCGAACCTAAGCCGCAGAGCAAAGAATATTCGCCGAGTTCAGAACCTATATTTTTTTTTAGGTATAGCTCTATATTTATAGATGTGCAGATATGTATGTATATATGCATATATGTATATAAATATACGTATGCCATGCACTGGCTGTTTGTTCGCTCGTATGATGTACTTACAAGAGATTTTCGTACGAATTTGAAGTTTTACTTTCAGCTTATGCATTCTGCATTCAAATGGGCTCTTCAATCCCACTTTGGAACATTTGACAAGAGTTAAGGAACTGCCACCGTTTTCGTGGAAGATTCAAAATCAAATACATTTTGAGCTCGTGGTCCACATTCTTTTCTATTTTGAGCAACGTCGCTTCCTATGCAATTTTACGTTACAAACAGGAAACAATAGTGGAACCATTCCTTTGACATGCAGGGTTTTTTTTGTTCTTTCAAATTTCAAATGTAACATTTAACAAAGGCACTTTGAACGACACTTTTTTCATGGCGACACTCACAAGTATCGCTATAACGACGTTTCCTGCCACTATAGTGCGATTGCACGTCTATTGTCTTACATAGACGAAATTTTCAATTGAACTAGTTTTCTGTTGAGCCAATTTGGCAGTTTGTTCGACATGAATAAGACGTGATGAAATGGTGTTGCAAATTTCGAGAGAATACTACATTACTTTTTAATTAAATGATATTCAGATTAATTGCCCAAACGAGAAATGGTCATTTAATCAAAAGCTACCAATTGAATTTGAGTGTCATCTGTGGAATGGCATCCGACTGTAAGGTGGAAAATATTCAGCACATCATATCATTCATAATCACCCTAATAATCATACACTAATCGTTGTGTCACTGGTCCCAATTATCTGCCATTCCCGGGTGCACGTAATCGTTCCACGGTTAATAGCTCTTGGCCAGGAATCACATTCTGATTAGGTTAATTACCCAATGTACCATTTCCAAAGATTCGAAGTGATCTTTTGTTATTTATTCTCATTAAAGTGTTCTTGTCGCAGGTTTTTTTTTTCGCAATTTACAGCTTTTTAATTTGCCATATAAATCCACAAAAACAATTTTATGCTGCAAACAGAAGTATTTCTTCATTCTTTATTTATTCTTTATTTGTGTGCCGTTGTGGTGTTTTTTTCTTCTTTTTCTTGCTCTCTAAATCGAACTACAAGTTCCAATGGCAAATGTGGCCTTAACGCATGCAATAGAAGGAGCAAAAAGAATAATTATTTGATTGGAGAAAACATATGTAGTTATTTCCGAGAATATTTGAACAGTTATTTTATTCCGACCGATCGCTTTTTTTCCGTATATATTGTTTCCAGTTCTACAGAGATTCAATTCGCCAATCATTTGCTTCAATACGGTTTTGATATGTCGGTTTTAGGTGTACTCAAAGAAACTTGCTTGATATAATACGTATAGCGTTTGTATGTACGTTTCTCTATTTTCAGACATTCACTTCAATTGGAAATACCAAATCGAGTGTATTCCAACGTATTCGTATCGATGTGTATAAAGTTAGGGTTTGAATTATTGTGCATTCTAATTGATCGTCATGCAAGCTAAATACCGCTTTTCTCTTTTTCTCTATTCTATCTCTTTTCCGATGATTTCGGTGTAAATTTATAAAACACAAAAAAGAGACTTCCCGTCGTATTAGAATTCCGAATAAACTAGCCGTTCATCTTTGCCGCTTATGGTGCAGTTCCATGACAGTAGCTGGTTAAACTTTATTCTTTCTATTTAATTGAACTTGCTCTCAATATTTTTTTTTCTGCCACTACTATTACTTCTTCTTCTTCTTATTATTCTTTTTTTATTATTTATATTTTTGTTCGTTTCGTGCCATGCTTTGCAATAAACGTCGACATCGTGAAGCAATCGAAATAAGATCACACCATACTTTAATTATTATTCATTTTAAATACGTTCAGATAATGATCAGGTCAATGAGCACATCGATCGTGCCTGATCGGAAGCTGTCCACTACTGAAAATAGTCAACTTAGGTGACCAAAATGAATGATGACGATGATGACCACCAGGCATGAGGCTTAAAATCGAGTGAAACATCAAAACAAATGCAAAACAAATCATTGAGTAAAAAATATTGCACCTGAACTCAAGCGAAACCGATCATTGATCAATCCTTTGGACGCTGTGTGTGTGTGTGTGTATGTTTAATTTTAATTATTCCGGTGAAAGCATGTAATCATCTGTCGTTCGTACACGGTATAGTATCGCTTGTGGGCTTATGCGCCCCAAGTCAACGGAGACCGTAAAACGGCAATACAGCAAAATCCGTATCGATTCTAGAATGTAGAATGGAGCAATTTATTTATCTGGCGTATGCACGGCGTTTTGTGTTGATGTGATCGTTTTTGAATGTTGTTGCTTTTTTTTCTCTTATTTTGCTGCAATGAATGAATGAATGAATGGGATGAATGATTTGGTTTTGTTGTTCCAAAAAGGAAAAAAGAAGCAAACAAAGAAAAGAAAATGCACGGCAGCGGCAATAGGTAAATAAGCTACTTCTTACTCAACGATCGCGCGCTGTACAGTGTGCAGCAGCAGCAGCAGTTTGCTTTTTGTTTTTGTATATTTTTTTTTTCTAAATAGTGCTTGCATGTTAGCGCGATGTTATGTCGTGTTTATGTTTTACTGAACGACGACGAATGGCAATCGGTTTGTAGTGAGTAGCTTGAAGAAAATCTCATTTATAAAAATATTTTTTTTAAAGAAACCAAATGAATGAACGTACCAACGGAAGCAAGACGTTGGTTAGTGCTTTTTTTCTTCATTTGGTTTGTAGAACGTTCTGTATGTGTATTTGTGTTGCTGTGACTGTCTCTGGATAGTGGCTGCTCACGCCATTCATAGGCCGATCGGAAGATGCTCGAGATTTTAATGCAGCAGCCGTATAACTAATGGCGATTGGAGCACACTAAACAACGTATCCGTTAATCGCGGCACTTGTTTGAGCCATCGAACAAGTTGTTCCCATCTGCAAAATTGGCATCGAAGACATCGATGTGCTTTTTATTTTTTTTATTTTTCTTCTGCTTTACTTCTTTCTTCTGCCTATTAAGATCACGCGTATCATTTTTCGGTCGTTCGAATTGATGTCTGAGATCCGGTGACTTTTAGGTGGGAACTAGCCTTCCGCAAGGAAAAAGAAGAAAAAAAAGCGAACGAATAGTTGTGTGTATGTTTCGTTCTCTCTCTCTCTCTCTCTCTCTCTCTCTCTCTATCAGAATTGAAAAACAGTAATCCAATGATTGGCAATTATTCCTTGCTCCCATCAAATTAATGCGTCGCCTTACATCAGGCTTAGCATAAGCTTTTGTTGATCACCACGCTTTCAGATGACTTAATTTAAATACAATAATGAAAGCGCTGGCCTTGTTCGATGGCAAAAATCATGTTGAAATAATTTTACCACGCACCGTGCAATTGATGCAACACACTGAAGAGAGAGAGAGAGAGAGAGAGAGAGAGAGAGAGAGAGAGAGAGAGAGAGAGAGAGAGAGA
>NW_022601467.1:11053669-11068910 GCF_009176505.1 Sitodiplosis mosellana | reverse complement strand
AGAGAGAGAGAGAGAGAGAGAGAGAGAGAGAGAGAGAGAGAGAGAGAAAACCATGAACGTCGTCGTACGCTAATTGGTGGTGTGCGGTAATTTAGCTTGCAACCAAGAAAACCCTAATATTCGTTATAATTTTATTTGTATTTATGATGTTTATGAAGAGCACAAGACATGTTAACATGGCAAGAAAACAAAGAGTAGAATGTTCGTTACGCAAATTTTTTTTTGTTCTCCTCTCTTCTTCTTTTTTCGTTCTGTTTTATTCCATATAATAATTTTGTTCTAAAAGCCACCGCGTTCCGTATCTATTCGGTTCGCTCTCTTTTTGATACGATAACCTATTCTAAATACGACTTGTGCAATGTTACTAAAAGGCAACAATCAATTTTCTTTTGTAACGAAAAAAAAACACGCATCATTTTACGCGTATGAATTTTTATAAAATAAATTAAATAAATTCTATTAATAGAATTACATGCAATCAACGAAATACAAAACAATAATACAAATAAAGAGGAGGAAACGAACACGAAAAAAATACCCAAGAATATGAAAAAAAAAGAGCGTAGAAATTCAATCGAATCGCGAAAAAGTGCAACGGGAACACAAAGTCTAACAATTAAGCGAATTATTTAATAGTTAATATAGAAAAAAAAATATATAAAACTACATACGTATAAAGTGTAGTATATTAATTAGGAGAGAAGCCAGATCACCGCACCGCAAGAATATTGAATGTGAATAGGATGGTGTGTTGTTGTAGTTGTTGTTGTTGTTGTTGTTCTTCTTCTTTCACATCGGTAGAAATGGGGCTCAATTTGATCGAAACAACTTTGCCATCTAAATGCGGTTGCATTCCAAAGAAGCGACTTGATTAATAATAATTGTTATCAAAAGAAACTCCCTTCAAATTAGAAGAATAATTCTATTCTTGAGGGGAAAAGAGCCGGTGATTTTATTCACAAACAAATCTAACGGTGAGTCGTATTGCTAATGTTCAACAATCACATACATACACGCACACGCAACAAATTGCATTGACATAGGCCAATTTAGTAATTAGATTTTTAAACGTTTCAATTGAAGAGATTTCAGTGAGAAAAATAGACGTATTGTGTTTCGTTCTCTAATTTAACCCAAAATATGGCAGCCGTTCGGTGCTCTGCCGCTCATCATCATCATTGAGTGTATGGAAGAATTTTTTTGACGAAAGCATGTTGTATGTTGCAACACATTTATTTGTTCTATATAATCACACGAGTACACTCTCCAGAGAAATGTGTATGAAATTGGTGTGTTTGTATTTTCCAGTGTTTTAGTATATTACCGATTTCTCTGTAACATATATCCACAATTACAAACGCACAAACTCATAATATGCGTTTTTTTTTTTTTTTTATATTCATATTATATGCACCTATCCAATGCGAGTGTTGTTGTTTTTTTCTCTCGACTTTTTTTTAAGCCTTGTTTGTGAAATAATTGCCGGCTATTTTAATTTCGAGAACGAACGAAGCGGTGGTGGAGAGAGCAAGTGCATGCATACGCTATGTGCATGATAAAAGAGAAAAAAAAGCATAAGGCAGCAGCAGCAGAGAGAGACAGATAGAGAAAGAGAGAAAAAAAAACCATGTGGAAAAACGTTCAAATTGGCAATGTAAAAGAGTATTGAAAATAAAATAAGCGACCGCAGAGCCCGATCTGCAGCGAAATCTAACGTGCATTTAAATATTCTACATGAAACGAACGTGTTCCGTATCACACACAGAGTTTTCTAATTTACATTTTGCATACGGAAAACGGGGAGAAAACCGTAGAGCAAGAACGAGAGCGAGGTAGAATGTGAGAAGAGAGAGAGAGAACGAGAAACAGCGTACACAGCCACATAGCATTGGCCCAAAGTTTTGATATATTACGCAATCCATTGAAAGAGCGATGAACAAAAGCGCAAATCTGTGAATGTACGCATTTATTTCCAGATGAAGGTAATCGAATACAACGATAGGCAGTGATGCAAACAATAGCTGAAATGGGTATGAAGAGTGAGAGGGAGTAGGAGAGCGGAATAAAAAAAAAACAGAGAGAATGAGCGAAAAAAATGGGTAAATTTGCTGATACGTCAATAATAACTGTTCTATCTTTCATTGATAGTCAAAATGAATTGCTGATGATATTCCCCACTGACAGCCAATCAAATGGAATGCGTGCGCTTTGTTGTTTCGATGACGGCAAGTGGCAAACAAATTCGGCCAATGAGTGTCCAGCATCTGATATATTGAGGGCATATTTTGTTGTTCCGTTCGGTTGCAATGATGCTCGATATATATCCATTTGACTCATAATTCCCCCCACATTGTTCGCTTTTCTTTTCACTCTAATTCAATTTTTCAATGCAATTATACGGAAATTCCATTAAATATATATATATATATATATTCCATACGTATGTACGGTGTATTTGCTGAAGGGATGAAGCGATTTTATTATGAATTTGTTTGATGGAACAAAAAAAAATTCTGGCTGCGAAGTGCACACAAACGCACGTACTTCAATGCTCATTATATTGCCAGTGATATTTCCTCACAATTAATGAAAATAAATGAAAAAAAAACTCCACTTAAATATGCAAATGCAATGAAAAACTACAATATGTTTAACACATACGTTGCATAAAATGAATGCTTTCGGTGCAATTGAAAAATATTTGGAATAGTGCAAACATGCGTATACATTTTCATGATAATTAGCTCACTTGCTCAATGTAGTGATTCGGCGGCGTTATTATCGCGCAAACTATTTAAGGGTATCTGCTCTTTGTGTGTGTGTGTGTGTCTTGTGCGGTTTTTTTTGTGTGCTTATGCGAGCGATTGCAATTTGGAAAATTTCGAATTTTACATAATAATGGTGCCGACAACTTAATCTGCATCTCACAACGCGACTTCGATGTTACCAAATGCCGCGAATCATATTCTTTGGTGCGCGCGCGATTTTTTTTTCTTCTTCGCTACTCTTCACACTTGCTCATAGTAAAATAATTGTTTATGATCTCTTATCCGTTGCAAGGTTGTTTTTACGTTTGATGTGCAATTAAAAGCATTTCAGCATTTCAAATATTCTCTGCTTCAATGTTTCGTTTAGCAACGAAGAGAAGAAAAAAAACATACACACACCGAAGACTAACAGAATAGCACGGCGTTTAAATATTTATGAACGCATTGAAAGTATAAACAATAATCTTAAACAGATGCTAATAAATGTTGAGCATCAGTGTCATTCTCTGACTAACTTCCGACCGATCCGGCGCACCTGAATGCAGAACAGAAATTTTTCGCACAGCTAGAGGTGCATCTACCTGTTCGTAATTATTATTGGTAGCGATTTGCTTTTTATGATTTCGCTTGTTTCTCCCTCTCTATCTTTCTTCTGCTCGCGCCTTGGAATTGGTTCAGCATAATACATGATATTATTTCAGTTTTATAGGCTTTCATCTAATTGATTGCCGCATTACGACTTTTAAATAGTGAGTTTTGTTTGCATGGTGTTTGTGTACCATCAGTTCTTTTCTCTATTTTCTTTTTTTTCGAGAGTGTGCAGCTTCCTCAGTGTGTCTTTCGTGTGAAACGACGTTGTCGACGCAAATGTGAACAAACTTTTCTGATCTCAATTATGCTTCAGTTGCGCCACCAAAGCTTTCAGCCATAATCGTTGTGGCCAATATCATGTGTGCAGATGTCATTGGCAAAGAACTCGAACCGACTCGAACCGTCGTATACAGTTCATTTCCAAACACACGTATTCGATTGAGGAAAAACACTACACGTATGTAAAATTGGCGGAGCGACATCGCCTCGCTCGTCTCTAAATGGATGGAAGGGAAGTGAAAAAAAAAACAGAATAACGAACATAATGACCATTTATTCAAATTAAACAGAAGCACAAAGTCGTCTTCGGTTTTAGTTAATTGTTTACAATCTGCACTATTTCATTTCGTTGATGGCGATCGCGCGACTTTTCATTCTGTCGAACAGGTATTTCATATTACGTTTTCTTTTAGCCTCGTCTCTTCCACTGCGTATTGGTTGGATTGGCGATAACTTGTAATTTTCCAAATTGAAATGTTAGTTTCTACATTCGAACTGAATATAAGTGCACATGGGTATGTGTGTGTGTGTATGCCCTGGCATGGCTCTGATATTTTCCCATTTAAATGGCACAACATACAGAGAGATTCTGTAGCCAGACTCTTGAAAAAAAAATACATATCTATTTGTTCATAGTCGAAGCGCACATTTTCTTTTCTATTGGTGCTCGTGTGCAGTGTGCACTTCTTGCGTATTCCATTCGTATTTGCAATTTTGCGCAATGTTTTTTTCTCAGCTTCGCTCGAGTTTTTTTTTCTTCTCATTCTCTTCTCATTTGCCCTGTAATTTTTCTTCTGGGGATTTTATTTCCGCAGAAATAGCAGCGCAATTGGTTCCAAGTGCCAGAACGTACGGTGGCCGGGTTGCTAATTGTGAGATATTTTCACGTATATTACACGTATATTAAAATGATGGTTTAAGCCTTAAGGAGCACGTCTTAATATTGTTTAAATGGGAGGAACATACAAGCACGGTGTACGCACGAATGGTCAACCGCGAAACGTTCAAACGCTGAATAAAGTCACGGAGTCACACAGAGAGTGCAATTGTCATAGTGATCGAGCGAATCGTTTAACGTTTAAAACGAAAGAGCCACTGGCCTGCACTCTTTTGGTCAGCGTCAGCTATTTTCTGCAATAATTATTTCGTATGTAAGTGTTTCTCTTTATTATTTTTATTCTTTGTGTGGTTTTTTTTTCTTCTTCTTTCATTCTATCTTCCTCTCTCTCCCTCCCTCCATTTCTGCCGTTCTCTCTCGTTCGCTCTCTCAATTTGACAATAATAACATTTTGACTTGTACATATTGTACGCGTTTCACATACATTTTTGCGAGCATTTTGTACAAATACACCTGCTTAACAAACATCACCAATAATAATGCGATCACTCAACCCGAAAAAGGTACAAAATTTATTTTTTTTTGTTCTGCTTGAAGCCGCAACAAAGTCACAAACTACGCATAAAAAGGCAACAAAATAGCACATCTGAACGCATAAATAAAACAACGCCACCGCACTAGAGAAGGAATTATACAAACACACACACACAAAATGGCATACACATATACACACGCGCTCGCGCACACGCGGGAGAGAAGAGAAACGAATTCAATACACATCGGTGTTGCAAATTGCAACCCCATTTTTAGCACACATTTTATGAAACACCAAACAGAACGAAAAAAAAACCGAGTGTCCAAGGAATAACAATTTAAAATTTGGCTAAGGTTAGTTACAACGTGCTCATGCACTTATTTAGCTCGTTGTGTCCTTCCTTATGCATACATTTTGTGAATGTTATGTTCGAAAAACAATGGCTTTGAATGAGTAGCACTGTACTCGCGAATGTTTCATGAAGAAAAAAAAACACAGAGAGAGAGAGAGAGAAACATTCAACACGCGATCGTTATCTCGACAAACTAATGTAATTATGGTCGATATTATAGTCATTTAGAGAAAGAGAGAGAGAGAAAGGAGACTAAAGAGCAAACAGAACATAGCGAAAAACAAAGGAACATAACCATCTTTGGCTACAAATGTATAAACGATCACAAAACAGCAACAGCGAAACAAAATGAAATGAAATGAAAAGAAAAACCCCTGGCTAATTATTCAAGCGAGTGAGAATATTTTCGAGCATTTTTTCGCGTTGTTTTTGTTTAGCCCATACGTGTCCGTTTTGATATCGAGAGCCTGCCTTCCACTCATCATAAACGAAAAAAAAAGTATTGAAGGGCAATAAATGTATCGTGTGAATTGGCTGTTATTAAAGACATCAACTGTTGTTTCTGTTGTATGTGTGTGTGCTGCTGTTGTTGTTGTTGTTGTTTTTTCTTCTATAAATAAATAATAATAACAAATAATGGAATCATATTCGACGCCGGCCAATGAAATAAAAATGACATGAATTATAAAACGTGCATGTTACATTCCAAACTATACTTAAATTGCCGAAGTTGATCGGCAATTGCAACAAAAATAACTGAAATATGTTCACATCAACGAAGTGGCAGAAAGCGAACGAAAACAAAACGAGCACAATCTTAGGTTGAACAAACCGCTAAACAACGACAACAATGACAATTACTCTTAAAATCATCAAAGCAATTTAAGACGAAAAAAAAGCACATAGTAAAACAATTTCAGCTTATTTTGTAGTCTTTTGTGTGCTGAAATCAAATTGTTGTGCTGGTGCATTTGTTTCGCGTGTGTGTGTGTGTGTGTGTGTGTGTGTGTGTGTGAGAGTCTACATTTGTGCTTGAATCATTTTTCTGTTGTTCATTTCTAGAGCAATTGAGAAAAGAGTTTTCTGCACATTTCCCATCAACCGACCGAGTGGAAAGCCGATTGCTGTTGAGGACAACGAAAATTGGCGTTTTTTTTTTCAAATGGGATGAGAAAAAAAACAGCGCACTGTTCCGGCCAACATCAATTATTCTCACTTGTGCAATACTACGTACGTATGCGATTGCCATCCAAAAGTTGCAAGGAGAGAAGCGGATCATTAAAATATCGAATAATGAAGTAGATACATATTACATACATGCTAGTTTGAGGTAAGAAAATTGAAGTTGTGAAAAGTGACGAACAGCATCTGCCGAGTGAGATAGCCACACACACAGTAACGTCATTTATTGCCAGCCACAACCAGTAAGAAGCGAAAAAAAATGAAGAAAAAAAATATATAGAAAAAAAAACCTACGACAAAAACAACGAAAAAGAGAAATAAAAAAAAAATTACACAGCAAAAAGATGGATAGAAAACCGACATTGTATAAAAGGTAAAACAGAAAATAACAAAAGGAAAAATAAATTTGTTGAAAAGAAGACAAAATGACGGGAGAATGGCGAAAAACGCCGTTGAAAAAGGCGAACGAATGCACATCCAGCAATCGAAAATAGCAGCAACAATAAAAAAAACACGATATTAAAATATGTTGTTATACAAGAAGCGACAATGGCAGCAAATAGCAGAAGCTGTGTAGATGCCAACAGCCGGCATAAGTAACAACAACAAATGTGTGTTGTCCTCGGGCATCGCGCATTTCTATATAAATATTTGTAAACCAAAATACGCGCGCGGATCCATCGACAGAATGTACCTGTACCGTCGTCGCTCCACACACACACACACACACTCACACAACTAGTCAGCTAGAATTGGTCTTTCGATATTGCTATATTATACCTTATAGATAACGACTCCAATTTTGTGTTGCCATTAAAATGTGCAATGGCAAAAATGATCAACACGAAAAAGCGAAATAGTTGAAGCACACACGGAGCAACAACGGCAAAGGCAGAAAAAAACAGAAAGAAGAAGAGTATCGCTGAAGATTATGTGATATTGATGTTGATGATGAAGAAACCAAATAGAAAAGACCGAGCTGCTGCGTTGATAATAATATATGCCTGCTGCACATTTAATTCAGCTAGTAATCGCCGGAGCGATTGAGCGAAAGATGAAGACACGGCTTCTTATATATTTTTTTTATGGTGCTTATGCTGTGTGTATGGCTGTGATCAGATGCCAGTTTGCCAATAGGTGCAACACATAATCGAACAATTTAAATGCAGTTCTTTGCCAAATGCCAACGAAACCTCGCACTCATTCACTCTGGGGTGAATGGTTCGCGTTCGCGCGCGTACAAACACACATGCTCTGTCTTCTGGTATACACATAGAAGCTAAGTACGTTCAAAGCATTCACAACTTAAACGATTTGTGTCAACTTTTGTCGGTACGAAATTTGCAACATCCGGCCGATTGAAGATCATGAAACTGATGGCGAAATGGAAACAGCAACAACAGCTACGACACATCATAGACTGCCCTCGTTTATTCAGACGATGAACGGCCGTTCTGATGCTGATGCTGCTGATGCTCTTGACGCTCTTGATGTGCTGTCTGTTTTTCTTCACTTTTCGGTGTTTGTCGGTCGCTTTTGTGTGCGTGCTCGCGACTGAGCGGATAAACGAGTGTGTTTGCAGTAGAATTTTTCAGCTCCCATTTGTACTGGATATATTACTCTTTGATTTTATTATCATAATAGTATAATCGCAGGACGCGCGTGTATACAATTTTCAGACCGATTTTCGTTCCAATTGATTTTCTATTCGACAGTAGCTGAGGATGAGTGTTATGAGGCTGTAGAACATGAATGTTGTGGCGTCATCGAACACCATAGGAAGAAAAAAAGAATGCAAAATGCGTCGATGGCAAAAAGAAAATGAAACGAGGCAGATGCCTCGTCCATCGGCAAGTCAATCTACCATCAATAAAGCGAACGACAATGGGCAAATGCTGCCACATACACACACTGTGCGACTACACTAAAAAAAATAATGGGTTAAGGCAGGTCGGCTTAATTTTTGCGCACATTTAGACGAAGCAGAGCGTCGACGAGATCGAAATATAGTGACGTGAGTGAGTGAATCGATCATTCATAGATTCATTGAGCCATCTGAATGGTGATGGAAGGCCCCAGTTCATTTTCATTTTTGAGCATGTTTCTCTTCTTAGCCTTCATTTGCTGCGTACCAAAGTCTTAATTATTTATAATGAGATAGTAAAAAGGAAATGAACGATAGGCAAAGGCATGTTCGGGCGCACTGATGCTGTTGTTACTGACTGTTAATGTCTTGATGGATGCGGCGAATTAATGTATAATCTGTGGTGCACTTGATATCAATCGCTTTTAACGTTAATTTTTTTTATTTTGAGCCCATTTGAGAGAAGACACAACGCGCAACAGCGAAACATTTTGCATGAAATTATGCAAACGAAATAAATTCATGTAAATGTAGCCAGAGTGCGGCAATTTAGTGCACACATGTAATTTAGCATGGGCAACTCAGAAGACAAAGTCAGTCACTTTTTCTCTGCTCCTCTCTCTCTCTCTCTCGCTTACTCACTTCATCTTGACAATAATTATATAGCATCTCGGACTTTTCTTAATTCCGCTTTTTTTTTTCTAGCGTTGAATTTTAATTTAATGTGCGCAGATATCCGTCATCTTTTCGATTTACAATTTTTGTCTTTCTTTTTCTAAGCCTCCGTATAAAGTGTGTGCATCGAGCACATATCTGTAATTTCTAGCTCTTTTTAGACTGCTTTTTCTTTCCGATCTGATTTTTTTTTCTCTATCTCTCTCCCTGTGTCTATTTTAATTGCATCATAAAAAAATGCCATAACAAAATTATCGGTCATAATTACAAAGGCGATGCAGAGCCGTGGCCATGCACGAACAAAAGGAGTGGTGTCCATTGAATATTCATTTCGTCAGTAATTCTATATGCAAGGCTCAAAACCAAGATTCGATTCTCCTTCGAGGTAATTTTAACAAGAACTAGAAACGACCACTGTTGTTTTAATTCGTTATTCATATTTTTCTGCTTTTAGTTTCAATAATTGCAAGCAACTGCAAGAAACCTGAGTACGTAATGATACATAGTTGACATTTGTTTCATCTTCTGCTTTAATCGTGATGCGAGGCTCCGAATATAATGTTATTTACAGGCAACCATTTCCATTCGTTTGGTTTTTGGCTTTGGTTGGCTCTTTGTTTAACTCATTTAATCATTACAGCAAACATGGAAATTGAGAGTGACCTAACACGATTTCGAGGATAAAAATCAATTGAAATGTGAATATTGTGAAATATATTGTATTTGATTCAAGTTTAATTTGTCATTAGCCACAATTCAAGAATGTTGCAAATGAATTAAAAATCTGGAATCAAAAAATCTTCTGATTCGATTCAAAAACGGTCTTTCTGAAGAATCACATTCAGAACACTGCTTTCAAATCGGAACAGGCCCAAATTGAGATCTATCTTATGTTTTGAGATCGAGTTAAGTTGATGCATCTTTCGCATGTGCTTCATTTTTTTTTCGAATCCTGTTTTCAAAAGCGCAATGACACCTCTTGGGCAAAAAAAGAGGTAGAATTTTTTTTTAGTTCAATAGCATTCAAAACCTTGTTCGTTAAATCATTTGGATATTGAATTCATTTTTCTGTACTTTGCTAACTGCATCCAACCGCAATGCAAATGCAAAGATCAACGAAAAAAAACATGACATAGCAACATACACACACAACGTGCGCGCACGGATCACAATTTTACAGCGCAGTTGCAATGCGCATCAACTTTCTGTTGTGGTTTTTGTCTTCATTCGCCTTCATCGAGTTCGTTCCAGCGTATAGATTTTCTTTTTTTTTTGTTATTCCGATTGAATGAATGACAGCCCATCATTTTATTCTAGCCTATATTATTATTGTTGTAGTAGTGTTCAGTTCAGTTGTGTTTTTCTTTGGATCTATATTTTCATTGTTTTCGTATTATTTTTGTTTGTTTGTTAGCGAATTCGCTAATCAGAGTGTGTTTCGTTTGGGCATAACTTGTTAAGTTTCTTCTTCGATGGCAGTGCTGTCTCTGGTCGATTGGAATTTGTTCTTCTCGAATGTGCAATGTCACAATGATATTTTTTACATAAAACCACACAAGAATTGAACCCGTGAAACTGACTAAAAAAATACTTTTTTTTCCTACTTCTATTTCTTCTTCTCCACCTCTACTTTTTGTATCTTCTCCGATTGCAGTTACGAATGACCGATTAGCTCTTTAATCCTGTCATTTGCCTTCATATTTTGTTGTTGTTGTTGTATTGCGTTCGTTATACATTCTAGATACAGATCGATATGCATGATTTTAATCGCGTCTTGTTTCTATTCCGCTGTCCATTACTTCTTCTATTTTTGACACTTTTTTCCGTATTTATCCCACACGATTATCATTCAATGCAGAAACGAAATGGTTCAGTGGTTTCTGAAGTATATAAATAAAATGATCGAATGTAATATGAATTTGCAGATAGTTCATTGTTTTATACAAGAATTTCTAGGTTGATAACATATTTTATCCAATAAAACGTATGCTTTCCGTTTAATGAAGCTAATGAGTTCCATAAATTTTCAAATTATATTCTTTTCGATGGTTCACTATCACCTATAACAACGCCATACTTTCAATAATTTTATAAAACCCACCGTTGTTCCTATGCAAGTATATAATCGTCATTATGTAGTCTAAAAATCAGCCGTTTCAAATGATTGCAAGACCATGACCATCGTTGAAAACGGTGCTGGATCCTTGTCCGTACATTGTGTTTTTTTTAAAGCACCGGTCTTTTTGCCCACTTAACGCTATTCAAATATTTATGGATTTCAAACGGCGTTTGATCTTAAAAAAAGAGAGAATATAACAGCAACGTGCAATGTTCTGCACGAGCGAGACACGCTTGTGAATTTGAGCACGAATTAATTAGTATCCAGACGCAAATAAATTGGAACCAATTTTCGTCCGATATAATTTTTCACTTTTTTTTTGCTGCGCCTGTGTTCCCGTTTTCTTTGAATCTATCTTGTGTTTACTCGTCTCCAGTGTCCCCTCTTTTCATATAGCAATGTGTTTGTATGTGTGTTTGTGTGCGCCGCCTTTTTTGTCAAATGAATTTTTATGGAAAATATAAAAAACATGTCCATTTTTCTCATGTTGTAAATTTATCTTCAGGGAATGTGTGCATTGTGCGGCGATTATTTTGATTGAAGGAATAAAAAATGAGTTCATACACATGAGGCTACAAATAAAAGATGACAAGAGCCCATTGCATTGGTCATAAAAATTGCTGATTCACTTTTCATGTAGTTTTGTTTTTGTTGTTGTTTTTTGTTCGTTGCAAGTCGGTTTTTGTGTGAGTCTCGGGCTGCTCTTTGTGCTTAGCAGCTCTTATCATATGCGAGTATGTTTGCAAACGAATGGGATGCACTGAACATATGTATATGCACTCGAAAAGACCGTGTCGGTGTTTCATGTCACTCATTCGGCTAAGGAAGTAAATTAATTGCCGTTCCTCTGCATTGTTCCAAATATTTTGAATAGAATCACGTCATGATGTGCCCATGCTTCGCACATTGCCGATTGACATAACGCAAACTCACTTGAGTGGGTCATAAAAACTATAAAATCGTCGGTTGTACATTCTCTGTGTGCTGTGTGCTGTGTGATTTAAAGAGGTAGAATATTTCCAATCACAATCGACATTAAAAAAAAACACTGTCTGTATGTGTGGGTCTTTTTTCTTCTCGTTCTCAAAAGGAAACCATTGGCTCTTACGTACACTTCAAAAATGGGAATTATACGCTTCGTACCAAATACGCAACAACACTTCTGTCGAATTCTTAAGAAAGAAGTCGGATAAGTAATTTGTTACTAAAGTTTGTAGTTTGGTAAATATAAGCTTCGTTCGAAAGATTCGTTATTGGCATTGGTTACCATAAAATTTGTGGTTGAAGGTTGAACAACAACAACAACAACATATACGAAAATATAAAGAAATATAAATGAAGATGAAAGAAACAAAAAAATAAATAATTTCACCAGAATTTCATGGCGTTCTCAGGCGCTGCTGCCATGGCACAACCGAAACGAAAATGAAGTGAGCCAAGTGCGAACGAACACACCAACATTCGCGCTAAATTGGTCGATGCAGCGAAGAAACAGAGAGAAAGAGAATATATATATGCAAGAAAACGATTCATCTGAGTGTTGAATTGAAAGCAAAATAAAAACTAAGCAAGAAAAATATTCGTGCTATTTTCTTATATTTCTTGTGTTTTCGTTGGTCTATGCATCTGCCAACGGAAATGGTGAAGCTGATCGTATAATAAATAACGAAAATTATAGATGCAGCAAGTATATTAGATAAAAAATAAAAAGAAGAACGAAATGATAATAATAATAATTTCACACATAAATGTATATAATACGCATATGAACGGAGGCAGAAAAGCCGCAACGTTAATTTAGAGGTAAAAAAAAGGGAAAAGCAACAAATATTTCGTGTAATAATTCTCGGACAATTGTGATGATATTGTGAAGAAGATATAGTATCGAAGTCCGAGCTAGAGTAAAGTGAACAAAGTGTGGCTTAAGGAAGAAACAAAAAAACACATCGCGGCCAAAAGAGAGTGCGCGCATGTAAAATAACGAAATAATCTCATGCACACTATAAATACGTGCAGCGCAGTTACGTTCGGTTATAAAAAACGTGTCTCGAATTCGGGCAATATAAATGAGGCAGGTGTTACTCGCTGAGTGATGTTGCTGTTCATTTCCCTCTCTTTCTCTCTCTCTCTCTCTCTTTCTGTCGCTCTGTCTCTTTTTCTCTTTCTTTTCCGTTGCGAGACCATTCAAAATAGTAAAAACGTTGATAGGTGAATTTTCAGCCTAAAGGTGTAAAATAGATTCCGATTCGATGCCGTCGAAGCACTTACATTGCGGCAAAACTGGAGGGAGAACAAAAAAAAAACTGGTAACGTTTCCGATTTCAAAATAAGCCACAGAATTGCATTTCCACCATTCGGCCAATTGCGTTCAGTGTTTCAATGAACTTTTGTTGCATGGACTTTTTATCGACTCTTCCGCATAAATCAGTTCAATTTCTTATCACCTTCAAAAGAGAATACACGATTGGGCTGTAGGTAGTCGCGTGTGTGTTTGTGTGTATGTTGGTTGCCAATTTTTTTTTTGCGATTCTTGATTACCGATTCGTGTTTTAGGCTCTTTAGTTCACAACATCTGCACAGCATTTGAATCACTAAAGTGCATATTATCCGAGCAATTAATTTAGTGCGTGTTAAAAATGTAATTACAAATTGTTGGTTTTGCTTGAATTCTGCACTGGAAGTAGTGCACATGCATATTTCATAGGTTTTCGCATTGAATTTTATGGGACGCACAATGTAAGATCAATTGTTATTGCTCTGTTCATACTGTTCATTATGTAAGCAGCATTGGGCTCATTTATTGTTGTAACATACACGTATAAGGAATCCAAATTTAATCGCACGTATTGCATTCGTATCAAATTCAAGAAGTGCATTTGGAAAATGTGCGTTTGTAAGTGAGAGAGAGCGAGAGAGAGCGAGCGAGATAGCACAGCATTCACATATGCATTTACACACAGACGCACACCATCGTCGTGCTACATTTGCACACCATACACGCATATTTGTATCGGATGTTATGTATTGTGTATTTTTGGCACATTAAATATATATAGTGTACACTTATTCGTGCCAAGAAAATAGCTGGAAAACCTGAATTCAACCCTGAACCGGAGCGTAAAAGAAAAAGCACCAAGAACGTATGCTGCTGTCGCATTTTCCGATTTGAAATTAGAAGCGTTGTTACATTTGGTTCGTACGGCGTTGGCATTTATCCTCTTTCGCAACATCACCACCTCTAACCACCTTCATCGAAACGACATTCTCCTTCACAAACGACAACAATACCATCAAATTTTCCATTTTATTTGCTAAAATCAATATCTGACACCGATTGTGTAATTGTTATTGCGATTAATATATAAAATCTAACGCAAAAGCGGTGTTTCGAACGTTGTATAGGATTTAAGAAAACTCTTTCTTTTCCTCGTATGTTTCACATTATTTTAACAAAAAAATATTTGTATTGATTGGCTACTTTCTGGAAACGCCTTTTCGTTCGCGTGAAAATGGAAACAATTCTTTCGATTCTATAACATTCAAACGCTTTAAATTTATTCATGATTAAGAGAAAATCGTATTATTAGTCAGTTTTACTCATGCAACTCCTTCAAAATTAATGATAAAACAAAAGAAAAGGGTTCATTAGTTGGGAGTGATGTAAACATTTTCATTTGGCGTTACATCGAAATTAGAATATTTGATCCTTTTGTACTATCATTTTATGCGTAAAGTATATATGCGTTTTATGCACAAATACATTGCATTTTATCAGCACCCGCATACACATAAATAGCCACAAATACATACAATCACAGCCATGATCGTTTGATTTGTTTCACAGTTTCTCCTCATTATATAAATATGTGTGTTGCATTGCAGTAGAAACTGTTTTAATGAAGGAAGTTTTACGATTTACCTGATTTATGTAACTTTTTTTTTCACTTGCCTACTTCGTAGTTTGTATGTGTGTATGCAAGTGCCGTGAGTACTCTCTCTCTCTCTCTCTCTCTCTCTCTCTCTCTCTCTCTCTCTCTC
>NW_022601467.1:10818939-11053659 GCF_009176505.1 Sitodiplosis mosellana | reverse complement strand
CTCTCTCTCTCTCTCTCTCTCTCTCTCTCTCTCTCTCTCTCTCTCTCTTGCTCCATTTATGTGTTTTGGTTTTTATTTAGACTTTCCATAAACTTTCGTCCTGTGGATTTGCCGTCGTTGTTGTGTGTGTGTGTGTGTTCCGTGTTCCTGCTACTGCTTCTGATTTCCATTCAATGTTCGGTGTGTATGAGAGAAATTGTTCATAAAAATGACACAAGAGTATATAAGGATGAATTTACCCATTAAAAGAACAGTACTAACTAATGTTTATGGTAACTTGTATTCATGGAACTTTAGCTTATCGCATAATTGGGCTGGAATAACTTACTTTGGAGGCTCATCTTGTGATGCCGTCGTTTTCATTTTATGCATTGAAATTTGTATCTCTCTACCGGTCGTTATTTTTTTCGGACTAAACTCACAACGAACCAACCAACCAACCGACACCACTTTCGAGATGAAAATTGAAATGAAAAAAAACTGCGCACAGGCCTTTGCTCGAGTAAATAATCAAACAATTTTTTTTTAAATGTATATAAAAATAATGACAAAAGCTCAATGTTGTTGCGTACGAAAAGTGTGCACGGTGCAGGACAAAGTTTCATTTCGAACAAAATGACGACGAAAAAAAAAACGGATGAAAATGTTTGTTATTTTTATTTCTCCTTCTGCGCTTCCGTTTTGGTCTTTCCGTTTAATGACGGCATTTTCAATCATTCATTAAACGATAAATGCGTGGCCGCATATTGAAACATACGTATGCTGTGTACAATGTTCACACAATTTATCGAATGTACTCTCACTCTCCCATACTCACGGACGGTTTTTATGTTCGCTACATTCATCTACCTCCCTGAATATATTTTAACCATTTACACACACTTACACACACAAACTCTTCAAACGCTGGAAAATACAAAAAGCCAAAACATAATGAAAAAAAAATTAAATAAAACTCACAAAATAATAATCATCGCTACTAGTAGCAGCACATTATGTGTAAGCTACTAAAATACACAAAACACAAACAATGATGGAAAATGCGTAGCAACAACAGTGAACACACTGCAACAGAAAAAAAACTGTGCTTCGAATTTCCAACTCAACTCTTCCATACGTAAGAGTCATTAACCTGAAAATTATTATTAACCTGAACGCACTGCAATCAAAATATAGTTGCATTTTACACACAAATATCTATGATCCGCGTAAATGTTATGTTACCGTGCGGAATGTGTTTATGCGTGTGTGTGTGTGTGTGTGTGTGTGTGTGTGAGAGAGAGAGATAGAGAGAGAGAGAGAGAAACTAAGAAGTGTGTACGACGGTTGATGGAGAGAAGTAGAAGAGACTCCGGCAATGGTTTTTGCTGTTTTGTGTGTTCGATTGAAGAGTGAGATAGTGAATTGATAAAACAATTTAACGGAAATTTTTCTTTACGCATAAAAATCGGTCATTGACCTACACTTCGATTTGATTTAGTGCCTCTAATGGAAGTTTTGTGCACCGCGCCATTACGACGAACGCATATTGGGCTGCATTTGCGATGAGCGCGCACTTCGAATACCTCAAAGTACAGTCGTTGCTGCCACTACTGCTGCTGCTGCTGCTGCTGTTGCTACAAACGAAGGGCTTACAAATAGCACGGCAATGCGTAAGACATTCGCCTACTGCCAGATAATCGCAGGAAAACTTTTGACCCACAAATACATCAAGCCATCGCGTATATTTATATGCAAACGAAGTGAAAATTTCGTTAGATTTTTTTTGTTGAAAATATACACCGTTTTCGCTGTGTTTTTGGCAGTTACATTCATGTTACCGGTTTTGACATGTGCCTTGTGAAAATCCATCGACACAAAATCCATGCCATAAAGTTTTTCACATCTTTCTTCAGTTTTTTTGTTTTTGTGTTTTGGTGTTCGAATTAGTTTGCACTAGATATTTCGAAGTCAAAATTATATAATACACCAAGGAAATTATATCATATTATACATGCATGTAATCATAATTTGGATTCGTGCGGATTGAATGAATGCGATGGATGTGTGTAGCGTCGGCATCAAAATCGTTAGAACATATGGAATGTACGCAAAATGTATAAGAAATGGTACGGGGCATTGGGTGATATGTGTGCACATTTTGTAGGTAAGAAAAGCATGAGTGTATGTGTGTGTGTGTGTGTATGTATTTATGTATGTATGGCAAAAGCGACAAGGATTGATTTGATTAAAGAACTGCTTACTCGTAAATTCATTGAGCTAGGGAGGAGTGCAACCCTTTTCTCTAGCCTAGAATTGCTCGCAATTTTTCTTTTCTTCTCTTTTATTTTTCGATATGTACGGATATCGTATACATAATGCACAAACACAGCACCGTTCGCCGTTTCCTTGTTTTATAATAATAAAATTTCAATATCACGCTTTGTTTAACTATTAGAAATGAGATTGTACGTTTGTACGCGCATTTGACGAATGTGCAATGTGCATAGAAACGAGAATTAGAAATGTAATGAACTTCCCATTCGGTATATTCTTTTTCTCCTCCATTTGCCTATATTTTCGTTATAAAAGTTATAAACAATAGGAAAAGGATTAAATTTTTTCTTTTATTTCAGAGCAAATACAAACATCTGCTTGTGAACAGCAAACGCACACACACACACACACACACATACACACACTGTACACAAATAAAAACGATTTGGTCGAAAGTCATGGACCTTTTCCGTTTTAAGTTGCGTACAGTTCAATAGACGCGTTGTAAACAGTTGGAGCTTCCTCTCTTTCATTCTTTTCTCCATCCCGAAATACGACAAGCAGTAGTTGAATTCGAATAAAGTGGAAATTCCGGGAACAAATCGAGCCAAGTCTATATTCTGCATTGGAATTGATTTCGGTCGCTCTTAAAATGTTCTTTTTTTTTATATTGATTAAAATGGCCATTTTATGCGCGAATCATTCGCGAAAGAGAAGAAGTGAGCCCAACTATGCGCCTGCATGCTCACAGGATTAAGAGCCCGGAAAAGTATAAATGAAAGCTTGTTAACGGCCATGTATTGCAGCAAAAGTAATATAATAACGCTGTTTTCCTTTGAATTTCCTTTTAGCTGCACTTACTGCTGCTACTGCTTGCCATCGTCCATCGTCGGTTCCGGGGGCGATTCAGTGAGCTCACTATTCTCACTGCTCAAATGTTCATACTATTTTTGTAGCGTATGTACTTATCCTCAAATACTCCTTCAACTCTAAACGCTTGCGTTATTTTACAGCACGTTATTATGGCAATAGCCTGAATACCATTAATATCAGAAAAATTTCGCATGGGGTTGTGATATTCACAAATGTTGACCATATTCCATTTTCGTTTCGTTCCATTCCGTTCCTCTTGTTCTTCGTCTTGCTCTTGTGGTTGTTGTGTGTGTGTGTGTGTGTGTTTTTTTTATCATTTTCCAACTGATTTCAACCACATCATCGTCGCATTGCCCGAAGTTCACCAACATCCAGCATCCAACAACAGCATTCACCAATTTTTCTATCGCCTACGACAGAAACGAGTCCTTGCATCACGTTGCCCATTCTATCCGCATCTCTTTTTTTCTACCATCGCATCGTGTCCTTTTCTCCTCGTTGCGTTTATGCTTTTCAAGCTTACAATTTTTATGAGGTAACAAAGTTCACATTTAGGACACCCAATGGTATCGATCCATTTAGTTCGAAGATGCGATACAGACGTTCATTTTTCCCTTTTGTAAATAAAAAAAAACACTAACACACAGCAAACCAACGAACGAGCGAAAGCGAGAAGAGAGAAAGAGCTAGCTAGCGTGTAAGGGAAGAAGAAAGAAAAAATAAGCAAGTGAGCGAGAGAGAAGAAGAGACTATGTAAACGAAATAAAAAAAAACGAAAAATGAACGCGCGACAATGATGACGGCGATGATGATGGTTTCGAAAGCATTGCAGCAGTCATGAAGCAATCTCGACTGAGCCAAACGCAAAAGCAACGACAACGGTAATAGCAGCAGTAGCAGCAACAACAGCAAAGCCAGTCGAAATCGAAGCATTCAACCACCCAATCTACAATGATTGCAACTGACACTGTTGGCGAGATACTTTGCCGCTCACCATTTCAGTTAGATGTAGCTAGCAATTCACACACATGCAACGAGATAAAACCGAACCGAACCAAACGGAAAAAAATTGCAGATTAAAAAGGGACGAAAAATACATAGATATTTGTCTTAATGTGATACATTAAAGGAGCCAGAACGAGAGAAGCAAATATTTGAATCGCGCAAGACAAGTTTTAAAACAACCTCTTCTTTTGCCAGTCAGCTATTTTTTCCTTCCTTTTTTTTTGTATCGTGTCGAAAAAAAAGCACTGAAAAAAAAATTGCACTAGTCGGTGGAAAAATATGTGGTTTGGGGTGTATGATATTTTTTTTTTCATGCATACACATGCACACGTTTCGAGTCTTATGGATTGAACCCGAAAAGGGGATGAGGTCACCATTCAAATATATGCATATAGACTGGAGAACCGAACAAGCACATATAGATATGCGAAAAAGAAATGCGAACGTGTGTATTCTGTGCACCGTATACACAGATACACGAAAAATGCCAACACAATGCAGAAATGATGCTCTCGATGCTATGGTGGAACAACGAAACGAGGGAGAAAAATCTTTAAGGTCAGGGAAATGATTTGGCATTACGATGAGATTGGCCGCATTGGATGTGCCGCAGTGGATGATTTCATGGCATTTGTTTGATTCAAAGGCGTCAATTGACCACGGTCATTTTGACCCTTGAATTTGCCATTTTTTTTTCTACATCTCATGCACGAAATGTCAACATTTTCCAATGGTAAAAATCTTTCTCCGCACCTCGACGAAGTAAAAATGCTGGCGACGACATCGCACACACGAAAAAAAAGAACTAAAATGAATCACATTTTTTTCGCAGTCAGAATGAAGATGATGCTCACCACATTTGGGTGTGCACAGTGCACACGAAAAACATAATAATAATAACAATGCGGAATAAAAAAAAATGCATAGAATAAAACGAGGATTTGCACACAAACACAGGCAAAGTACAAAACAGCGGCAGGAAATACAAAAAAACACACAAACAAAATGGATACATGTAAAAATCTGTGTGTGATGCATATGTACTTGTGTACAACGATAAAAATGGCATAGGAAATAACAACAACAACAACAAATAAGATGATATAATAATTCTGGGCTCGATCGTGCTCCCCTATGTGCTTGGGCACGTTTTAATGCTACCAATCTCTTTTCTCATTATATCTTCCATGAAAAATTATTAGGAACTCTTTTTTTTTCGCTGATGTTTTTCGTTGTATACTTCTGCGTTATATAATATGACTCGTAAAAAATCACTTTTTTTTCCTCAGTCTTCCTCAGTGTCGCTATATCTCCGCGTATACTAAATGAATACATAAACTATAACTTGGAATAATTATGCACGTTTATGTGTGTGGTAAATGGGTTTAGTAAATTCAAGAAAAATGCGAGCAATAACAAAAAAAAATCGCAAATAATTAAATCCGAAACTTCGAACTATGAAGAGTGAAAAAAAAATCTGATGAGCGAGAGATAGAGTGGGAAAGAAAGAGAAAAAAATACATTAGCATCGATGCAAAAATGCACAAACTCATACACTGACACAGGGAAAAGGAGAGCAACCGGGAGAAAGAGAGACATTCTATCACGGAAGAGCAAAGATACAGTTGGCATTTCATGTCAAAACGGCCAATATGCATGCTCCTTTCTCATTTACACTGCTGGCACCTTTGATAATCAATTTACATTTTTCATTGATTGTTCAGATGAGCACATAAAACGAAACACACAAAACTGAAAATGGTGGCAACATTATGCTGAAAACAGTAAGTGACACGAAAAAAAAACAGAGAGGAAAGAGAGAGGGAGAAAGAGACACGAACGGAAAGAAAAAGAGTAGTGCTCATCTACCATATGGCTGAATTTGTGACATCGTATCAAAACATTTTATCCATCGCTCGTGAAATTTTAAAAGGTTTTCAAACCATATTTTGCACTCAGCACCGTATCTCTCTTTCTCACTGTCACAGTAAGCGCATTCGGTTCGTCAGTTTCCTTTTTGCTGGTTTGCAATATATGCTCATCGAATGGAAAAAGACGGAAAGTATGCCTAAATTCGCTTTCACAAACACACACGAGCTTATATTCACACAGCGATTATCTCATCGCTCATTTGAGTTTTTTTTTCTGTTTACAGTGTGTGTGTGTGTGTGTGTGTGTGTGTGTTCAAATTGTTTTTGATCATCACGATTGAGCAATGAACAATGCACCAGCCTTTCAAGTCAAGCTCTTTAAAGCATGCCAAAGTGATTCGATCATAATATTAGTTTTTTTTTCTCCACAAATCCAAAAGAGAGAATATATGAATGTAGAATGATGGGCTAGGGGCCTCACGCCAATTTCCATACATAAAATATGAACAAATAATATGAATTTGTTTATGTTTCAACATATTAAACAGATATGTATGCATAATTTCAATTTTGCTCAATTTTGTTCAATAAATCGACTGTCGGCAGAACCACGTCCAATCTGTTGACGTCATTATCGCTTCAAAAATTCTGGAAGTGGGTTTTGGTGGATCCTCAGGATTGTTCAAAACCGATCCTGGTTCTGGAAGTGGATCCTCAGGATGGACCAGGGCATTGTCAAACCCAGTCTGATCCATCCTGGAGATCCACCAAAACCCACTTCCAGAACATAATTCTCAAGGTGAATATGAACAATAACAAAGCATTCGGGAAATAATACAAAATATTTGAAATCTAGCGTGAATTTTACATGATTTAAATAATACAAATAGATTTTGCTAAATAAAATTTGGCGTGAGTCCCCTAGATGATGGGTATGTGTGTGTGTGTGTGTTGCAAAGTGGAAGAGGTGATTCATTAATTTTGATGCAACAGCATTTTCGAAGCCAACTTTTATACGCCGAGAGAGATTGACAAGCTATTGACGAAATTAAAAAACACCATGCATTATCCTTGATGCAATTAGACAAGTCATGAATTTTTATACGAAAATTCGTTCAAAGCACTTGACAATGGCAAGATGCGGATCGGTGGAAAAACAAACGTACATATACACGCCTACAGCCTTGTTACTTGAGAGCGCGAAAAAAGCACGCGAAATTTGAACAAGTTGTTTTACAACTCGTTTTTTTTCACTATCTTTGTGTGTTTTTGTTACAGAATATGAGCTAAATTTTTCATATGCGTGCCACCATACAAACACACTGCACGAATTTTTCGTTTGCTGTGTGCGCTATTTTGTTTTTGTTTTTGTTTTCATTACTACCGAATATTGACGGTAACATGTCAATCATTCAATTAACTGCATTTTTATTTATTGGATGGAAAAACGTATCCATAAAAAAAAACAACCCATTAACAACCATTAAATATGCTTTGATCGTGAAACACACCAGTTAAATCGCACAAAGGAAAACCAGTTTTTATTTTCGTCTCTATTGATTTCTATCCACTTGAAAATGTTATTATTTGTCAATTGGACAGAAGGAATAAAACCTAAACGGATTGGAATTTAACAGAAATTTAATCGCTCGGAATGATTTAGTGGGAATCTGGTTGAAATTGCAGCAAAAAAAACGAAACCAAAAAAAATGTATTAGCCGCAGAGATTCGAATCGAAATTTGAATTCGTTGCTTTGGACAGCGTTGACTCTTTGGCTGGGAATTCATGCATAAATTGCATACACGAGCAATGTTAAATGAATTTTTAAAAAGAACCGTCGAAATTTCCATTGATATTTTACAACGACAAAATTCAAATATCAATGTCATTCGACATTCGAGTTGCACGATTCATTTGCAAGTATAACATAAGAACGTGAAATGCTCAACCTCCATGCGAAACTATTCATCTGCATTCGGGTTTTGCATCTTAAATAACATCTTTTACGATCAAACACAAGCATCGATCCATAGCTGAATGCTCTCTTTCTCTCTCTTTGCTCCTCTCGCCTTATCCACAGTGCGAGGGAGAAACAATCGAAGCGGCATTTCTCTCTCATTGACACAAAAGTCAAATACCAACACCAACAACAACAACAACAGCAATGGAGCAACAGTTGGGTGCTGATAAATGCATTGCACGGCAACAATTTTCGGAAACTTCCAACTTTGCTCTCATTTGTTTAAGCACTTTTGAGTTCGTACTTGAGACACCTCATCGTTGCAAATGCATGTTTCTTTTCTCATTTTTGTTCGTTTTGTTGTCTGTCTGGCTCTCGCCTTCGTCGTTTCATCGAAATCGAAACTTGATAACAATCCAAATCAAGTTGTGCATACCTCACAATTGGGAAGCAAAAATATGAGACGCAACTAAAAACGGTTTGGCTTGTGTTTCAACTGCTGCTGCTCATTGTGTTTGTAATTGGATGTTGCTCTATTTTCGCGCAATTCGTATTACATAAATTTTGATCTGAAATCTCGAACATTGTCGCACGCGCGCGCGCGTGCAAGCTCATGCCATTCTTGAACAACAACAACAACAACAGAATATAAACACACACATACACTTTTAGCATTGAACGATTTCAAATCGCATTTATTTATACGATACATGAGCACACTCGGCATGCGGTATAAAGTGACAAAGTAAATTAATATATGAAAAAACAACTTATTCATTCATGGAAAATTCTTTTGAATTTTTTGCCGCACACAAAACAAAACAAATTGTAAAAGTGATTCAAGAATTTAGTGGATCATATTAATGAGATGACTGAGATTTTTTGTTGTTGTTCTGGCTGTTTTTTTTCTCTGTATTTATTGATTATTTATTGGGAATAAACAGACAAAAACCGACGAAAAAAAAAATGGGGAAATTGACAAATAAATAGCATCAAAAATTGGTTGGAACGAAAGGCCAATTCATCGTCAAACTATTTGTCATATGAAGTTGATGAAATGACATAAATTAATAATAGATGACAACCACGAGCAATCGAACGAAACGAAGTGAAGAGAATAAAAAGAGAGTAACAAATTTAGTACTGATTATCGGGCCAGGCCAACCTTTAACGAGTATCAAATCGACCATTATTTAAATGTCGAGTTGTGCATTTCAATTATTTTCATATTCGAGCCACACACACTCGACTTGTTAAGAGAAGAAAATGAAAAGCACCAACAACAACTCGTGCGCGGTGTGACACACACACGCCACTGTCAGGAGCAGTGTGTAGAAGAAAGAAAAAAAACGACGACAACAAACAAAAAATAGCAACAACGCGAAATAAATGGACAAAAACAACATTTCATACAGTTGCAGTGTCAGGCGCACTTTCAATACTTCCATTGTCACGCTGCTTATTCTATTGATATTTGCCATAGACAATACGCTCGCGCACGCCACATGCAAATATTTTGCACACATGAAGATAAACAAAAAAGAGAGAGAGAGAGAGAGAGAGAGAGAGAGAGAGAATGAGAAAAAGCACACGACAACCAGAGTAAGTGAGAAAGACAGAAGGAGGGAGGGAGGTATAGAAGAAAAATGAAAAGAAAAAATCGCTCTTTGCCTTTAAATCAAGTTGTAATTTTTCTTATTTGATTTGAGCATATTTTATACTGGAGCGCGTTGTTTTTTCTTCGTGTGGATTCGCGCTCTCGGGCAAGTAGTGTACGGGGCACAAAACGTGCGCGCACTCAAACTCCACGTTTCGCTTGGTTTTCGTTACTGTTGTTGCTTTGTTGTATTTTGAATATGGCTATACGATTCGATGTTTTTTTAAATATGAAATAGAGTTCCCGACGAGAAATTTGCGGTAAAATAGGTGTACGTCGACTATCCGTCGCATATCCGTTTTTGAGTGCGGATACTCGCAATGCGAATAGGTATCCACAATAAAAGTTGCCGCAAAATGTTATCGCTGAATACCCTGCGACTATTCGCGCTGCGATAAATGTGAAGTTGTAACTGGATCGAGTGTGACATTTCGACTTGAAACTTCGTACAACCAACGTGAAGTTGGCTGAGTTCGACGGACTTTTTCGTATTGCGACTATACGTAGAATAGTCGCAATGCGATATTCCGCAAATTTCTCGTCGGGGTTGAAATAATATTTAGTATGAAATTAAAATGAACCAAGGTCACCCACGATTTCCTGATGCAGTTGTTTATGTATATAAATTGTGATTAGTGTGTATAGCAACAACTACTTTTTTTTCGTTGATTTTCTTTGCGTTCGCTGTGTGTTTTTTTTCTACATATGGCTATTCATTTGCTTCGTCTATCGCAACAATGAATACCATTTGATAGAATTCGATGGGGCTTCTCGTTTGCTCAACGAATTAAATCAACTGGCTAACATTTCCTTCAGTCAAACTCGTTCCGATCACAACAATTCTAGCATATTAAGTGATTACACGCTCTTCTGGATTTCGTGTTGCTTGGGCATTTTTTGTTCTGTTTTTTTTTCTCCAGTACGAACAATGCATTTACACATTAGTATTGATGCAACTCTGACAACTACCCCTCTCACTGAGAAAGAAGAAAACAAAAGCAATGCCATTTCGGACCGAAAACTGAGAGCGTCTGTATGTTGGTCAGATCACTGGATGTCTTGGTCGGCCGTTGAACTAAACGATGTATTCGTCGTTTCAGGAATCACTTTTTATGCATCGAAAAATTGTGAGGGAAAAAAACAGAACCGCCACGTATTTCTTCCCAGCCGGAGCGTTGAATCGCTGCTCTTATTTAGGTTATATGTCATGCCATTTGCATATTCGACTCTGCGCAATAAACGGCATTCTTGAAAAACGAAGTAGCGCAAACACATTAAAAAAACAAACACGGAGAGCAAATGCGTTTTTTTCGGCGCTGTCTGTTCAATTCAGTTGTCGATTGCACCGCACCGAGAGTTTTGTTTCATGGCTTCGACAGTTGGCATGTGTGTGTGTGTGCAATGTGCATTCAATGCATTCGAAAGGGAAATATTTTCAACAAATCATCAGAAACGAATGAAACGAAACTTACCATACAATTCAGAACTTTATATGTTAACGTTCTAATAACTTCGATCAAAATCAAGTACGAAACCTATATATGATTTCATGATTATTATCATTACGTATGCAATTCCTAGTGTTATTTCGAAGTATTGGCAATTTTTGCTCAATCGATTTTTATCAATCGGCATTCGGTTTGCGCTGTGTGTGTCTGTTTTTTTCGTACTGTTTTGAATTTTTTGATTGCAACTTTCGTGTTCTTTCCATGTAATCAAAATGAATTTGACTTTAGGTCAAGTTTGTTCGTTTGGCGAACTTTAGAGTTATTGTTGATTTGATTTGAAATTGGCGTTAGTGATGTAGTTTTGTTGTTGTTGTTGTTGTTATTGTTTGGTTTTTGTTTTTGCGAATCGCAATGCATTCGATCATCATCAGCATTTAATGTTTGCATGCACTCTCTCGGTGTGTATGCGCTTTAGTAGTTTTGTTCGACGCTGGCGGGTGCCATTGGGAGCTAACTATCGTGCAAACGACACCATATAATTCGAGCCGAAAAAACTGCACTCTGGCCCCTAATCATAGAGTAGACGCACATTTATAATTATAAATTTGTAGTCTATTTGCTACGGCATGAGAATCAATTTCAATATTGCATGCACATTCGAGATAGAACGTTGATTATTGATTATTATTGAACACTTTGCATTTGCGTTTTGCTAACTGTAATCGTGAAATTGTTTTTCGGTTGTCGTCGACGACATTCGAATGTCGAATCGCTATGTAACTAACAATCTTTTGGCCATTTTGAATGTGAAATTAGCTGTAATTTTCAGTTAGCTGTAATTTGTGCAATCGAGGCCTAGTTTCCTTGTCATTGGTTTTGACTTTATTTTCGTGCACATCGGCTTGTTGCGATTTTCTTGTAACTAGTGACACAAGGAAGTGGACTGCTTCAAATGTCATGGAGATGTCACAATGACATCGATCGGTTCGTTGTTTTCGATATGGTATGGAAATTGAATTTAGTGTCGGTAATTCGTGAATAACGCCTCGAAATAAATATGCAAATTTTGCTGATATTCAATTTTTTATCGTTTTATTTTGATTATTGTCGTTATATGTGATTTTTCCTCGTCTCATTTTTGCTCTTGCACCTCAGCTTCGAGAGTCGGTTTGAGAGAACTTGATAGAATTGCTCGATGCGTATGAATCGTGCAAAACACACATGAATGCTCATAAGCATTCACATGCCGGACAACAATGAAGCAGCGACACAACAAACTTGCGCGCGAGAGCAAGCGACCGATCGACACTGTGCCTCTCTTTCTGTTTCAGTTTCACTGCCCATTGCACTGCGATACGGATGCAAATGTCAATAGTTGTAAATGCTCGCTGAAATAGGCAGTAAAAATATTCATTAGGCAAATTACAATTTAATTAATTTGCTGGTGGTGTCGTTTGTGTTTGCGCATGGAGACGCATGCACGGGCGGCAATCCAACAGCCACATTGCAACAGATTTGCGCTCAACAGGTTTATAAATGAATTTATGTGAATCAACGAAATTACGTTTTTATAATTTTCGCCACACGTTTCATCGATTCCATTTTGAAAATTGAAAATTGGCATCGACTATTGTGCGTTGTCATTGTCGACGCTGTCGTTGCCGTTGTCGACGCAGTCGAATTCAATCAATCAAAAAAAAATTGACATTGTTCGACAGGATCGATTTCAGGACGACGGGCAGCGAGAGAGGGAGAGAAAGAGCAGTGGTAATACCAACAAAATCGAATCAGAGAGCTGAAGTCGACCAACCAAAAGCAATCAGGTGCAATCAAAATTGATGGGCGATGCGCATGTATAATTGATTTACCAGAATTTATCTGACTATCGATTAGACAATTTTATTAACATAGCCGTACGAGTGATTTACAACTAGTGCATTTTGCACTACTACGATTTCGAATTAATTTTTGCTTTGTTTTTTCTCTCCATTTCTCTCTCTCTGTGTGTCCCGCCCTCTCGTTCTCTCGCCTGTGCGCACATTTTCTTGGTAAATGTCAAGGCGAATAAATCCACACACACACACACACACACACACACAACTGGTATTAGCGTTATAATTTATAATATTCAAACATGCAGTCACTGCTCTAATCATTTGAAGATTTGATTTTTTTTTCGTTCATTATTATTTGCTTCGTTTTCTTTCGAATTGATTGTGATACGAAAGACGAAATTGCAAATGAGCTATTCGGTGGAGGAAGTAAAAAAGTGTGTTTGTGTGTGAATTGCAGTGCGCAGCGTGTGCATTGTTAATTTGAATGTTTAAATGCAGTAATTTAAGATAGGGGTCTGGTTGTATTTTGATGCAATTCCACACGCACACGAACGCACATACATGGTCGCGCACGAAAAAAAAATAATGAAGAAAAAACAAACTGGATTTAGTTTTAAATTGGGATTTTTTTTTATTGTGTGTCAATAGAATCGTTGCTGCTGCACAGAGAAGTTCTGCCTTTCTTCCGTTTTCGTGCGTCAACCAAATCGGAGTGCAATACACGCACTGCATGCTTATGTCACACACATAAGTGCTAAACGCTCGAAGATCTCTATCACATTAAAAAAAATTGCATTGTTCGCAAAAAAAAAAAATCACAAAACTGAGCGCAAGCACACAAGACTGAAGAAAAAGAAAAGATTTAAAACTCATTACATAGCAGTTGTGCCTATATATATATATTTCTTTCTGTTTTTTTTTTTCATCGAAATGCAGATGAATGCATTTCGCCAAATACCGCTGCAAATTTCTTTGGTACGCATATTATTTTACTATACACGCGCAAAACAGTTCAAAGCAAACTGGTTCTCACGAATGAAAAAAAAAAGTTATAATAATTTAAAATTTCCGTTAAACCTTTTCCCATTCTCGTCCATATAACATTTGTTGTTTTTGTTGTATATTTTTCTTTATCTTTCGTTCACCTCTTTCTCTAGCTGTCTTTAGTGATTTTGTCTATAAAAATGTTCCCCATGCTCATGTGTACGCGTTGCGTTTATATTTGAAATGCACTTTTTTGTTGTGTGCTGCTTCTCTTGTGCTCTTTCTTCATTCCATCAACGCGCGCGTATAGCCATCATCGGCAGCTTGCCTGGGCTAATCGAATGCTTCATGGAGAGAAAAAAATACAACAAAACGAACGAACGAAAAACAAATGCATTTTAGCGAAATATTGTAAACATTTTCATTTTAATACGTCAAGAAAAGAATCACAGAACTTTCTGAATCTCAGTCAAAACCAAAAAGCATCTTGACTCGTTGTGTTTATTTGTTTTGCCGCTACAGCACTCGCTACGGTGTACGCGTTTTTTGCCGTTGCTGTTGTTGTTGCCGCTTCTTTTCGTTCATCTTATCTCGAATTTTATATGTTTCTATTTATCTAGTGTGTGTGTGAGATTGTCTATGCTTTTTTGAGTGTGGCTCGAATTCCTTGCTGTCAACTAAACAGCCAACACACAGTTTTATGGATGAGACGGTGTTCAGTTGCTGTGTATTATTTTTCTTCTGGCTTTGGAATCGTCTCTCTTTTTGCGCTTCTCTCGTCTTCTTCTTCTTCTTCTTTTTTCACAATATTTTGCGGTAGTTAGAACAAAAGGTATTTTGTGAAAATTAGCCAGAGAAAACAATGAGCACGAAGAGAGCGAGACAAAAAAGACAACCAACGAGTAGTTGTCGACGATGAATGGTTCGGTCTTCGGTTATGATGACTGCGATGACGGAAAAGGCTTCACGTAGTCGCGATGAGACTAAGAATGCTGCATCAAATCGAGGCATTTGTTCTTTTTTTGGTCGATTCACTGCTTTTTCTCTCTCTATTTCTCTCTCCCTCTCCCTCTCCCTCTCCCTCTCCCTCTCCCTCTCCCTCTCCCTCTCCCTCTCTTTCTCTTTCTCCCCGTTGCAAAGTCGTCATCATCATTATCGCGATTTTTCTTATTGAAACCCATTGCTTCCTCAAAAATGACTGTACGTATTTCTATATATACACTATAGATATAAGTACGACTACGAATTTCGAATAGGCACAGCCAGTCGCACACGCGTCACATAGCCCAATCGACTGCGGTATCTTACAAAACATTACTACTATCTAAGAGCATGTGACCATTTTTGCGAGCGAGTAAGTTTTTTTTCTCTGTTGCATTGTTCGCCATATACTCATTTTTTTTTCGACAATTGATCATCACAATACCGCTAAAATAACAACTACAAAAGCGCGAAAATATTTTTGTAGGGCGTTGCCGCTGCCGTTGCCTTACAATTGCATCAAAATACAACTCATATGCACATATTTTAGTTGATGCAATTACCGCATTGTCTTCGCATTGCTGTTTTTGTTAAGTATCACAAGAAAATAAATCAATTTTTAGCATTCGCTAGTGATTGGCAGATAAACGTACGAACGCACACACACACAAGCTCGTCGCGTCCTAAATATGGTTTTAATTCTAACGCCGACTTTGTCGGTTTATCTCAAGTGGCTGCATTTTCAAGAACTTTTCGGCTAATTATCGCAATTACAAATCTGCTAATTCATTACACAGAAAATACTTGAAACTGGAATTTTTCAAAGTGAATTCCAGTGTCCACTGGACACTTTGAAATGCTCGTGCATATTTCAAGCGGCAGCTAGGGAAGAGAGCAAACACACATAAATCATACGCGCCCATTTTTATTGATCAGAGGTTGTCGATCATTTTATCGGATTCATCATCGATAAGGAAGTCAAATTCGAATCGATAAAATTGAGGGCGAACGAGGCAACAGCTTCAAATTTTGCTTACATTCAAATTGCACATTCATTAAGCGTTTGTGAATGTGCAAACCCGGAAAGACGCTATTGCTAGAATCGTATTGCTCGGCCCCAAAATCGGCTTTTTATTAATTGCACCAGCACACAGCATCCACGTCGTGTCACATTAAAAAGAAATATGCAAATATTTATATATAGAGATATCGATACAGTGTTGTAGTGTACGTGTATTATACAGGACAAAATGGGCATTCAAGCTGATTTAAATAATCGCAGTCAAGTTATAAAATTCACTTGAATTATACTGATTCATTCCGAAAATTTTATTTCAAGGTTCTTCATTTTCATATCACATCGCACTTACTCATTTTCGCAGCAGTGCGGCGCGATACACAGCACAACTGTAACGGCAGCAAATCATCGAAACGCGTCGGTCGCCGCAAAGCGTGAACGAAATACCAGAAAAATAATATGACGATTTTTTTTCTTCTTGTTTTCGTGAATAAATTGCATTAAATTTATTGGTTTAAAACTTGTATAGCGATGCGCTTTATACGCTGCGTGCTGCGTTTGTGTGAGTGCGCGCGCATTTGTTTGCTTTCGAATTTAAACTATGTCGCTTTGCACACTTTTATTGCAATTCGTCAAATACTTGCTGTGAGTTGTGGTTGTCGTTTTTGTTACTCTTTTGTTGTTGTTGTTGTTGTTGCTTTTTTTTGCTTATGTATATATACGGTACGTATATATGTATATATATATATACATTTTTTTTTAATCTCCTTTCATTTCATTTTGTTTGCTTTTTCCTCCTTAGTTTTGAGCTCGTCTCGCCCGGCCTATGTGTATATCGCACAACAACGGTGACGACCCAATACGTATTCCCTTCCTGCTTTAGCTACGTACAATTGCGCACAAAAAATGGCACTCATTTTCTTTCTATGCGAACCAGCGACGAAGAAAAAAAATGCAACAGCAGCAACAACAAAAACAGAGAGTCCGGCACTAAAAACGAAAATAAGAATTCAACAAAACAAATACATGACCGAAAATTCTGCGCCCAACTCACTCAGTCTCTCTCTCTCTCTCTCTCTCTCTCTCTCTCTCTCTCTCCGCACATTTTTGTGCAACAATATTTTGCCATTTATTATTTCTGTTTATTCTCTATTCCTTTTTATTCATCAATTTTTGTGCATTTGTGTTCATCACAGTGCCGGTTTCTTGCGCGCTATGCACTTCATTGCGAGCTCGCTTGTTGCATATTTTTGCATTTATTTATTAATATTGTCGTAGTCTTTGTCACTGCTGTCTACTCTTTTTTTCGTCGTCGTCGTCGTCATCGTTGTCTTTTGTTAGGTTGGTAATCTTTTTATTTCGCTTGATTCCTACTTATTTGGATGCACCCAATGCACAAACACATTCGGCAAAAATGCACGGAGAATTGAGCTGGTTGTCAGTTTTGGTGCTGCAACGAATTCAGCTAATATTTTCTAATTGAAATCCACCAAACATCCTGCACCGTGTGTGTTTCCCCGATGATGAAATGTCGTTTTAGGAATAACCATAGGCGATGACAATTTCAATTTGACGACTAGCAAAAATAACAAATTAGTGTGTGTGTTTTTTTTCTCTCCAAATAGATTCCTGATTTGCAACCAGAAATTGTTAGCAATTATTATTCGTCGAATAAATGAGTCACAATCATGATTCCACATCTTGGCTATGGTGCAAAACGCTAAAATGATAGCATTTACATACTGGAATCATCAAGAATTTGCAAACTGAATTTTGATTATTATTTTTTTAAATGGAAAGTTTGTTGGGTTTTCTCTTTGGTTTGGGCAACAACATCAACAATAAAATTGTGATTTTGTGATATTCAATAGCAATTGAATAGAATAGAATGGCTGAGTAATTTTGTTGACAAATTCAAACAAATCGCATTCTAATATATGCTTAATTGCGCTGCTATTGTGGTTTCTGCTGAGCAAATGTGTAAGCCGTGTCTTTGAACAAGGTCACTTTAATTAAACAATTTAGAACGAGATTCGAGCATTTTTCGAAAATTGTTTACGATGGAAATGACAGCGAAAAAATGGTGAATGTTTTTGTATGCATGTGTGTGTGTGTGTGTGTGTGTGTGCGCGCGCTTGCTGTGTCTCATTTGTGATATGAGAGATTGAAGTTTACCATTTTTTTTTAAATATTTGGACCACTAATAGAATGGCTGGATTCAAGTATTCAAAACCGGAGTGCAGACGAACAATGCTGATTTGCGAGCGACTTGGGCTTTGTCTATGCAACAATTGTGATTGTTGTGAATGAAACGGTTTTCAGGGTGTATTTGGTGATTTCTTTTGTCTATCGTCACACCGCAAATACTCATTAAAACGAAGGAGGGAGTATATATGCCTCTCATCATTCATGTGTTACGATTTTTTTTTTTTTGTTGTTGTTTTCGTATGTTCAATTTGACAAAGTCAAGACAAGAGAGCGACCAAAAGCGCTTTTCCGCAACTAACGAATATTTTTCATCATCAAAACTATGGTGTTCAAGAGTCTCCTTTGTAACGTTTGCGCATTGATACTATTAATTTCGAGAAGCTGCCATAGAATATGTGACAACAACACAAGAAGCCGACTGCATGATAATTAAAGTATCTTTGTTGTTCGAAATGGTTTCAGAACCCTGTGTGTATACATTCAGTCCCGTTTTCTCTCTCTCTCTCCCTCTCTCTCTCTCTCTCTCTCTCTCTGGTAAAAGCACACACAGTCAAAACAACAAGACACAGACGAAAAAAAAAGAGTAACAACAGCAATCAGGACACATGCAGCATGCATGTAAAGTTATCATATGTGTTTGTGTGTGTGTGTGACGAAAAAGCCATTTTTTTTGAAGAAATGTGCAATTGTGAATTGTAAACGCACAAATTGCAGCATAACTCTCTTTTTGTCCATGAGATGAATGCAGGATTCATTTCTGCGACATGTTTTGAACTGGCAACATTTTAAAAGAAAAACTTTGTTTTTTCCTCCAAAGCACAAACGATCAGATTTTGACGTATTCGCACTCTCTCATTCACTTGCTCCCGTTACATATCCAATTTGTCCATTTATTTAAAAATCCAGCATACAAAGGACACAACATGTTAAACTATCCTTTCAGAAAATAAAATGTAAAAAAAAGAAGAAGACGAAGAAATGGAAAAAAACCGTATCGCATGGAGAAAAAAGTAAACACTATGGAACGCTTACATGGATGCGTTCAAATGAAATCTGTGTCTATTAAAAATCGCACATATCCAGAAACGACAAACAATTACACTCAAAGACAGAAGAGAGAGAGAGAGAGAGAGAGAGAGAAAGAGAGAGAGAGAGCGAGCGAAAAAAAACAATCTGTGTGCTTTCAAAGAACTAAATAAATATCCCTTTTGCTGCTTTCAACAGATAATTTAGCTCGTTGAATTGGGCTGTCGTTTGAGGCATTAAACATAAGTGATGCGAGTGAGAAAATGGACGGCCTCAGAGAAAAGGAAGTGCTCTGTAGTTCAACATGGTCGCTTTATTCCCCCCCCCCCCCCGTGTCTCGGTCTCTCATCGTCTTTCACTTCTCTCTGAAAGAAAAAAAAAGCGATGCCACAGTTGGGACATGGCAAAGAATTTGAGCTATTGCATGTGAAATACGCTCGAACCATTTACGTATTACTTCCGATTTCAATTGAAATAACAATCCTTGTGCTTCACATCTAAACTCTATGTAATTTCACCGAAAATACTGAAGGTTAACCCGTAAGAGAGCATGTTTGTACCGTTTACAGTTCGAAACTTCTGCTTCTGTGTGCCACGGCATGACTATTACACAGTGAACACAAACAATTTCGTTTTCATTTTGGTGCACGGCTTCAAACGGTGTGTATTGTTCCGTGTACATACTTAACTGTTGAGCCAATTATATAGATTTCGGATTCTTGGAAGAAGCTTTTGCACTAATAACATTTTCGCCTCGAAACACAGCCAAGTGAATGAAGTGCATGCATAACATCTCTGTCGAATAAATGAATGCATTCTTATTTTTCGAAAGCAAAATGAGTTGCTTTCAATGGAAACGTTCTGAAGATCGCAAAATAAGATTAAACATTCCCTTTTCGTATAATGGTAGCCCGAAAACACATGGATACACACCGCCGAATGCCGCAAACAAAGAATGCGCGGTCTAAATATACCGGGGAAAAAAACCAGCAGCGAGGAAAGCATAACAAGCCACAGACTGCATTTCCAAAAAGTATATGCTAATTGAATCGTTGGCGAAATTGGGTAAAGGCATATTTACTCGAACAAAAACATTGGCCCGACAATGAAAGTGAAATTATTTACTCTGTCTCGCTCTCGCTGTTTGGCAACATGTAATAATAGTCACAGAGCTGCGAAATACATAGAATCGATTGCCAAAAAATTTTTCAAGTACAAAATTTATATATTCATTCATTCATTCATTCCGGTCGCACGTTCTCTCTCTCTCTCTTCCTCTCTGCATCTGAAAACTTCGAGCGCCCGGCTTGTGTGCACATATAATATGTACATACATATTTAGTTGGTGTATTCACTTCACTAAAACATATGGCGATATGTGAACAGTGAACACTGCGATACAATGCACGATGTATGTGGCAGTATTTTAACCGAAAATTTCATAGGATCGCATGAACATGAAGTGCATACTGCATCAAGCCGAATGCCGAATTTTCTGTCTATCTGCGTGTGTAAACTGAACATGAGAGCGCTTTGAACTGTTCTTGGCCCCAACACACATTTCGCCGCTCCTGCTGCTGCTGCTGCTACTACTGCTGCCACCGTCGTCGTCGCCGCTGTTGTCGCTGTTTTTGTCGTCGTCGTCATCGTCGTTGATGTTATTGTTGTTGGCTCAGATGCTATTGAACCGAAATGCATGTGGATGGTTTTTATTCCTCGCTTTTATTATTGTTTTGTTTATATAGTTTTTGAGTGCTTTCGTCCTACCGCGCTGCGCTCGTCTCTGTCCCGACTGCCGATAATATCCACAGACGGCAACCAAACGAGTGCACATCAAATTCTCTTTTTTTTGCTCTCTGTTTCGTGTACGTAACATTGAATATGTACCAACGAATATATAGCACATTATTTCTGTCTGCCGAACTCGAATACGCATCCGACCTAGGGCAACCACTTTCACGTTAAACATGCCAAACGCCCAAAATATAAACGCGCTCGTACACATATAGCAGCTCTCCCATACACAAGCATGCACAAAGCAAATGCAAACAGATTTTAATGTCAAACGCGTTGTGCCAGACGGCACAAAGAGAGCAACACAGAACAAAAACAAAAAGGAAGAGGAAAAAAAATGCGTCAAATAAGATATTCGGTACGCAGTACGCGTAAATGCGAAAGTGAAAGAATGAAGTGAAAAAAAAAGAGTATACAACGGCGACCGCCTGTACTGTGTACATTATGTGGAATGGTGTTCGGGTTGATGATCTGGAAATGTTTGATGCTAAAATTAGGAATTTCGGCCGAGCCCAAATCGATGCACACGGCCGCACAACGAAAATATCAAGCAAGCGGCAACAGATATTTGTCCTTAAACTTATCAATATTTGCTTGTTGCAAGATGAATTCAGTGCCAGTGTCGGTTGAGAGCACCGAATGGCAATAACCAAAATCAATGACAAAGTCTTTATACACACACAAAAAAAAAATGTTAAACGCAAAAATTACACCGAAGCGTTCGTGAGTGTGCATGAGCAAGAGCAAGAGCGAGAGAGAGAGAGAGAGAGACGAATCCGGAAAATAAGAATGAAAATAAAAGGGGACTGAAATGTGTAAGTACGATATAAGAAGTGCATTGAACAGCTACGCCACAGTTCAACGGAGTGTATTTTTGAGAGCGCATGACCAAGGCCAAATATATAAACATCAACAGCCAAAAAAATCAACAACAACACCAACGAAAAAAAAAATTAAAACGCAGAGGAACGAAAACTGCATGCATGCTAATGCCGAATGGGTTTTATATTTCGTCGGTTATTTTTGGTTGTTGTATAATGTTCATGCGAGCAGTTTTACTTACACTCACAGTTCGTAATGCACAATTTGGCTTTATGTTTCCTTTGTCTCTTTCTTTTCATCACATCCTTCCCATGTGCGGCCGCTTTGTTTATACTCAGTCAGTTGTGTGTGGTGGGTTCATGAACATTTCGTTTATTTGCGTTTCTCGTTGTTTCGATTATATATATTTCTTTTTTCGTTGTATTTTCATACAAACACACCGAAAAAAAAAATTCTGTTCGTTCGTTCGTGTTTCTGCTTCACATAATTTTGTTCAAACTTTTCCGTCTGGCTTCGTTCTGAGTCAAAAATTGCATTCAAGGTTCCCGCTCGCATAAATAAGTTATTGGAAAGATGAATATTCGCCGAATATTATTCGGATATGTTTTTTTTCTCTTCTTTCATTTCATGTGTATATGTATTTCGTCTTGTTGTTGTTGTTGTTGTTTTTCTTCATTTTGGAGTGCTCGTTCTCGTTTTTAATTTTTCGATTTTCTTTTCTTCACCAATGCGCGTGTGAGTGCATTACACATGCACCGCGCTCAACAAACGGACTCAGTGCAGCCGCAAATATGCGTGCTGCTGTATTTTATTGTTATTCTCTTTTTTTTTGTGTATATGTACATTTCAACCTCTTCTCTCCATACAGACGAAGTAAGTAAAAATTCTTTTTTTTCGGTTCTGCATGTGCAACTCTTCGCGATACGATTGAATAAGTACACTCTTTTGACTGACGTTCCAAATGTAATGCGTACGGCTTGTTTTCTTCTTTCATTTTAATGTTAATTAAAACGACAATAATGTATGCACTTTTTGTTTTCTAAAATACAAAACCAAATGAGAGGAAAAATATGTATTCTTTTTTTCGTCATTGTCGACATTTGTCTGTACATACGACATGCACTTGGGCGATGCACATGAAAATTGCAGCGACGCGTATTTCGTTATATATGTATTTATTTGTTTTACTTTTTTTCGGATCGGCCACATTTCTTTCTCTCTCTCTCTCTCTCTCTCTCTCTCTCTCTCTCTCTCTCGGTCTGGCTCATATTTAGTTTGGCTTCGCTTCGTTTTGTTGTTTGCAGATTGCAATTGGAATTGCGTACAAATTTGTTGTTGTTGCCCGTTTTTGTTTTATTGTATGGTGGCTCGTGTGATCGACTATTCGGCATTTATGATTATGCAGAAAAGTGACAAGAACACCAAATTCATAACATGCATCAAATGCATTCAGCCCATCTGTTTGTCTATGCTGGTGCGCCCGGCTCAAAGAGACGTGACTGTGGCTCCCGATTAAAAACAATAAAAAGGAGAAGATTCGCCAAATGTGGCCAAATGAAGAGGGAGTGAGAAAGAGAGAGAGAGAGAGGCGGCGAGAAAAAATAACGTAGCATCAATGAACATTGCTCAGTTGCTTGTTGTCACAAATTGTTTTACAAAATGTGCTAATTGAACGAATAAAGTCTGCCCGACGTCTTGATGAGAGAGCAACATTTTCATGTTTACATTGCATGATGCAACAAAACAAAAAGAACAAAATATACACACAGACACATACACACAGTCGGCCAAATGCATTTATGCATAGAGAGTGTGAGCGGCTCAATTCTTCTGGACAGAATCAAAAACATAAACGGCAAAATTTCCATTGTACCATTTTTGTGAAACAACTATGCGAAACGAAAATGAAAACAATAACAAAAACACAACAAAAAAAATATTAAACGACGCATAAGCTAGTGGCAGACAATTAAAACGAGTTCGATGTTTATAAATTATTGGATTTTTTTTTGTATTTCTGTTTGTAGATTTCTAGATTTTTGTACCCAAGTGATTGGAAGGCAAACGAATGGTTTGGTTAACAATGGTGAGCCGCATATAAAACAGAATAATTGTCCATTTTTTTCCCCGAATATAATTGGTAAAATAAATCTTGTTTTAAGTAAAACTTGACGAAGAAATATGTGCGTGCTAAACATTTATGTAATTAAATTACTCAGTTCTGGTTACAATTATAATAATTAAAATAATTTTTCGTTGGAGATTTTTTCTCTTGTTCGAAATTTTGTCGTCCTCGTTGTAAGTTGTTTCAGCATACTTCTTCTGGCTATGCTATTTCCATTGGCCTTTCCGTGTGCGTTTTCCTTTCATTTTTCGTCGTTTCATAGTTTCGCACACACATCTCTATTGATCTTGTGTATTCTTCGCACAATTCGCTTATCTTGATCGGACGGTCGGTCGGTCGGCTTTTGCTGCTTCTTCTTCTTCTTTCTTTTTAAGTTCGTATCAGAAATTGTGCACACACTTTTTGCCTGAATTCATTAGCAGAGAGCGAGGCACAAAATACTTGAGAAAAAAAAAACACCCAACTAGTATAATAACTATAGAGGAAGAGGCATAGGCATACATTGTGAACACAACGAAATGCATTATTGCGCTCTTTGCCAAAGAACAATCATTATTATTATTATATATATATGTAAGCTTTTCAGCATTTCTTCCCTCACATTCATTCCGAATTGCTGGCTTGCTATTTGTACACTATTTTTGTGGAGTTGTATACTCTTCTTCTTTTTTTTCCGCCAAATGCAACTGAATTGAACTAAATGCCATAGACGAAGTTTAGGCTGAAGTCATGGCAAATCTTCTCATGTTATTAGTTTTCTGGACGAAACAACACGAAAAAAATAAAGAATATTTTTAAACTTTTTTTTTCTTTTCACAAGGTTTTCGCCATTTTTATTTCTTCTTTCGCACTTTCGCATTGCAATTGGGATTGTGCACCTATAACGCAGGCAAACCGAGGCATGTGTGCTTCTGTACACTGTCCGTACATTTGCAATGCGTTTCGAGCAATTCCAGAAATTCGTCTAGTTAAGTATATTATTGTTATTATCATTATTACTGCGATTCGTGTGCTCTTCTTCTTCTTTTTCTTTTTTGCTGCTGCTACGAAATTATCGGAATAGCCTGTGCTTGTGTTTGTGCCAAAGAGTGAAGATGGATGAATGGGATTGTGAATCGTCGACCGAGAATCGACTGCCAGCCAAAGAAGTGACTTGAAATGTTATCCAAATTACATATTTATAAATGTGGCTCAGCAATTGTTGAATCTTCACTAATTTAACGTATTTTAAGTACTTTGCCATGATGCACAGAAACGATATCAGGATACGCACAATTTTTTCTTTGCCAGCAAAAGAGATATCATGTCGTAGTTTGCTCAAAATTGCATCAGTCCAATTATTGTGCGAAAAATACAACAACAACCAAGAGCCTCATAACAGCAACAACAAAAAGAGCAACAACGACAGCAGCCGCAGAGCTTGTCTATCTATGTTTTCATGGGCGCATTGCCTCATCATGCCGGCAACGTTTCGGTCGGGTATTGCGGTACAATTTCTGTCGTATTTGTTTGGCCTTTTCTGTATACAGTGCGATGCTTGTGTGCTTGTGCTTGTTGCCAATGTGGTGTTGTGGCATTTGCAATTGCTGCCATTCGTTGCAACTAGCTCTGTTTCTGTGTGTTTGCCGTTCTTTTTACGATTTGACCTTGAATTGTGTTATTGAACATTCAATCTAAAGGCGCATGTTGCATTTGTCTTGTCTTGTCTTGTCTTGGCTTGTCTTTCATTTTCTTATGCATAATTTTATCTACGGTGCTTGCAGTGTCTTGATGTGCAGCACGGCTGTCGCTTTCTTCACCACTTGATCGTGTTGGCTCTGTTTGTTTTTTTTTTTCTCTCCTCTTTTCGCCGCCATTTCTTTATTCAAAATTCTGCCTTTTTCGGGGCGCACAAATTACGTCCATTGCGAAACAAGTGGATTTTTCAGAGGATTTTAATTGCACCTTTTATCAACTTCCGAATGTGCACGTATTCGATATATCCTTATGAAGCTGCTGTGTGTATGCAGCGCAGCATTCGATTGCTCAGCACGACTTCACACACATCAAATTACTTATTTAACACCCGTGTACGCCACTCAAAGGTGCATCTAAAAATTGAATTGCTTGGCGGGCGGACGGAAATTTGTGAGTATGTGTGTGTGTGTGCATCGCGTAGCACTTTCGATATTCGCTCTTACCCACAGTCAAATCTGCGTCAAAAATTATTCAAATAATGACTTTCATCTATTCAACGTATCTTGCGCTGGAAAATGCGATAGGATAAAAGGTGTTTTGCGCCAAAGTCGTATTATGGTTTCTAAAGTATATTTCGTTTGATCTGCGTTGGAAGGAAATGCTTTTTTCGTTAATGACAAAGTAATTTGACGACAGATTCCACTTTGCCGATGCTATCAACGACAAAAAAAACACCACCAACAACAACAACAACAGCAACAAAATCATGTGCACTGAAAATCCATGCCATCAAATTTGAAACGACTTTCTCGAAACCTGGGCTCTCGATGGGTGCCTATGTGCGTTCATCGTTCAAATGTGGAAATGTGCAATTTTCGTTGATTTGATGACATGCATATATTCAAAATAGGTAAAAAACAGGAATTCGAGACTACAGAATGCATCATTCTCATTTTGCACACGATAAAATGAATGTGCATGTGCACATTGTTCGAGTGTCAAACACTCAAAAAACGGAGAGAGAGAAAAAAAAAGCGTAGAAACGAGTCGGCGAAAAAAAAACACACCAAGCAGAACGTAGAAAAAAGAAGAAGAAGAAGAAGATGAAAAAAAATCAAAAGTGCACCCAGCAAATGAATGTCGTATTATTTGTTATCGCGGTACGAATATTCATCATCGCCATCATTTTACGAACATGCATATGAAAGAAGTTGCCTGCTTCCCATATATATCCATGTGCCATCGAGCTTTCAACGCGAAATTATGTAAACTTATCTTGCATTTTTTTTTGTCGCTTCTCGAATAATTAAAATCTAACACCTGAAAACACGAACATGCGACACTCTGATGATGTGCTGGTTGATGTGAATCTGGAGCCGTCAAAACTTTCAAGAGCCCTCGAAAATGTTGTTCGTATATATACATATATGTGTGTGTTGCCTGGCACAGGCATCGTATCGTATGCATATTCATTCGGTATTTGGATCCGCAATTCCACAATTGTTTTTCGCGTTCGAATCGCGAAGCCAAGATGAGCGTCGAAAAAACAGCACCATTCAAAGGAGTGAGAAAATGTTTGAACAAAAAAAAACAAATACGAGTGCAATAAGGAAGCATAGAAGGGGTCTGCCGAAAGATGTTGAATACAGCAACAACAAAAAACAAACGATGCATCCAAATATGAAAACACCTCCTTTTAGCAAATAATACACTTTTGCCAAAAACAATATCATGCACGAAAAAAAAGCCATGCATACACACACACACACACACACATATATATATATATACATGTCCCGTAAAGAGTACAATGCATGATTTTTTCACGGTATTAACGCGTCAGTGGGCTGAATCCACGAACAGAAGGAATTGCATGCTTTTCATATTACCACCAGCAGTTTGTAGTGTAGGATTAAACTTGGAGTGTGCCTATGCATGATTGGTAAGAGCCATTGATTCGAGATGAATATGATTTTTTTTTCACCATACTTTCTCAATTCGATGAATAATACACCATGAGATTTTCGTATTGGATTCATTGTGCTTGTCAAACTATTTGCTTGATTTTCAGTTATGCGCTGTCCTTACTCTCGTTCTATAGACCAATTGAGTGGACCAAATATATACTTAAACATGCATTGATTGATTACAATCTCCATACACCGACCCTATGCCACTAGGTGAAAATTAGGGGAAAATTATGGAGTTACTTGCATGAAAAAAAAGGCGATGTGATGCATTTCAAGCGAAATGGGCCCTTCACAAACTTCTTTCGAAAGAAGGTTAGCGTGCGCTTCAATTCTAATGAAATTATTACCGTATTCAGTTCAGTGATGAGGATTAATGCAAAGTTTTTGTATTCTATTTTGTCTTCGCACTTCCATAACATTCACCGGATACACATCTAATACAAATATAGCCTTGACTGGGGTAAACTCTCTCGCACTCCCTCTCCCTCTCACTTTCTCTCTCTCTCTCTCTCTCGCTTTCACTGCATCCATTATTGCAATTTCAAACGTTTCGATTTTGACTACACACTAAAACCTCGCCCCCCCCCCGTCATCACGTCACACACTGACTTATTATTATTTATATGCATTCGCACAATAATCGCTTGACCATAATATTTAGCGCGCACATTTGACATCGACGGTAATGAGGCGTTGGGATATGACGAGTAGAGCAATTTGCATCCTGTAACGCACCTCTATGGCCGACATACACAAATGACGATGTCGATGTTGATATTGATGATATGCGAGTATACATGGCATACACACATTGTCAACTCACTCATCAGGCCCAAGTGTGCATTGAGTGTGTGTATCATGTTTGTTGTGGGCAAACAGCAGCGGCGATTTTATGGGTACATTCAATTTACACTCACTGTCAACATTCTGTTATTTAATTATAGCCAATAATTTTATTACGTTAGTTTCCTATAAATAATAATTGTTGCCAATTTTATAATATTAAGTTTTATGGGCATTGGATCCACTGGCCTGCACACTAACACGGTGTGTTGCTGGCGCGAAACCAGGATACTCAAACTCTAATTCTTATGTGGAATGCGCTCGTGTCGCACTCATAAAGTATTCGCAATATGAGCGCGCGCGCCCGTGTGTGTATGTGTTTGTGTGTGAGGCCAAAAGGCAAATTAGAGCAGGCCATGCATCAAATTCAAATTAGCGGATCACATAAATTAATGAACGATTAGCGCTGGTTGACGACATTATCGACATAATCATTGAAATGTTATTGGCAACTAAAAATAAAATTTGATAGATGCTATGCATTGGATTGTATGAGCGACTATCATCCGTAAACACGAACACGCACTTGATACATTTAAATCCATTTGGCCGACCAGAGACAGGGCAAAGAATGCGTGAATAAATCACATAGAGACTACTGCTACAGCTTCCATACATTATATTATCACAAGTGTTGTTTATTGTCGTTAAGAGCAGTAAGGCAAAAAAAAACAGAGGGAGAGAGAGGGAAAGAAAGAAAGAGAATAGTAGTGTGTATGGCCGTGTCGTTCGAGAGAGTTTTATGACAATCAATTGAAAAACGGTTTACTTAATTTCCCACGGATTTCAGTTTGCGATGCTAAAATGAGTGTAAACCAGCCAATGAAATCATATTTGCTAGTAAAAAGAAGTCATATCAGGCTCTTCAAATAGTGGCACCGTTTATCTGAACGTATCGCAAATACGTCCTATTCGCTGGTGTTGAAGTGTTGCCGAACCAAAAAATAAAAATAAGAGAGAAATGCAAAAAAAAAACGGCTAATAAAAGCGAATAGAAAGACGAAAGTATAGACAGCCCACAAATGCATCAGTGTGCCTGTTTCTTTTTTTCTGAATGGTTGATTACTTACGAGTGTATTACGAGCACACACTGTCAATGTCATTAGGTATTTACTACGCGATGCTTCTTAGTTTCGCCTGTCTCTTTCTCTTGCGTTCTGTCTCTCTTCGGGCGTTCGTCGCGATAGTTTTTCTGCTGTTGCTGTTGCTGTTGCCGATGCCGTTGTTGTTATTGTCTAATTTATACATTTATAGGCTCTCGCGCAGTTGTTGCGCGATAAATGACATTTGCGCGGATTATATGAACTATCTAGCGATATGTGCATATGGTGTGTGTGCTGTTTTTTTTGTATTATGAAGTGCACGCAAATTTGAATGTTCGCTTGTTCGCCTGCCTCAAAAATTACATTGATTTCTGCTGTTGCTGTGTATGTGTGTGTGTGACTTAGATTGTAAAGCTCTTCATACCGGTACCCATTTGTGCCATTGTCAATGTGTTTTGACTCAATTGCCAAACTAATAGATATGAGTAACATTTTCACATACTAATAGACGCGCCGAGCACCATTACCTTCCATATATACAACACACTTCAATCGGCAAAAAATTTGATTTGATTGCAAACATAGGCTTTTTACAGTGCTTTTATTCGTCTCTGTGACTGTATGTTCTGTTCAGTGTTTTTTTTTCGTTCGTTCGTTCTCTTTTTCGTTCAAATATCCGATAGATACATTTGGTCGCCATATAAACACTGTTAGAGCCATATGCAAGAAAACAAAGCTGCAGAAAAACAATTACCGTTTGTGTTGTACTCAAACGAAACGAAACGAAGAGAGAAAAAAGAATCAGGACAGGTTGTGTTTAGAGCAGAATGGAAAATAAAAACCAATTCGAAAAAAAACATGTAAATTCTTTTGTTGAATTTTTAAGTTTCTCAAGGTTTTTGCGCCAATTTCAAATTTTCCACTTGATTTTTTTTAGCACAAATATATATATATTTATATATGTATATTGAACATAATCAACACTTGCAGTATGCAGTCCGTTGATTTGTAATATATGTTTAAATGTAACCAATAAACTCAATCACGCCGAGTGAATGGTTGGCACACGGGAATATATTTATTGAATTGCATATTGGATGATTAATGATTTGCTGTCGTTGATTCGGTCGTTTTGGTTTCTTATTACGTTCACTGCAAAGTGTGAACAGTTTTTTTTTGTTTTGAGCGTATGTGTGTGTGTATTTTTCAATCATTTTTCGTATTTAGAACGTAAAGAGCTGGTAACGAAAAAGAAAACAAACTATACAGTGTGTTCATTGGACTGCATTTTGTACTTTATCATCACAAATTTTACTGTGGTCAATTCATAACTTTTTATTTTTCATTTGTTTCGTCTTCTTATTCTCTATCGGGCTCAATGAGAAGTAGTCAATAAAAGTAGAATAAATAAATAAAATAGAAAACAAATCGAGAATATGCATGAATAATTTCACTGAAATGAAACGAAATGAATTGAATTTGAAGAGATGGGATCTTTGACAGATTATACATCAAAAAATATTGGCCTAGAAAATAAAATGGCATTTTGGTGTTTTGTTACCGATGTATGTATATATTGCAATGCGCCACTGCGAGAATGCACGAATTACAATAATCGAACAATGAGAACGAAACAAAGCACGAGGTCACTTCAATTTATAGGTTGCTTCTGTATACAGTACAAAGTCAATGATATCATATGTACTTGGTGCATTACCGCTACGCAATTTGCTCTTTATCTCCGACAGCCTTCCCCAATGGCTTCAATAAGTGCGTATATTTCGTTTGCGAATGCACTTATTTACCCATACTCGGTCTATAATTTTGGTATTTGGTTTCTATTGAGGTTTTTCAGCCATTTGATGAGCACAAAATTCGCAATATTACCTCAATTGTATGACATTCGAATGCGGCGCATTACAACAACAACAACAACAACAACAACAAAAGTAGCAGCAGAAACAACGTAAAAATAACAAATAAATAGAAGACTTAAATCGTGGACCGAAAAATTACAATTTCAAAGTCATATCGCTTGTGAACGCGTGTTTTTTTTCGTTTTCGGGCAAATACTGTTTTTCAGGAGATAAAGTGCAACGAAGCAATTGAATAAAATTTTTCAGCTATGCGACGACAACGAGAAACAAATTTGTTCGAATAAAGTGCAGAAAGTATTTGCGACGAATACAAGCGAAACGTGTAACCTTAGCGACAAACGAAAAAAAAAACTCGATGCAGTTGCACCAGGCGACTCTTTTTTTTGTCGCGAAATCATTTGTGTACGACATAAACGAAACTCTACTCTCATATCGCGTATGATAGCAGCGCATTATGGTTTTGTCCCGAATACACAAAAATAATAATAAAAAAATATATACACAACAAAAAGCATGCGGACAAAAGAGAACACAACGAAGCGTCACAGTCTGCTCCAGTTTTTTAAATAATCTTTTAATAAACATCTTTTCGAGTGTTTGAATTTATGATCATGCACTCGTGTTCGTTCGGCGCGAGAGAGAGAGAGAGGCATTAAAATAAATTAGGCAATTTAGCAAAGTATGTCACACCAATACAATGCATTTTTTGGTTTCGGTTATTTTTCACCACCTCGCCGCCGCATATCGCATTTCGTTCATTTGATTGCACCGAACAAAATTGTTTTTATTTATTTTTTTAGTTTTCTTTCCACTTCTTTTAGCACATTTTCACATTTTTTCGGCAATTTGCGCGTCGAAATATTTTCGCGTAAATTAATTTTGAGCTGAGCGAAAAAATGGAGAGCAAAAATTGAAAAAAAAAACAAAAGCAAAATAAAATGAATGGGACAGCATCAAGAATAACCATAAAGTTCATGGCGAATCATTGTTTTTTGTTGTGTTTGTTCGCAAATAAGGAGAGTCAAGACAGAAATGTTTTAATATTGTTCTTCCTGACTGTGTTTTTCTCACTCACTCACTCACTCACTCACTCTCTCTCGCTCTCAATCGTTGTGGTGTAAAACAATTGTGCTAAGTGTTTTCTTAACACTTCGATCGATATGCGTCCTTCCACATGCATATGTGCACCGTTTCAATCGACAATATCGCTGCAAAATAAGTTTCTGTCATGGGTAAAGAATGAAAAATTGGTGTGCTCGTTTTCAAAAGCAAACGAACAAGCGTAGATTAGGCATTAGCGTTAAGATTCTTATCACTCAGAAAATACAAAACTTTAAATCGCAATTCCTATCGCTTATCAAATGTCAATAAAGTATTTCGAAATTCAAATTTAGCCTAAATCACTTGAGAATTTACTATCAGCAAACTCGATTTGTCATTGCCAACAACGCTATACACAGTGAATGCATTTCCTTCTACGTCGATTTTTCCGTGTAATTGATTAGCATTTTTCATTCTCGATTGAGGCATTTTTCGTTTCCCTGAAAATCAGCAACAAAAATGACAGAAAATAAGAAAGGGCATAGGGTCTGTGTGGTTTTGATTTGAGCTATTTGATTTGCTTCTCGATCAAAATTGTTGCTGTCGCTTGAAAATGTTCGCGCGAATATTCAAGAATGAGTGTGCATGGCTGCCAATTGCTTGGTGTATGGAATGTGCATCACAATCGCATGCTCGGTTCTATATGCACATACATATACACATACACATACATCCATAGAATAATATGTATATGAAAACCTCGACAGTAATTTATGTTTTTTGTGCTCTTTCGTTATCGGATGCATTTCTCTCAATTGGATTGTCGAATTTAAGAATATGTTTTCGTGACGAAATGTGCATGGTTTTTTTCCTTCTTCTTTCGAAACAGTCGTAAAAACACATCGGCTGACGTGCATTTTGGTTGCATCACGAGGGGACTTATACAGAAGGGATTTTTGTAGCAAAAATTCTTTGCACAGAGAGTATCGTCATGCCGTTCCTTTCGCGTCTTCATATTTGGCTAAGCTTGCACATGCACACGTCTACATATAATAATTTCCACGTATTGGTTTTCTTCTTCTTCTTCTTCTTCTTCTTCCTTTTCGTGCATGTCTTTCATCCCGTCCGCTTTTATTTGCCATACATTATGCACATTGAACATGGGCAGCGTAGACACTTTAAAGGTGCATTTAATGCAATTATTCCGCGTGTACTTACTGTTATTGGAACAAGCAGTTTGTATATTGGCTGTTGCCGCCACGATTGCGTGGCTATACGCAGCATTAAACACAAACAAATGACTTACACTCGCAAGTATGAAATATTATATGGATTTGACTGCATGCTCTCTCTCTCTCTCTCTCTCCCTCTCTCTTTCTCTCTTGAGACGGTGTTCGTTCTGTTTGTTTGATTCTATGCAAACGAAAGAAAGACTTTAGAACTGAACTCTCTCTCTCTCTCTCTCTTTTTTTGAGTTTTAGCACCAAATGTTGGTGTATAGCCACAAAACAGACGACAATTCACTTTTTCAAAATATGAACGCATATATTTATGCATTTATGTGTTCTTGGTGCACGTTGCAATCATTCCAAGGCTTTTCACCTATCAATTCATTTCTCCGTTTTTCATCCTTCTTACGAAATTAAAAAAAGAAAGAAGTAATATACGTATATATCATGTATTCTGGTGCATTTCGAGCAGCACACCGAGAATTATATTTGCTAAGTACTGCATTGGATATGGACGATGTCTCTATCTGATCCATCACACTCCAATTTTTCCAACGCAAAGGGGAGTTACCCAACCAAAAATAACCAATGCATGCAATTGTATGCGTTCCGTTTTTTTTTTGTTTACCGAAATTATGAATTGCTAGCGATGTAAGCACGCAAATAAATTTTTTATGGCTGCTGTGTGCATTCAAAACCATTTTCATTCCGTATATTTGTTTCAGTTTCGCTTTTGTTCGGAAATTTTTGTGACAAAAGACACACAAAAATATATACAATACAGCCATATTTGCGCGTATTGCATTGAAGGTTTTATTCTCTTTCAGTTTTTATGAAGAAAACACTGAAGCGATGATGTCACTCGTGTATGAAGAATTCTGTATAACATTTTCGAACCGAGAACAACTTGATTGCGACGATGCAGTTTTCGTCAAGCATTCTTACGTTCAGAACATTCATTTGTACCGTCAAACCGAAATGAAACAAAACGAAACGTAGCACACTCTCAAAACACAACGGCTGGCCTTAGCGCGATTGTCATTTAAGCCATCGAAAAATTGAACACGATATAGCTGGCCAAAGCCCACGAGGTGTTCCAAACGTTTCATTGATCAAATGAAAATGATATGGAATGGCTCGAATAACCTCGACGAAGAAAATGGCAACAAATTTGAGAGTGAATTGCTTCAATCGATGCTGCATGTATGCATGTTGTGCAGTGCCAATGTGTTGTTGCGATTTTTTGTTTTTGTTTTCGTTGCTCGGTGTGCGGCGTGCACATTTGAACGGTACACATTTGCATTCTGATGCTCAGAACGATTCTAACAAATAAGCAAATGGGAGAAGGGAGCGAAAACATCTAGAAACCTCTTGAAAGTGTCGATTCGAGAAAATCGACAACTAGAACTTAAAAAGCTTCACAAGGTCTTACGTTTTAAAATTGACATCGATCGTCGAAATTGATGACGATGATGATGGTGGTGTGGTGGTGGTGGTGGCGATGATGGCGATGATGGCGATGATGATGATAGCAATGCTTCGACGGTTTGTAGTTTTATTCGAATTGTAGTTGCTTAAAAGCAAACTTCTCCAACCCGAAACGATTGCATGATATCGCATTTCAGATGAATAATGTCGACAATTGACGCACGTTTGACGATAAAGAAGGAAGGCTTTGCAACAAAGTGTGATAAAAAAAGGCAGAAAAGTGGAGCAATCTAGAGTTTTGGAATTTTCAGCCTTTTTGTAAATTAATCACACACTATGTCGATTCGCTGGCTAAATTCTACGATTGCATGGGTAGAACGGGCTGAACGAGAAGAACAAGATTTTGGCAATGATTTCATCGCCTTGATCGAACGGCAAAGTATTTATCAGCAGCAGCAGCAGCAGCGTAATTGTTCGATGCGAGCGCGATGGCAGTGTGAGTCTGTGTATATGTGGCGTGTGTATTGGTGCCGCTGGTGTCACTGTCGCTGAATGCATTTTTACTGCACTCTCAAATTTCCATAGCGTTAACGCTAATGTCGCTGTTAATGTGTGTTGCGCTGCAAGTAGTTGCAATTTTTTTTTACTCTCTACTTCTTTCCGTAGCTGAACTTATGGCATGAGGGCCGTGCGTGTGTGCTTGTGTGTGTGTGTATTGGTGCAGCCAAGTAATGCAAACAGTGCACACTGCAAATTGCACATTTTAGTAAGTACTCACAAACACAACGAGCGAAAATAATAATAAAAAAGGCATTTTATGACGGCGATGCATATAATTCGTTGTGAGTGTTTTGGTTCGTCGATGTGACTATGTTGTTGCTGTGTGTACTGTATCGTACAATTACTTGCTTCGTACTGTTTCAATCAAAAGAAAACGAGTACACGACAAAAAGAGAAATAGATAGTACCCGAGCACACACCATAGCATTGCTGAATCTCTCTCGCGCGCGCGACATAGACGGTATAGCGGTAAGAATAAAATGCACTTTGTATGCCATGTGTAGACGTTCGGCCGCTTTAACACACGTAATCGTGGTCGTATACAGCTCTAGCATGAGTGTGAGCTCAACTTAGCTCACAGTATTCGGTATTGAGGTATCGAGGTATTGTTGTATGCATGGAAAGAGAGAAAAACTACACTTACACAGCGAAAAAAAAGCATTCTCACCGATAAATATGCATAATAAAAGTATGAGAAGCATTATCTGTTTGCTGTTTTGTGTTTTCTGTTTTTCACGTACGGTTGCATGTTCGTGTATAGAGAGAGAGAGAGAGAGAGAGAGAGAGAGAGACGAGTAAAATGCATGTTCGGATTTTTTTTCCTTTGCAAGCGCGTTTCGGATCGGTGCGGTTTATGTGTATGCGTTTGTGCTGAAAGAGAGTAGTGGTTTGGAAAGGGTGTAGAACGGCATGGGACGCAGGCAATGAAGGTTACACTCGCTTCTCTCTATATGCAATGTATATAAAATTTTAGTTACTGAGTCGCTCTAAAATTGTAAAGAACTGAATAAAAAAACACATTTTATATTTTTTGGTGTGTGTTTTTTCCTATCGATTTTCTTCTTTAGTTTTTCTTGAACCAAATATATCTTCTATTTCACATTTTCCTCTTTCCAATTTTTTCATTAAATTTTTTTTTTTTTTTTAAATCGAAAATTCCGCGAAAAAACCGACGATTTTTTGTTGTTTTTCAATAAATTTTTGTACATTTTTCGCAACAAAAAGAAAAATATAAACGAACCCGTATATACAAAACATCATCAACGCGCGTAAGCATATACCATTCGAACTGCATTTTTGGTTCGGTTAAGTTCTACTGCAAATATTGGTCGGCTTTTGTCATTTTAACCGCAACTGACAGCGAAAGACAGAGCGGGAGAGAGAAAGATAGATTGCGAAAAATACGTGAACTATGAAGAAGGCTCGCGTTTAATAAAACATTTCTTTTTTAAAGAAAAAAAATGGAATATAAAATTTGGACAGTAAAATAAAAGTTAGAACAAAATGCAGTGGCATCACAAATTCTACAACAGCGTGCGTACGGCACGATGTTACTAAAATGCTGTTCAGAAACGATGCAGTGAAGTAGTTTTGTCGATTTAGTTCTAATAGTAATGATTAAATTGTGTGTTTAAAAGCTGCTAAAACTAACGAGAGAAAGAGAGAGAGAGAGAAAGAGAAAAATAACGACGGAAAACGGACACATCTCTTCCCGAAACCGACAACAGCCGTCGACTGTGCAAATATGTAATATCTATATAAAATTGATATGTGAAAAAATCCGAGTGGCAATGCAATGTAAAAAGAAATCAACTATTTAGTACAAAATATCCGCATTTGATGAACGATTGAACTAATTACGACTGCAAACATTTTGAATGTCATTTGATTAAGTGGAATTGTTTCATTTTTTATTTTGTTGATTCTGTGACATGTGATGAAATGAAAGAAAAAAAAACGTATTAGTAAGGAAATGATGAGAAAAAAAATAGAAGAAAATAATCCGCCAGTGCAATTGTCATTTACTTAACGAACAGAACGAATCCAAAATCAAAGTACTTCAACTTGAGGGACACGCATCGTTGTATTAAATTCCATTTTCCGTTGGTTTTACTTTTTATTTTGTTTAAATAACCGTCGCATGAATCCATTTACATTCAAGCGGCTAATGACAATTTCGCCAAATAATTCCATTTTTGTGTAAGTGAACAAAAAGCTAAAATGTTTTAACCAATTGCGTTCCAAAGTAAATACAATGTTAAATTTCGACCAATCGACATCACACACACACACACACACACACACACGAAAACAAATAAGAAGTTAAATTAAATTATGTACTGACGTGAATCTTCAAAACCTTTTTTTTCTGTGTAATATTTGTGGCTTTTTCTATTTTGCTTTCATTTTTCCTTCTGTCCTGTCCGATCAAAATTCCGCATGTATTTTTTTCGGTTTTCCCCTCCACCCAATTCATAAATAAACTATCGGCGATAACTTTTTGACCACACCGAAAAAAAAAACAAATTCGGATCGATGAATCGACGAATCCGAACGCAGTAAATCATTTGTGAATTGGGGAGGAAAGAAAAAAAACTCAAACAAAAATCTCTATCTATTCCTTCTTTCAACTTAAATTGCATAGTTAGAGCTAGTTGATCGCGAAGGCAGCGCTACAGTGACTCAATTTGTATTCGTTTTTTTTTTCGGCTGACAAAAAGGCATGCACAAAACATGCACATTAAATGTGATGACGTGGTTTTCAATGTGAATTGACATTATTAATTTATCGCATCGAATCGAACGTATGGTACTTCAAACGCAACAAGGAAGAGAACGCGCAAAAAAAGCACTCACTCACTCATTCATACACACACACACACACACACGTACACATACACACACATACACACAAATGTATATACAAACATACGAACGAATCTATAAAATTGAAACGAGTTTGATCAAGGTAATTAGCGTTTTGGATTTCTATGCTGTCATTTAACTGGAGTTTTATTTTTCATTAAATTACTTGTTGTGTTACCGTTGAATTTGTTATTTCTTCAATTTTCTTTTATCTCGCTGATACTCATTGATGTAGACGTTTTAGAATTTTGTTGTTTTCAATTTAAAATGTCGTTGAATTCATAATATGTATGAGGGAAAAAAACGTATAGGCTTTTTTTCTCTCTCTCTCTCTCTCACGCATACACACTTTTCTAGACTTATTAAATACATATTTATTCATAAGTTGCGCGCACGAATTATATTCAGATTCATGATTTAATGCATGTTTTGCGAGAGAGATGTCAAGTAAAATTGAGATACGGTGAGAGACGATCGATTGGCTTTATTTTGTGCTTAGCGCTAAACACACTCGTTGTCGTATGGTAATGTTTTTATTGATTCGCACCTTGACTCTTAGCAAACGCGTTGTTTACTTCATGCCTTTTCCTTCACATTTTTTTTTAACACGAATCAAGAATTCAAGGATAAATGCGCTTTTTTCGCCGCCGTTTCTTGATCAATTCAATATTTCTTTTAACATTCTTCGTGCCACGTTTTTCTTTGTTTAAATGGAATTGCGTGTGATTGGTCTTACATCCCCGGCCGAATCAAATGGGCGGGCATTTGCTTTGAGTCATCGTGGTTTTGATTGTGCCCAATCAACAAATATTCACAAGAAATTTGTGACACATACGCCGTACTAAAGTATTGCGATCCAAAGTATTTTTGAAGAATTTTTCGTTACTTTGGTCGCACACCAGATTCAAGTACGCATACACAATCCGCTTAGAAGTTTTACACTGTAGATATATCAACGTAAGCGTTAAAGTGAACGCATCACCGCCGTTCTATGTGCTGGACATTTTTATTGCGTGATCTGGGTGCTGCTTTATCATCAAGCTACTCATTATTTCAAAAGCTTTTCATTCAACCGCACTATTTGGAGTGTATCAGTCGCGCGATAAGAAGCGCGTGAAAATGACAGAAAAAAAAGAACACGCAGAACAGAAATATCGATATGTGGCGAAAAATCAAGCGATTAGAACCATTTTCCAATCGGCCCCAAAAAGACATTGAATGACACGAACACAAATTTACACACCGAATTCCATGAATCTATAGCCCAGAATCTTAATCGAAGATGGCTGACACATGTTCGCGTATGTACGTGTATATATTAACCATTTAACGCGTTCATGATTGCACACACAGCGACGATCCTGTCCATGCATGCTGTGCCGATCACTTACAATATGCTTCATAGTGTTTGTGTCAACATTTTAGTTTCGCTCTCTCTCTCTCTCTCTCTCTCTCTCTCTTTCTCTCTCTCTCTCTCTTTCTCGCTTGCTAGCTCGCTCGCTCTTTTTTGGTTTCCTTTGTTACTTTTGCTCTTCGTCAATTCGATGCATATGCAATCTATTACATTTTCCATGTGATTTAGCTGCTCCGCTTTTTTTTTCTTCTCCAAATCAAATATTTAGAATGTGTAATTAAAGCTATTTTTCGATTGAACAAAAAAAAATACTGTAGCTTTACTCGTGCCAACGTGCATTCAATTAACGGCAAAATATTTAAAATGAATCGAATACGAGAGGAAAAAACCGGCGCGAAAATAATTGAATTGAAAAAAAAAAACTCGAACTGAAAGCAAATTCGGCTGTCATGCAATAGAAAATAATAATTGAAAACGCGCTGTTATCAGCGTCGTTGCCAATTAAATGGTCGGTCGTTTATTGTTTAGCCATTGTTTGTGAATTTTGAATATGTGCTGAATTCAAATAAACGCGCGCTATCAGTAAAAATAAACAATTCAAATATGTCATCCCAAATAAGAATTGAATTTGAAATTTGCTTGTTGCTGTTAGTTTTGTCGTTGATTTTATGTTGTTGTTTTTTTTTCTCTTCAATAACAACAATTTTATTTTTCGTGCAGATTGTATTATCAATTGAAACAAATTTAAAATTTAAATTGAAATACATGAGCGAATATTCGTGGTTGTCAATTCGATGGCATTCGATTCGATTCGATTTTTATTGACTCTCGTTTTTTTGTCGTTTGTATGTGTGTGTTGTTTTTTTTGCTCTCATGCGCACGTCAGGGATTAGAAAAAGAAGTACAAATAAATAAATGTAAAATTGTTGTTGAAAGGTCGTAAATATTTGTAGTGCATTCGCAATTTTAACAACTCTCTGCATCATCTTTACGTCGGCGTATGTATGTGCTCCAATTTATTGCGCTTAGTTGACAAAAAAAGAAGAAGAGAGAATCGTACTGTCGCCCCAAAAGGTTAAATAGATTGCAGGCGCTTTCGTTTATGCAGCGCTCAATTCATTTTATTTCGACTAATGACATTGAAAAGAAAGAGACTAAGAATCGAAATGAATTTTTTTTTTTGGACACGTTGCTCCCGACAAAATCTGTCGTACAGTTTAGTTTGTGTCGAGTTTCAACTTTATACCAGGATAAGTTATTCTATTCTAATCGGCTATTTTCATGTGGCGACAAAAAAAAACATTCTTTATCAATTAATTTCGAAGGACATGTAGATAACCCTCGGCTGAAACTTTAGTTGATTTTAATTCTTTTTTTTTTCTTTCATTCTTTTTTTGTGTCATTTCAAAATGTTTTAATTTCGTAATGGAAAATGCCGCTCAGAAACGACACACGTCAAAATCATTTCATTAACGAAAGAAACGCTAGTGAATTTCATAAAGATTTTCCACGTATTCAATTTTGTTTTTGTTTTTTCCAACGAAAAAACAATCACACTTTGGCAATCGCCCGTCAAGGAAGAGTTCATTTCCGTCGAATGACTCAATTCCGCCAAAAGATTTATTATTCTATTTGCTTAATCAGAAATGCGCGCGCGTTGCACTTATCTCAACGCGGAAGAAAAATTTCTCGATATTACTACACAAAGTTGAAATGAAAAAAAAAACTAGCATACAAATAGTGTGTGTTCGAGTGAGATGGAAATTTCATTTTAAATTTCGAATTAAATTTCAAATGTTTCATAGAAACACAGGCATAGCGACATATTCATTTCATGTATTTGATTAGCGAAAATATTTCATTCCGTTTCATTGCTCCAATTTCGGTTACATGATCTTTGGCAGCCGAGTGAAGGAAAAATAAAATGAAAATGTTTGATTGCAAAAGGAAAAATTTCAATTTTCAACTCGTACACGAGCGCGCGCACACACACACACACACACACACATAATGAAGACTTAACCATAGATTCGATATCAATGGATGTATGGTTGAAGAAAAGAGGATTGACTTGTGCTATGCTTAGATTGGTGTGTACGTGCTAAATGCAATGCGTTGTGTGTCGATTGCTACGCGCTCGTAATTCTGGATTGAAATTTCAAAATAAATAATGGAGTAAATTGTAACAAAATGCGTGTACATGGGAGCAGAAAGGACATTTGATGCAATCGAGACAGCATGTTTGCATGTTGTGTGTTTGGCTTCATTGTTTCAACGGTTCTATGTGTCGTGCAGATTCGGTTTTGTGCATGTAATGTACACTTTTAGTTGTCGAGCGTCAAGAGATCATATCCTCTATGTGCTCGAGCAAGCGAGTATGTTCCATCCTTCGTGAATTATCTACCATACTTGCGACTAATACTGCGTTTGGTGTACATAATGGTCCGATTTAAATTGACAGAGTCACCTTTTTTGCATTCGTTACAAGGAATGGGCTACAGTGCGGCGAAAAAAAAACAAGAAGAAATAAAAAAAAGGATATAGCATTGGAGAGTGCGGAAGAGACATGTACATGTATATACATATACATATCATTACTATATAGCAATTGGTATACAAAAATGTGTGAAAGGAGCCAGTCTTGGCCAGTCCGTTCAGTGTTTCAATTTTTCTTCTTTTTTTTTTATTTCTCCATCGCTTATGCTGAAGCAATATTTGTTTTACTTTTTTTCTTCTTCATCGTTTTGTTTGCTTTTTCGTGGCTTTTTCTGAATGCAAACCAAACCGAACGGTGTACGGAGGTTTTTACCAGGCGAAAATGAGAGATTTCCCAGCATTTCTTTTCATACGCTCTTTAGCCTTGCGTATTATTATTTTGTCGCTGAAAGAAGACCAAACTACGAAATATGGGGTTTGCTCATACATTTGCACATGCACATACTTTCCTATAGATGCACATACGAAAATCGTCTATTAAGTTGAGTGAAATGAGCGTATATGACATCAGCACTTCTACATACAAACACTTCCCAAAGTGGGTTCATGTACATAGTTACTGTGTGAAAAAAATGCAGACATCGTTAGTTCTTTACTTCGGTTCTACTTAAAAAAAATCGATCGATTTTTTCGTTTCTTTCGCTGTGTGTTTTTTTTCGCTTGCCACTCGCTCATTCCAGCTTTTTTTCTGCTCTCCTCTTGTCGTTCTTCTTCTTTTTTTTGCACACGTTTCATTTTTCGTTCAGTTTTTTCGCGCGTTCATCGTCATATCCTTCCAACCAGTAACACTGTGAAAGTCTCCGCCTCAGATAGTCCTAAGTAAATTGAAACTAAAGACGGTACAGAATGAAAAAAAAAACCAATTTAAGTTAGCGCTTAATCAAATCAGCTCTTGGAAGCTTTTCCAAAGGATTTTAAATGGTTTTGACTCAAAAATTGCAGGTCTTTCAAGAATGTTTGAGAATGCACATCTTCTACATTTCATCCAAAAACGTCATTTTTTAAGAACAGAAAAAAAGAATGCACGCGAGTTCGCGGGGAGGCGAAACAACATAGTCCATCGCTGATATTACTGGCTAGTCTAGCTCTCTCTCTCTCTCTCTCTCTCTCTCTCTCTCTCTCTCTTATATCTCTTTCTTTCTTTCTTTTTTTTTTTAACTTCATCCCATGTATATAAATTTCGTTCTCTTTTACGAGTTTTTGGCTTTACACTTCCGGATTTATAGTTTTTATGTTTATTGTTCGTTACATTAAAAGGTTCATAATAAAAACGGAATGAGAAAAGCGAAATGAAAACAGTGTGGAAAGCAGATAAAGTGAACAAAATACAATCACACCGAGTCATCGTTTCAGAAACGAAAAATAAGAAGAAGAAGAAGAAGAATTTCAATTCCGACGGAATGATGTAAAAATTGTTACCTCCTTCGAGCAGTATTTCATCTGATTGGCCATTAACGATAGAAACATTCATCGCTCGCTCCTCGACATGTTCTAGTACATATTTTGATGCGATAAAATGCACTGAATTCTTAAAATATAAACGCAAATGTTTTTCAATTTTTTTTTAATGCTGATCAAACATTTTTTTTTCGTAAATGGCAAGCTTTCACATCAACGCGCGTCGTCCCTTCAATTTGAAATTGTGAAACATTTATGTTTCAGTGCAACTTATGTATCTTTCATAGGTTGCTTGTATTTTTGTGTTGTGGCATCGAAAAGTCTTCAACATTTTTATACGGCACTTATGGGCACTCAATTTTTTCAACTGAATAGAACACACAACAACTACTTTCTGATTCTTTTGAATAGTTGTTAATGATTTTTTCTCGAATTGTTTGCGGATAATGCAATATTCGTGCATTTCTCGCTAAAATGAGTAATTCCATTCCAAGCAACAACGGCAAGAATAAAAAACTGCGATGAAAAATTCGATGTCCCGCGCTCATTTAAGGAAGTTGTTATCAGCATAGTCTTTGACACTTGAATTTCATTTCATTACCAAATAAAACGAAATTAAAATTTCAACAAATTCCATTTTGACTCAATTCAAATATCATTCATTATCACCGCGTTTTGCTTGGTGAGTGCGCGGACGAGGAGAAAACTTGAATTCTATACGAAAAAAAAATAAAGAATTTCGTTTCCTGTATAATAAATAAAAAGCAGCAAATTATTTTGACTCACAAATGAAGTAGTAATGCGAATTGCTTTTGCTTTTTAGCTGTTTTGTTGATTGACGTATCTTCTCAAGGTGCTATTCAAACGATTAAATCAAATGCATGCGCACACTTTGACACTCGATATGAACGGTCGAGTCAGTACAAAAGAACTAAGCAAACCGAAGAGCAAGAGCGAGAGCGAGAGAGAGAAGAGAGAGAGAGAGAGAGAGAGAGAGAGAGGAATCAAACACAGATCTATATAGAATAATACAACGAGTTGTTAATCGGTTGCCACGATTTGATCATGAAAGATGCTTGCTTCAGCTCAAAATGCACCTTACCCGTTTGCAAACGCAGATACGCGCATCTAAGCACCCATACACGCAAGCGCGCGCGCGCTTCGTCTCGATCTTTTCTCGTTTAATAGATCACCAATTTGCACATCTCTTTTTTTTCTTTCGATGAATAAACAAGTTGTGCTATAGCTATTCTCCGTATGAACGCTGTGCGCGCGCGCTCCTGCACCAAACGCAGAATTTTGGTTGAGTGTGATGTGATGTGTTGAGTTTTTTTTTCGCGCAATTTTGCTTTGGTTAGCGCATTCATATTTTGCCATATTAAAAATTTAATAATATGACGAGATAAAATCTGCTTTTTCCCCTGTTTATTTCAATTCTATATTATTTTTTTGTTTGTTTGTTGTTCATACTGAGTGAGTGCACAATGCGTGCGTGTGTGTGTTGTTTAAAAAAAACTCAGGAAGAAAGAGAGGGAGAGAGAGAGAGAATATAATGCGACCGCCATTTTGTAATTTAATACTATTCTTGATTCTTGATGATGCAGTTCAGATTCATGTTTTTCTTTGATTTCCAGATTTCCCATTTTAAGTAATTTTGTTGCTGATTTTGTTTTGGGCTCAGCAACAATAAAGCTGCTTTTTGTATCGTAACTCAATGGCTTGCTATGGAAAAATCCAGTCATAAAAAGAGCTGCACTCATTACATGAATGCATTGCCACTGCTACTGCTGCTGCTGTTGCTGCTGTGTGTTTCCTCTTCTTCTTCGCTTCGCCTTTTTTTTGCTTTTAATTTCAAATAGATTCTTCTGAATAGCGCATTAAATAGACTACACAGTTTCTTGATCGCATTTCTTGATCGACGTTTTTATGAGTTATTAGGAAATATTTAAAAGCGTTTCGCATTTCTTCTACATCATTTTATCAATATATAAATGGATTTTGTGTGCGTTTTGAGCGATAAAGAAAAAACAACAATTATCACACAGTTGGATAAGAAGAAAAAGAAGAGAGCAACAGAAACAGCAACCAATGGTGTGCACAATTGTCGTACGTTTGAACGACATATCTCAATAAATCCAAATAAATATGCGCTTTTTGCATGTCTGCAAAGTAACTCAAGCAACTGAAAATTACATTGAACATGTAACAGGTTACAAATAGCTTAACAATGATGCTGTTTTTATTCTGTGTGCATGCTAGCGCGCATTGATTCCTCAAAATTCTTCAGAATAAAAAACGATGCATTGAACAAAACAACATCGGTAAATCTTCTTTTTTTTCTCCATCGCAACACCCGATTCTAGTTATAGTTTTTTCAAATGTGACTACTATTTTTATTCTCTAAATATTTTCTTTTTAACTGCTTCGTAAACACATATTGAACTCGTTCAAATTCTTCTGAACATGAAGAACTCTAGAGAAGCTTTTATTTTACCATTCGAAATAGAATTGATGTTCCATTCCGCCGGGATGTTTTGTTTAGAAAATGTTTTCATTCAATTTTCCTCAATGAATTGATTCAAATGAGCATAAAAATTAACGCAAAGTTAATTCATAAACAGTTATGGTTTAATACAAGTTAACTGTTTGTTCGATGATCCAAAAATACGTTGCCCAAAACTGTTTTCAATGAAGAAAAAAACAAAAACTTCACTCAGAATTTCAAAATCACAACAAAAAATTGAATATGTTTTTTTTCTATGTTCAGTTAAATCAATGCATATTTTCAAATAGAAAAGTACGGCTTATCTCGAACAGTTGATTTTGGATGCCGGCGGCAATACACACCCCTGAATCCTGACAGTCTATCATGAATGTTGTAATGTGCGGTGCGGTGCATTGAATGCGTCCGGCGATTCGCGTGTGTCATTTTCGATAATTTATGTAATAATTTGCCGGCTACTGGTTGGCAAAACAATTGTGTACAATTGTGTATGGATGCTGAAACTTGAACAGGGCAATCTGAAGTGGTGTTAATGCAAGCGATCTTCAATCTTATTGTGTCTCTGGGCACATCATGCATAGAACGCAACTCGATTTGCACATTTTCAATGGCCACTGCATTGTTAGTGTTGGCACGTTCATAAATAGTGATATTTGATTATACCATTTATGTCTCTCTGGCCAAGGACCAAGATCAAGTCTAAAATGTCGATTGCATTAGGTATGAATAAACAAAAACCGTATCAAGTGCATGGTATGACTTTCGAAATAGTGCAGCCATACACATAAACAGCTTTGCTGCTGCTGCTGCTGCTGTTGCTGTTTCTGTTGCTGCGTTCGACGCTTTGCCACACTCCGTGCATAATATCTGGCCAATAGTGAATGCAACAAGTTTTTATAGCCGCAAGTAAAATAATTTAATGTAAAATTGTATGACGGACATGGTGTTCACTTGCCATCTTTTGCTTATAACAGTAAAGCGTACAATTAATTCATTTATCCAGAGCAGACGTGGAACAGACAAATAAGCTCAAAATAAACGGCGACGACGACGATGTCGACAACAAACAGAGATAGAGAGCGAGAGAGACGACTTGTGATGACTACGACAAGGTGCATCGCGATAAATTATTTTATCAACGCTTCACCTATTCGCTATTTTATCATGAGTTGTTCGCATATTTACTTGAAATAGTAGATATATTCACTCCCAAATAGCTATGGTTACTCTTTATTATCGCGCGCATTATTTCCACTATGAAACTGCATAACTTTTCAACCTAATATTTTACGTTCGTTTGTTTTCTATTTAATGTTTAAAAGTCATACCCATTTTTGCGGTTACCACAGCTTTGCTGTTGTTATTGTTGTTGTTGTTAGTGCACGCAAAGAAACCGTGGCAATGCAGGTGTGTATTTCATTCTTCTTTTTATCTAGTCAGGATAACATAATCAAACCACGATACCAAGTACATGTTTTTGAATTTCCTCTCCTGTTTTTTTCTTCTCGTCGATTTTCAAAACTGGCCTCTACGTGAATATGAACGTACACCGTCCAATGAAGGTTGACTAAATTAGCTTTTTTCATTTCTTTAAATGAGATAAATTGAAAAAAAAGCTTTTTGCGGTTTAATAAATATTGAAAATATTGATTAAATTTTCCTTATTATTGCGTATACGGCCAGTCAAATTGACTAGTAAAAAGTGTTGAAAATATTTGAAAACGTGATATTCTAATGGGAGCATCATTGATCTCTCCAACAAAACCGCCTCCAATCAATTCAATCGGCAAACAAAGGATAATCGATAGCAAAACGTTGTATTGGAATAATACCATTTTTTTTTACAAAGGTGAGACATTTGTAAACTCTCTATTTAGCGTCACCTACTTCAAATATTGTCTCAAGATGGAGAAAGCTTTGATTCGAACAATAGAGGTACGAAGAGCCAAGGATATGGAATAAAGCAATTGAATCTGTTCTTCATGCGCCTTCTATTTTACCTTGTGCATGACACTTGTAGCTGTTGGTGGATTCAAGAAAGTCCAAAATACAATAGAAATCATAACCGACAGATAAAAGCAGAGAATCTGGTTGCCTTTGAGATAGTTTATACTGTTGAATGGTTATTATTACTATTGGTGTGCAGTTTCTGCTGCTGTTGCTGTTGGTTGCAACGGCATTCACATACTATCGATGGTAAATCTAAACTAAGTAAATGGTACAAGGTCATACATAACTCTAAAGACGAATGCCAGTTACACCATTTATCCATTTATACATTTATTACTATTTTACTATTTATATAAAATCATTGAAATTTAATGCAGATACACATGCATAGAATGCAAGCACGCCGAGAGAAAGAGAATCAAAAACGAACGAACGAACGAGCGAACGAACAAGCGAACGAGTGAACAAATGAACGAAAGAAAGAAAGAAAGGAAGAAAAAAAGAAAAAAAAAGAAAAAGGCACACCAACAAACGATACAGACAGACAGAGAGAAACACAACAAGCATAAAGTGTTGTTTGCATAAATAGTGTACGGTATGAGTGTATGCACGGTTCTAGTTGATTTTTCTTTTAATATAAACGTCACTCTTTCTCTATAATAGAGTGAAGCGTTTTAAATCATTTCGATTACAACATGCCGTGGCATTGACGGCAAACAAACACTGAAGCAAGTGCTTCTGGTTTCCCGTCTCCGGAAATCATGAAAATTATTCTCCTAATCTTCAGCTCCCTCTTTTTCACTCCTTTCTTTCTCTCTCTCTCTCTCTCTCTCTCTCTCTCTCTCTCTCTCTCTCTCTTCGAAAGGATAATTTTATTCATAAGATTTTTTTACTTCATTTGGCGAGAGAAAAAAAGAAGAAAGTAAAAGAGAGTGGGGGATAGTGAGCAAAATTAAAGGAGTTAGTCTCATAATCAGTAAGCAAGTTTGTCTGCACGTACAAAGCTCAATTTTCGCGCCACTCTACTTTATAAATATATAAAACATGCACGCCACACAATGCAATACAATACAACACGACATGGCACAGCACGGCAGAGCACAACTTGTGTACTCACAGAGAGCGAGATTAAGATACAATTTGCCTATTTATGCAAACTTACGCTAGATATTGTTGTGCAGATACGTAAAGTACCTATGCAATATTATCACTATAAGACTACGTAATGGTTAAACATTTGTACTTCAGTAACAACAAATGGCCTGGCTGATGCGGCAGCAAAAGCACATTGCTATTGCCATTGCAGCACGACATTGCATTCATGCAATCGTCTTCGCATCTCTCTCTCAATCTCTCTCTCTCTCACTTGGTGTATACAGCGCCCATCGTTGTGCACAATGCACATACAAATGAGAGTAGCTGGCACTCTAGATCTTAACCTTTTCGCTGAGAATGAATGAAATGCTCCAACAAACACCAAAGCGGTCAAACCGATTTCGTTTCGTTCGTTTTGAAACAGAATGGACCTTCACCTGACAACAACTTATGGCTCTCTCTTGTTTCAATTGAAGTATGCATTAATGAATTCGCGCGACAACTCCGTTCAAAATGCATATATACTCTCCCTCATTCCGATTAAATGAGGTCTTGTGGACGCAAGCAAAGTATTCTCAATGAGAAATTATTCCGTCTTCGTGTTTGTGCGTGTGCCACAGTCTGTCTTTGTGCTCACGTTTGCACTTTCTTCTTACACCATTATATTCTTGCATTTGTCATTGATAATACTGCTTATTGTCTTAATTCTGCACCGAGCATCATTCGTCGAAACTTTGGTTCTCTCTATGAACTGAATTCCGTCTTTGGCTTTTGCCATAATACTTGCGTCTATGCATAGAAATAGGAAGAAACTTACCAGAGATGATGAGACAGTACAAACCAAACGAATTTGACCAAATAGTTAAACCATCACTCGATTTATGAGCATACACTTTGCATGACAAAAAAAAACTTTTCAATAACTTCCATGATATGACTCATAAAATCCACAAACGAATTTGATCACAAGCCATATGCATTTGAAAGTTCATAAGATATGAGAATCCATTTCGACTCAAGATCAAGAGCTTAAATCCAAACAAATTACTCTACTTACTAAGTGAAAATAGACTATAAGCATGCCATGGAAAATCAAAAGACTCTAGTCATCTATACAACACTTTTCTCTCCCTTTCTCTCTCTCTCTTTTCATTCCATGTTCCAGTATAATCAATACCCCGAAATACCGTGACAAAAACCATTTCTTTCATATCACACATGGGTTTGAAATTGCGACGTGTTTGCTTTGAGATTGAATCTCGTTTGCAACGCATTTTTCGGACATGTATGAAACCGGTGTTGTTAAATTGACGGCATGAAATTAATAGAAGTGTTTGGAATCACCCACAAAACTGAAAACAGTTTAGTGTGTGTGCGTGTGTTTCGTTTCGCAAACATGAATTCCACACAAACATAGCACTCGGCATAATATGCCGGCACAATATGCACACAAAACGACCAATCGAAAAAATTTTCATGCAGTTCAAACGTAAGCGATGTGCATTGTGTACAAATCTTGTGTGTGCACTCACATTCGGTGCATGCACCTACATGCGATGGAACGTAATGTGCCACTTGCCCGAATTCATTCCAAAAAAAAAACAAAAAAACTGGAGAAAAGCATCGAAAAATAAAATAGAATGAAACGATCAACAAAAACTTCCGAAACTAAGAACTCATGTCTGCCATGTTGTGTCGTTGGCTGCTGCGATGCAGCAGCCAAAGCAACAGCAGCCAGCAGTGCCATCACCATCAGCAACAGAAGCAATAACAACAACCACCACAAAATACTATATATGACAAAAGTCACAAGTGCATACTACACAAATAAACATTAATTTCGTTTACGACATGGCATAGCAACAGGTGGAATAACCCCGAAATCATGTGAAACCTCAAATTGAAAACTACTCCATTAGAGAAGTCGTCGTTTTTGATTCTCTGCACATTTTGGAGTTCTGGCTCTCGTCGTCGCCGTCGTGTTGTTTTCTGTTTGATTTTCCCTCTGTTGCTGTTTTGCAGCGTGTCGTCTGTGACCGTGATTTTGGTTGGAATGGGTTGCTGTGCGCTTTGTGCATATCTGTTTGGCACAGCGTACTAGTGTTGTTGTTGGATGTCGTGGTCGTAAATTGGTTAACGGTTGCCTCTGCCGCCTATTTCAAAAAGTGAACTAAACAACCGTCATTTATTTTGACGCGCGATGTATGCATCTTTTCGCACTTGCATTCGCTTAAAACTCTTCGCAAAACACAAACAACCGGGCGCCTGTTTACCATTCGAAATTCGATTAATTTTTGTGAACACACACGCTTGGCGGTGGCGGCGGTGGCGGTGGCGGCGGCGGCGGCGGCGGCGTCTTTTCACGAAACGATGAAAAACGATGTAGCCCCGCTGGCATCAGGTTTAAGCGCTCTGATGATAGGAAATCAAACGACAGGAAATCATTTAAAGTGATCGTTTATTCGTACGATTTGATTGCATGTATCAGCAATCAAACTAACGACATTGACGACGCAAAATTATTATTCACCATCGTCACACTCCCAAATTAGGCGCGCATTTCGACCGCATTCATTCCAATCGAGTCAATCAAGAATTCGGTCAAAGTTTCGTTGTCAACACACACACACACACACACACTACCACCACTACTCGTGTCACCATCAAGTCGCCCAAAGAACTACTATCTTGAATTTGGAGTCAATTGAAATTTCGAATGAGGGATCCGCTCTGAGCACGTGCTTCCAAGACAATTTGTTGGAAACACGTGATGTCGAAGCCCTTGAATACACTTCGTAACACTTGATCGATTTGATAAAGACTTTTGAGAATAAAAAAAGGAAATAAAAAGAAAAAGAAATCATTGAAAGTATTGCTAACTAAAACTGTGCAATTGCATTTCAAATTGGGTTACGTCTCCATCCGTTCGAAATTGTGTGTGTTTGTTCGATAAAATGGCAAATTGAACAATGGCTTCTTTGGCATTTCCGATGGAAATGAACGATGTTCGTATTTTCTGAAATTAATTCGAATTCCATCGTTCGAGTGAGAGAAAGGGAGTGAGTTAATTTGAAAAATGTTTCAAGTATTCTCAATTTATGTACTAAATGCGGCATTTAAAGTGTTTTTCGATGAGATTTATAAGGAGAGCAATTCCATTTGTGACATAAGAAATACGTTAAAAATGGATATATAAACTGAAACTCTTTTGTGAGAGACCCAGCAAAAAGTATTATGTTCGTTTAACGTAACACTTTCCTCAGGTCTGATCGAGAGACACATTCAAACACGCAAACATACAGAAAGAAAAATTCTCGTTCTGAAAACAAAATTGCAGGAATGTCAGTATGCTTGCATAAGCTTGTTGTATTGTGAATTTTGTGCGCGCAATTTGATATAGAACATTGTAAAATATGTAATTTAGAATGCTTCATGCGCGCCCGCCCGCTCGCACTTCATTCAGATGTGCAATGTATCCTAAGTAGTTGGTATAGGTCAATCTGCATTTAGAAGTAATTCCAAAAGCATTGTCCGTACAATGAGTACATTGAAAACGCTGAATAAGTGCGATTTTACCGTTTAAGCTTCAGTTTAGGGGAAAAGCTTTTTTCGACCTTGAAACTATACAACAAACATACAAACACGCAAATTTTTATCAAATCGAACGAAGAAATAGCTGAAAAAAACATGTTCAAAAAAATCGATTCGACGAATTAATGCATTTTATTTTCCATTTTCATTTCAATTTCAGACAACGAAAATCACAAATGCAAATAAAATCCACAATCAATCTTAACGATGAACAAAAACCGTGCGTATTTAATACACGTATCAAAATCAAATCTAAATTTTTTTTTTGAATTTTTACTATTTTAATTGCTAATTGTTGTTCTGCAAATGCTCTTGAATTCAATGGAAAATCGCGAAAATATAAGTTTTTTCCTATCCGTCTATCCCTATCTCTCGATCCACAAACGATAAATTTGCAAGACGTGAAAAAAACAATTGTTGATCATCAATCTAAATTGCGGACAAGCGATGCAGTCTTTGCCTTGACATTATCAAAGCGGTGAAGTGGTAGACAAGCAAACAAACCGTCGAAAACATTGTATACTTTTGCGTTATATCTATATACATTTTCCAAATATTCGAAATGTCAAGCTCCCTCGATCTGCACAGTATGCACAAGGCGACAAAATCGGTTTGCTCGGATGTATGTGTGTATGTACGCGTATGTATGCTATCATTTTTATCCAATCAATTGTAGATGCATTTCTTTCTTGTCGATTAAATAAAATGTAGACACACAGGATGAATATGGAACATACATACACAGTTCAAGCATGGTGAGCATTTCGTGTGCGCATTTTCGCCTGGTTTTTCGTGCTACTTTCTAATACGTACAGTGTAATTTAGTTGCAATACACATAAAGGCGACGTGAAGTCGCAAAATCGATGCCAACGGTTAGAGAACAAAAGAACGAAAATGTATAACAATAATTGGATATGCATTTCGTATACTGTGAAAATACTCATGTTTATTATTATTGGAGTATATGCGTTTGCCGAAGTTAAATCAATCCAATGCAATCACACCATCACACCATTCAATTTACATCACATCACACAAACACCAACCGAAGAAGAAGAAGAAGAAGAAGAAGAAGAAGAAGAAGAAAAAAACACCCCAAAACCATCTGTGAGCTAAAGTCGACCCACCGTCGGTCGGATCCAAGTAAGAATGAGCAACAGGGCATATAGAAGTACAGTTGCAAGAAATTCGAATGATTTTGAGGGATAGTTGCGTCGAATGGTGAACGACGAAAGCTGAATGGACCGTCATTGGGTCCGGTCTAGTATGTGAAAATCATCTAGAAAGCCGAGCAATGGGACCGAAAAAAGTAACAACCACATGCATAAAACGAAAAAAAACTCCCTCTTCCGATCTTGCATAAAGATATTACACGTTCACCAAGCAATGTGTTGTGGATATCTAGCTATTCACATACTTGTACAGTCGAATACGAACATAGCTATTTACTTTGAAACTAAATAATGTGGAAAAATATACACATACACATACATATACATACATGCACACAGACACAGAGACACTTACACAGCGATCCACAGAAAAGCTTTCAATACACAAATATTGAAAACTCGGGACACACCAAAAATTTATCCACTTATACAGTGAATTTTCTATCCACGCTATGGTGGCTGCAAGACACGAAATGCTTTAAACTACCAACTCTTAACGAAATGCATGCGAGCCACAGTGGTGAGTTGGATGGAAACTAAAGCGGCACCACGCTCACTATGAATTTTCATGTGAGCTCTTGTTTCTTACTTAATAATGCAGCGACCGAACTAAATATTTTTCAAACAATCACCCACATCCACACATGCACTGCGCACAAAAAGTCATCACACAGGCACATGCAATCCAACTTTGTAAACCACATTTTCCCTTCTTTTTCACATATCGCATGTCTTTTTTTTCCACATTTTCCATTTATACGTCGTGCCCAAGATACATACGAAAAAAAAGCTAAATAAATAACAAAAAAAAACAACAACCGAGTAGAAGAGAAAAACGAAATGAAAACGCAAGAAACTGGGAAGTGCACGTTGAAAAAAGGGAAAAAAAGAAATACGTCGATAGCAAACTGATTCAAACATGAGGTATCTGCATACACAGCAATAGTATAAGTGCCAACGACCATAAGAATTCGCATTGCAAACTCACTATATGTCCAGAATTGTATTCTTGTTGTTTTTTTTTGTTTTGTTTTCGGGGGAGCAAAGCAAACTATAGCAATAGCGATTGCAACCTTACTTTCGGACATCGAATCCTACGGAGCGTTTGAATTTTATGCACAGCGCGCAAATCACACCACTTCCCATCCACACGGATTCTCTCGTTCTCGGTTCAAGTGTTGCATATTTTCACACAGATAAACGAAAACGGCATGCACACATCGCCATTCGCTGGTGGGAAAAACGGCGAAAGGAAGTAAGACAGAACAAGCGAATAAGAGCACACGCGACAAGTATAACCGTTTGGAAGTTATTACATTTTTCAATGTTTGTTGCTTTTGTTCCCATTTACCCCACTCCACCGCTCCATATTAAAGTCACGGTTCTCGAAAATCGACTATATTCTCTTCAAAAAAAAAAGGAAACACAGAAAAACGAGAAAAAACACCACTTTCCTTCACCATGTTCTCCATTGAACATTTTGAGCTTCCTTGTTTGTTGCGCGTCACGTTGTACATAACACTCGATTCACTCAGCCTCAAACTAACACACAGGTTGCCAATAATTCCTAATGTGGCAATTATCAATCGAAATCCGATTTTTATTTTCTTCTTCTTCGACTGATTTTTTTTTTGCTTCAAATTCATAAAATATAGTCTGTTCACATTGAAAATCCGCCCGTTCACTATATGGGAGGTAAACTACAAATCGACCAATTGAGAAACATGTAGTTGCTGCTTAAAGTGATTCAACTGAAATGATTTTGCCGATTTATGTAAATGAATTTAAAGTAAAAAAAAATCCTGTTTTTGTTTTTACAGAAAATGTTGACATATTTCTATTGATAATTTGGACAATACAACCCCTTAGGTGGGGTACTCAGAAGACGATTCTTGTTTATTTTTCTGCCGGATTGTCACCAAATGTTTTTGTGTACAAAAAATAACTGTAATTGAAAGAGCAAATTGTGTGAAATTCAAAACGAAAAAATATTTTACTCGCAGATGCTGTTTTAAAGTCTCAGTTAAATCAATCAAAATCACACAAACACCACATCAAAACTACAATTTAAGTGTTTCGAACTAGAAATAAGTATTTGCAAAGGAAGTCATGATTGACCAAATGGTGTAAACTACAGTGCAAAAATGAATTTCCGATAAAAGGTCCAGTGACTTTGTTCGCATTTGTTTCTGAGAAACAAATCCGATTTTGATTTCTTTGCAAACGGAATAGACTTGAAACGAACAGAGCAAAGAAACAAAAAAATGGCACCGAACATAAACCATTGAATTTTTGTTGTTTATCATGTGCCACATTACGATTGTTAGTTTGAAAATAAACGAAAAAAACAAACAACCCAAATCGATAGAAAATTGCAACCATCTACAACTAGAGATCACCATTCCAACCGTAAGAACATTCAAATCCAAAATAAATAAGAAAATATTGTGTGATGTAAAATGCACATGTGAAAGTTATCGCAAATGTTTGTGCCATTACTTGTTGCGTCACACATAGCTGTGACAAAGAAGATAAACGAAGTGAAAAAATCAAAATTTGCCGTGAAGTTTGCTGTTGCACTTGACAAGATTTTAACCAGTTTAAATTCCATCAAATTTCATTCGTGCGACGATCAAATCGAACATAAACAAAACAATTGCGTTAAAATCGGAAAAACATGGCGGATTGCTCCTATGCGCGTTGCGTTCAAGAAAGACGATTTTTAAAGCGAGAACTACAGAAATGGAATAAAGATATGGTACACGTTGTGGGTGAGTATATCCAAGAGATATTTATTGCTTTCATTGGCCGCATTTCTTTGAAGAAAAAAAATTACAACATATAAATATATACAAATCGCCTTTAATATAAGTATTTAGATATGCATTTTGCTTATTCATGTGTTTTGGAATGGTGCTAACGACGACAGAACACTTTTGTCGAATGATATCATGCATGCGTTCGATTTCTATTCAAACGCCGCGACGATTAAAACAATGTGTTAAGAGGGTCCAACGTGTCAGTGTTCGTTCTGTTTGTTGTGCAATTTTATACGCGGTCAGTAAACTTTGGACTTCTTCAATTTTCTTTTGACTTCACCGTCAAAAATAATAACAAGGAATAAATGGAAGAAAGAAAAAAAAAAGAGTAGACGATTCGAAACGAAAGAGAGTTAGAGTGAGCGTAAGCGAGCGAGTGAGTGTGAGAAAAAAAAACGAAGAAACGAGATGCGACTCAAGTATTGAATAGACATTTTCTAATAGTTGAAGGGAAACAAAAATATTTTTGCACTGTTTTCCACTGAAAAAGTCTCTTATGAGTTCGTTCATCCAGCAAACATAATCCAACGACGATGAAAAACACTGTTGAATGTGCGAAAACAAAGACAATGACCGACCAGAACACACAACAATAGCAGTCAAGTATATAATAGTGGGAAAATTAAATAAAATGTTCGAGAAATGAGAAACAAGAAGCGAGAAACGAAAAGCGAACAAGTCCGTTTAATGGACCTGTTGCCAAATTATATAGAGAAATTCGTATTTCCACTTTTTTCCATTTCATTCGCTATTCACTCGCTGTCGCCCGCTTCGTCTCTCCGTCTCTCTCTCTCTCTCTCTCTCTCTCTCTCTCTCATTGTTGCTCTCGCTTTGCCGCTCATTGCTCTGGCTTATTATTCAAGAATGCTTGCACAAACGCACTTATGTGCTAGATAAAGCTGCCCTTTATGTATGTATGGCAGAGCAAAAAAATGGTTTCGGTAACCATACCTATCACCGTCTGCGAAAATGTCTGGACAAAAGATCTGAAATTCTTCGGCACAAATACATACACATGCATGCAGGCAGCCAAAATAAGCGACAAAGTTAGGTTGTGCAAGCGCGAAACAAGAGTGGCATGAAACAGAGCAGCCTCGTCCGTTCGTACTACGATGCATTCCTGTTTTCTTCGCTTTTTTTTTCTTCTGCTGTTCTTTTTTCGTCTTATTTTTGCTCCATGCACTTTCCAAATGTATGTTTATGCTTGTACAGTGTACACTCGTGCAAGATTCTTATATTTTCGTGCAATATTGATGTCGTCCGAATTGCAGTTGTGTGCTCAGTCGCAGTGTACGATGGTAGCAAGCTTCTCCTTGCGATGGAACGAAAAAGTAGTTTACGTGAAATCACCAAAAAGAAAGGAGGAAAACATTGGGTTTGTAAAAAAGGAAAAGCAAAAGTCGGAAAAACCAATCCTTATGTGCTGATAATGCAACACACGCTATTCATGCTCATTCGCACAAACACATCATCGTCATCTATTTATTCGGTTCTCGGTTCGGCTTACATAACGAACCAGCACAGGACCAGAAAACAGCAACAACAAAAAATTGGAAAAAGGAATACGAACGAACACACCGAGAACACACAGTCACATACAAAAAAAAAAGAACGAAAAAGAAAAACCAAGAATAATGAATGTGTAGATAGGGAAAAAGAATTGAGGCAAAATTTTCCTTAACTGAATGAGAAAAGCCGAGAGTGCCGCAAGAAGGGCTTATAACTTTGGCTGTTTCCCAGATTATATATGCGATGCCGAAGCTAGAGCAGTAAGTGCACCACTGTAAGCATATTTTGTATATTCGATATTCGTAGCGCTTTCCCTCTCTCACTCTCTCTCTCACCAAACACACAGTGTGCCGAGGCTCACACAGTTCCACGCAAAATAACGTATCACGATTTTTGTATAAATACGTTCGGCACATGGATAAATATTGGTATTATACAGGACCAAATGCATCTCTATAGATGGTTATATGCAATTGTGGGTGATCACAGCTCAGAGCGCATAGTGCGCCAATCTGCGGAATAAACGAGATTTCGAACTGGTAAATAAAGGAATGAATGAGACAGTTTAAGTCAGGCACTAAGAATTTGGTTACCAATACATAGAACGTAATCAGTTCAGGACGGGAGGGAAAAAAGTATGGCAAAGTAAAATGGAAAATAAATGAGAAAAAATTATCAAAAAAGGTGATCGAACTCATTTCTTATTGGATACCAAATCGATTTCAATGTATGTGTGTGTGTGCATGTGCCCGTGTTTGTGTGTAGCCATCGGGACTTGTACACACTTTCGGCAAAGAGAGAGAGAGAGAGAGAGAGAGAGAGAGAGAGAGAGAGAGAGAGAGTGCATAAAATGTGGACGCTTCATGCTCTTTTCATTTTCCATCACACACCTAAAACTCGAAGGAACGTAAAATAAAGTGCAACAGAAAAATCTTCAAACTATCTAAAATCGGTATACATAACAAACTTACGTAAATAATTTCTAAGGGTGAGCAGTCACGGCATGGGAAGAAGGTCGCACAAATATTCGCAGAGAGAGAAAAAAACGTAGCGTTTTTTTCTTCTGTTTGTTGCACATAAACAAATTACATAGCCACGTACTTTGTCCCTTCCCATTCATTACTTTTAGTTTTCGACGAATAAAAAAACAAGAAGAAAAAGCGACAGAAATTAAAAATGAAGCAGCGCAAAAAGCACCCGAAACTAATTGGTAAAAAAGCTTCATTTCGTTGTTTTTGCCGTTGCCGCGTCGGATTTAAATATAAAATTAATGGATTTTAATTTTTGTGTTGCACATTTACCACTCTCCCAACCCCATTTTTTTTCTCTGCTTTTCCTCCGCCTCTTCCTCCTGGTGGTGCTGCTTCTTCTTCTTCTTCTCTCTTCTTAAACTGCCCGAGAAATATTATTAATGAACAAGAAAAATGTGAAGGGGCTCCAACCTTTCCTTTATTTCCTTCTAGTAACAGTTTGCCACTGCATGCATTGTATACAAGGGCATATATTGGAAAGAAGCATCCACAAAAAACGACACCATACACATAATCGTATACGAGTGCGAGATTCAACATATAAACGGAAACGGACAAAAAGCGGCTGCAACGACACACAAGATATCCCTATATTGGAACACAAATATTGTGTCGCTTGCATATGTATGTCTGTATCTTCGCCAAACTATAAATATTATAAAAACTACACCCTAAAAAAGCAGCCCACTCTATGATTTGTCTTTTTTTTTGCACGCTTTTGTCTATTTTTCTCTTCTTCTCTTATTTTCTTGTCCTTCGCCGTTTGTTATCACACTCCTGGAGGTATGTGTGCATCACTCGACGAACGCTCAACGCTATATGTATAAACTCGTTTGTTCTACTCTCGCCAATTTTCGAGTATACATATTGCGTCTATGCCATCTACTATATATGTCTTCTCACTGTGTACAAACTGGATTCAACAACATGAAAAAAAGAACTTGCCATCGTTATCAAACGGACCATAGATCGGTCTTTTTAACGGTGACCACCGCCGTTGAATTGAAAAATCCACAGCGTCTTCTCCATGGAACTATCTATCGTTCAACATGACACATATTCGTTTGGGTTCGATTCCGTTCGAAAAGCATGCGCCCGACCATTGGCCCATGGTAGAGACGAACGATTTTTCACGAAAATATCATCTATACCCTCTGCCATTCTGCTCTGTGTTGCACATAACAATCTTTTCGCAAGAGAAAAAGCAAGCGGCAACTGTCTGCTGTTGCTGCTGTAACGGCTCCACCACCAATACCAACGATATTAACGACATCGCCATCATCATCATCATCACACCATTCAATGCATATTGCATTCTTTTCTGTGGGGTATAGTTTTTCGGGAAAAGTTCTAGTGGGGATCTAAAATATCTTTCGTGCACCGTTTTTCCACCATTACCGCATTTCAAATGAACCATACTGCAAAGAATTCATTCGAATCCCCTAGTTCGGGCAAGAACACATTGCCATATCCCACACAACATTCAAATAAAGTGCATCACACTCCGACGTTGCAACTCATCGTTGCGCACGGGTTGGCTTACTTTTATCCATTTTCTCTCTCTCTCTCTCGCTCTCTGCCACATTCTTTTCCCGGTAAATGGGAAACAAAATTCCGGCGAACGAAAGATATCTCAGTATGTTGCTGTTGATCCTGAGCTTGCCGAAGTTTAAGTTTGCAAGTTGGTCGTGAGCAACAAGTGAGTTCATTTTATGTGATAGTGATTTTTTGGTTTTCGACTTGGTAGAACATAAGTGGAAGTGAAAATTCAGTTGTTGCATCGAGTTCAGTTTCGGGTACAACAAGTTAAATCTATTAAAGACAAGCAACAGTGCTGAAAATGTTTTTGATTTGTTTGACTTGAAATGTAAACGATTTGTTTTGGTTCAAATAATAATTTTTGTACGTATGGCAAACGAACGGTAAATAATATTTGTTTTTTTTTGGAAATAATCGCTTTTCAAAACCGAAACGAAATGGATAAGATTGTGTACGATTTGTTTATATTTCGGCCGAATCGGAGCTTATTCCCAATTCTCCCCCGAAAAATAAAAATAATTCCTTCTTTTTTTTTCAAACGGTAAACTAAACATTGGATTTGAATTGGTGCACTGCAAGAAATAATCTCGCTTTTATTCCAATAATTATTTGTTTTTGTGTCACTGGTAATGCGATAAAATGTAAATTATTTCGTTAATCGATCCATAATTTTTCAAAAGACAATTCTATTGTTTTCGATTGAATAACTGAATTTCGTACCATTATTTCCTGAAATAAATAATGTTACAGTTCAAATTGAAGGAAAAAAAATATATATACGTGATGACACTTTTTAAGCTTGTTTTGAAAATGCATTTCGTATTCACGCGCCACTATTCGCTCTCATCATTTTTAATATTTAAATGTGAAGGAAAAACAAACGAAACGAAAACTGTGTGTTTCCATTGTGGTATATTTGAATAATTTAAGGAAGTACTGTGTTGTGGAGCAATAGTTTGGCTCTATTTCTTGCACACTTTCTCCATCGATTCCATTTTTATTTTCGAAGAATTTTTCGCTCGTTTTGGTCATTTGCTTTATTTTTCGTTTATTTCATTTTTTTTTCGCTTTTGAATAATCAATTTCCTTCAGTGTGTGGCAAATTAATATTCGAATGTTCAGGAATTGCGTGTTAAGCGAAATGAATAAGCGGATCAAAATTCAAATTCAGAGTTGTGTCAGTGAATAACTGATTGGTCAACCGACTACCATATTACTGATGTTCTCATGACACAATTCGACAAAATGCGATCATCCAAATGCTCACAAGCCCACAGTGCACTAAAATGGTCAGCGTAATAATGAAATAAGAAGATGAGCGCGTTAAAATGTTAAAGCTCAATTACCATATGTCATTTTAACGAAGAGTTTCCATTCGTTTTTTTTTCTTCCATTTTCCTCTATATTCCGTTGGTTCAATGCAGTTGTTTGAATTCGGAAATATTTTCGAATAATTCGAGAAAAAAAAATTTGCTCTTCCATCATATATTCATAATCTATCAATAATTCGATGTAGTGAATTATTTTCTCGATAAAACGGAATATTAATTTTTTTTGTTTTTCAAATTCTAAGAAATGGACGAAAAAAAAATTGGTATGTGTCAGCGGCCGTTTTGAATTGTTTATTTGACATTAATTCGAAACAAATAGAGAGAGGGGGGGAAAATAGCATAAATTCAATTGTGAATTAAAAATTGGACAACGTATTGCACTTGAAGTTCGACCCAACGGCGACGAAACCAAAGAACTCGTGCAACTACTTGTCGTCTATCGACTTGTACATACAATTCCATTTCAAGCCATTTCCGTTTTTCAATTGACCATAAAAGACAACTCTTGTTGCTGAAGAAATGTGTGCATGGTACGGCATTATTTCTTATTCCTTATTTATTCGGTGAATGGAGGAAGAGAGAGAGAGAGAGAGAAGAAAAAAAGCAGCCGAGTTGAAATGGATTTAACGTAGAAAATTTGGCCTGCCAAACGAAAGAGTGGATCAAGTTCCTGGGATGGAACATGATGTAATTTTTCGACTATTCATTTGTTGAATGCGACTTGTGCTCCTTTCGCTCGACCCCGCGCTTAAATGTAAATTTAAGGAGAGGCCACCGAATGGCAAAGAGGCAAAATCGGCATCAGCGAAACCAGGAACAAGTGCATTTAAGTAGCAAGAAAACGCTCTCTACTCAAATCACACTCACATACACACTCTACATGCATGTATGGTGCAGCGCCGCCGATGGTCCTATTCGATGAACACAACAATATTACCAACACCAAAATGCAGCGTTCGTTTGTGTATTACTTTTTTTTCACTAACCAAAACCATTTCGTACACACTCACGAAACCATGCAAGAATAGATCAGTGCAAAGAATAATAATAGAACCAATACGGGAAAAAATAGGGAAAGAGCGAGAGAAAGAAACGGAAAAAAGAAACGCGCACACACAAACACACGGTTGAACGTTCAAATTTGAAAACCCGTGGCTTCCCCTTCAGAAATTAATTGAAGCTTGTCGTAAAAATTGCTTTCGTGCTAACTCTTTTCCGATAGAACGGCACAAACGGCGAAAAGAGGGAAAAAAAATATTTCGCTGCTGTTGCCACGAAACGAAGCGAACGGAATAAAAATGTGCAATAAGAAGCGACAGCACGGAGAACGAGCGGTGCACACGTCCATCCAATCTACTGTTATAAATATAAATATAATTATGGATGTGTGGTGCGATGGCAGCCAGCGTATCGCTTAGAGTATGAGTATTGCGATGGCTTTTAGGAGCTTTTGCCCATTGGATATGACGACGACTACGACGACGATGACGATGAATTCGTAACCTATACATGACAATAAACGTTGACGTCGGCATCTTCAATGTTCTCTCTTTGCGACACTCACTCACACAACGCTCCATACTTCATCGTTTTTTTTTTTCTGCGTTGAGTAAACACATCCAAACGGCACGAAACATCGTACACTCTTTGGAAACTCATTCTCTAGGAGTACGATGAACACCGTGCACCAAATAACAAGAGTTTGGTCTCTCGCTGTTGGCTGTGTGCAGTAGATGCTCCAGCGTCTTGCATTTGCTCACGTACACGATATGAGAGAGAGAGAGAGAGGCAAAATGAAAAAAAAAAAATTGCGGAACCAAAACCGAATACAAACACAACGACACCCGAGATGCACACATGCACGCCATGATTTTTTTACTCTCCTCATTGTCAAGCCAAAGTAAGAAAACGTAACAGCCCGTTTGCATAAACACTCTCAGTGCTCACTGTGCACACAGTAGAGCGTGCAATAATAAATAATAATACACACTTGCTGAGAGTTGCACGTCTTTGTGCTAATCACTCAGTAGCGGCCAAAAGCGCGTACTATTTTTTTTTCTTGCATTTTCGTTTCACTCTAATGAACTTGTGCGTTGGCGAAAAAAAAAAATCGGTTCAAATGTCATGGGTTTTGGGTTGCTATAAAGAATTTCGGCAATAAATGTGTTCTGTTTTTTCTTGTTTGGGCTATCCCGTTCTTATGTGCGATAAAATAAAAGCGGCCTCTGCACACACACAACTTAGGTCGAAAATTCTGCCATGGGGTTGCGAGCAGATGCATTTTTAAATCGATCTTCGGACACAGTGAGACGTGTTTTTTTACTTTTTTTCGGTTTCCACGTCTTTCGTCACGTCTCCACGGATCCGTATGTTACTTACTTACTCAGTACACAGTACTTAATTGTGTACGATGCACTTAGAGCATTACATGCACGCACACACAGTAGTACCAAGGCGCGCAAAAATAAAAAGGCGAACCATCCGCTGCACACATCAACACACACACACACACACACACACATACATATATTCGCCAAACCCATACACACATTCGGCTGCATTACATAAATAAGAATAGGAAGAAGAAAATGAAAAAAAAAATGAAACGGAGCGCTGAAAAAAATATTTAAAAAAATAAGAAAGAAAGAAAGACGAAGAGCGGAGTAATGAAAAATAAAACAGAAAACCTTTTAAAATGAAACACACAATGCCGTGGCAGTGTGTATTTCCGTCTCAAGCTGTACATAGTATAGTATATCGCATGCGCATCCTATCTTTATCACACGCTGGAAAACTGTTTCGCTCTCAATTGAATGTCGGTTTGATATAATTTTCAGTCGCATAAACGCAACAATATGCAGCGGAACGCATTTTCGGACGCGTTTTTTCTGCGCTTAGATCCGACTAGCGTTCCGAATGCGTTAATTTTATTTTCAGAATAATTTTCTCTATACAAACGTATTATTTAATTTATATCACGTTGTCGAAAACCAAAAAACAGAAACAGAAAAAAAAACAAAAATGCACTGTCTCAAAAAAAAAACCGAAACGACGAAAAAAATTGATAGTATGTATACATTACGCGTGCACACAAAATGAACGAAAGCGAAGCTGAACATCAGAAAATAAGAAAAACCGGCCGCGGGTGTTTTGAACGTTAGCTTATTCTCCGGAACCAGAAAAAATAAATTTATTAACGCTTTTTGCGAAAATTAATTCGTGACACAATCGACGAAACAAAAATTTGACTCATATTTATTGCTGTTTTATACGAGAATAGGACGCATTCAGTTGAATAAATGGGGAAAAAATTAACAATCGATCGCGTTCCTAAACTGAACATTCGAACGATTTTTTTTTTCGTTTTGTTTTTTTTTCTTGGTTGGTTGGTTCAAATTAAATCAGATATCTGTGAAAACTATATATATACACGTATATTTTTTATAACTGGAAACAAAAAAAAAATTCATCAGAAAAAAAGGATTGTTGATGTTTTATGGAAAAAAAATGCACTGTTTAACCAAGTTGTTTTGCTATAAACCGTTGGAAAAATCTTTATGATCAACGCATACAATTTTTCATTTTTATTTAAATGAACCGTTTTCATTATTTGTTCGGATTATTTTGAATTTTAAAACATTTTTGTGGAATTTTGTTGATACAAGCAAACGTTTTACTTCATCTTATGGTTTTTTTTTGTTCTGCTGAAAATGAAAATGTGTCATATTAAACATATGAAATGAGAATTTATTTTACCGTGCTTTTATTATCATTTCGATTTTCACCACTAGCAGAATTTCAAGCAGACCGATTGCTTTAACCGAAACTATGAAACTACAAGTGAATTTAAATAATGTGAAATAAAAGTTTTGTGATTACATCATGTGAACGTTTGAAAAGAAAAAAAAATGAAATGAAAAAATTGAAAAAAAACGGTAAAACCATTTAATTTCATCAATTTATCAAACTTTAGTGATGCCGTTTTGAAATTGAATTGGCAACAACTGTTCTTATATACATAGATTTGTTGTGACAGATAAAATTGAGAGAGGGAGAAGAAGTAAAAAAAAAAGAAGAAAACAAAACGCTTTTGAGTTTAGAATTTGAATTACGTTTAGCACATTGATCAAAATAGAACGAGAGAGAGAGAGAGAGAGAGAGAGAGCATTTTATTTAATTGAAGAAGATTTTGCGCTGAGAGTTGTTTTGGAAGTGAAGTGCACATGATCACCACGAACGAGGAAGGATTGGCGGTAAATGATCTCGATATCAATATCAGTACCATTTTTTTTTGTTTCTGTTTCTTTTCATTGGTGTTGTATGTGTGTTGTTTGTTTACCATTATTATTTATGGAGAGAGAAAAAACGAGGAAGCGAACAAAATATATGTGAATAGTTTTAGTTTTTGTGTTCGTTGTTTTCGGCCATCGAAAGAAATGTGTTGTGCTATGTGTTGGGAGGGAGCAAACACAGTGAGGTTGCAACAATTCACTGCAGTTCAGTTGATTTGACACAATAATTTTCGTGTTTATTATTTTCTGGTTTCTGTGGTCATTCCCCATTTGCACATAGCGATTTCAGGCGATCAGTGACTGTCATAAAAAGAGAAAAAAAAGCACAACAACAACCGAAATTGTGTGCACGCTTCAGTCATCAAAATTCACGGGTGCGAATCCAATGACCGATTTCGTATATTGTATTTATACGATGAGAGATACGGTATTCAAAAATACATGCAATACCGATTGGATAGCGCGCTCCCGTTTAGTGTCACAGAAATCGAAATCGAAAGAAATGCAAAGAACAACAACAATGAAAAAGAGCAGCAGCAGCAGCAACAGCAACAACAGTAGCAACGAAAAAAAAACAACCGATGCAATAAACATCACAATGTAAAAAGTCATCAACCCTAACGATCATCAGCAAAAAAATAAAATTTAAACAGAGAGTGCTCTCTGTGTTTTGGCATGTGTGCGTGATTTGTGTCTGCATATTTGTGAAAAACGCACACACAATGCATGACACTTTTTTTTATCGAAAATACATTATGCGATTGTTGCGAAATTATTTATAAACGAAGCGAAAATGAACACAGAATGAAATGAATATGAAATAAAAAAAAATATCACCGAATAATATAAACAGATATGGATTTGTATACTGTTGTGTTCTGTTGCTGCTGCTTCTGCTGTTGCTGCTGCTGCTGTGCGTATGTCATATATCGCAATCGGCCAATAACATTTTAAGCAATAACCTCGGTTTCTTATCTTGCGCGCAACGCATTCGATTCGAATGATGTTCTTGCATGTTCAGCTGTGTCGTGAATGTTTCGTTGTCGTGCAGTTTGCCCTACAACTATTTTCATTACTCTTGACTTACTAAAAACGATGCACACAATTTAATAGCCACTTTAAAACCATACGTCTCAATAAATCAGTGTGTCTCTTCTGCTGAATTGACTTTCTTTTGCTACAGCCAGAATAAATGCATGCATGAGCAAGACAATATTTATCCCGCAGTTCTGCAATTCATTCATATATTTATTCATTTGTCGATGTGCCCAACACATTCTTTATTTCGAAAACTTTTCGTTCGATTATTCGAACTAGCGTCATAAATTATTTAAAATGTCAATATTTTATGAATCAATCGAGGCGATAACATTTCACAGCCCAAGAAAGTTCACAGATATCAACACAAACGATGTTGTTTTAAAGAAGAAGAAAAAAACATCATAAATTTTTCATCGGCTTTTCGCATTTTGTGCATTTATCTTCAACAAACCATATTTGCAGTCCTTTCCGCTCCAAAGAAACTTAGCTTCATAAATCATTAAGTGCGAATAGTGCTAATTTTAGCAATCCTATTAACATACAAGTATCCTAGTTGTGTGCTCCATAACGCTCTTTGGAAAAAAAATAAACAACAAAAAAACAGAATCAACAACAGCTACAACAAACAGCCATCGCAAAAAGCATGTTCAATGTACATATTTCATGGATATTGTGCACATGAACACACATTTTTCCTCCTCTTCTTAATTCAAACTTTTTATTTTAATTACAATGAAACAAAGCGGCTTCTTGTGCCGCTGCAATTGCAATAAGTCAACTCTCAATGATGCTTAATTTTCGGTTATGCTTCGCAAACTGTATACATTTCCAGATGCCAACGAATGGCAGTAATTACATGCCAGTATTTCAACGGTTGTTCAATTCCAATGCGAAACGCACACATGACACAGAGTGAAAAAAAAGAGCGTAATTTCTTTTTCGACTGCAACTGAACTGAGGGCCATCTATATAGTACGAAACATGCACCGAATATAATATATATATAAATAAAATGCCATGTCAGAATACGAAAAAAATGAAGTCTTTATTTTGAGAGGAGTTCATTGTAATTGGTGCACATATGTGCGTTGTGCGTATATGTGTAAATAATAGATGCGGTTTGAAACATGTGTACGCGAGTGGCGTTCGATGCCGCCACGAAGCAGAGTGCACAAGAAAGAGTGCGATACGTATTTATCGTCCGTTTATTTTTGGGCTTACCGATTCATGCATTAAGTTGAACGTAGCACGCTTACCAAAATCCCATGACCTACCCCAATATTTTTTTGTTTGCCTAATACTCTGAATGGCATGTCTCCTTTGCCCGAAGATAAATACAACAACAGCAGCAACAACAACTACTACAGCACACACTCACGAAAAACATACGAGAAAAAAAAAACGCATGAATTCGCAAACAGTACGCTCAATTGAATTCAGACGAAGGCGCACAACACACACACAATTCACGATGACATATTCGGGAAGTTCAGAGCTGCTTTTTTTTCGTCTTGTTTTGCTTCAGTTTATTTCTTTCTTTCTTAAAGTGCATGACATCGAATCGTAAATAAAACAGGCCGCAAATTTGTGTATTTGAGCGATGTGAAAAATGAAAATGGCAATAAAAATTTCAGAAAAAAAATTGTTTCTCCTTCAATTTGAATTATTCATATGTGAATACTGTTCCTTGGCCGATTGCCATTTTCATGAAAAGAAGCTTTCACGCGGTCGCAACAAATCGGACCAGCACTCCACAGCCAATGTAATAACGGTATCAACGTGCTATTGTCATTCCACGTCAAGAGTTGCGAAAGAAAAACACAGCAGCAGCAGCAGCAGCAGCCAAACGAATGAAAAACAAACCTGATGTTGGTATGGCACACAACAAAACAAAGCTAGAAAATAATACGGTTCCCTATTAGTGATGAGGACCACACCTTAAATATTAATTTGAAAGGAAAATTTAATTTTGTGGATTGCTTGTGTCATGCCATCACATATTGGATATGTATATTCAAAGTAAAATATATCCATGTATTCTCAGCGCATATCGATGTGTTTGACCTTTGTATGTACAGCCATGCAATGTGCAACATTTTGGCGTGCATAGCCGGGATGGCATTTGTCGATTGAGTCGTGTTGCTGTGTCATTTTGTGGTGTATGGATAAGTGTGGCAAATAATCCATGATTATCAATAAAATTACACTTTTGATACAAAAACTAACTATACATTCTAATGGTGTAATTTATGTGCACCTCACGCGCTACACACCATCATCAACCATTGGCAATTGATGGGGAATCGCAAACATAGTATGAGTGCAGTCAGTCACTCAAGTGCTCGGTCCATTTTTTTTTACTTTTGAACTGTTTCCATTGGTCGAAGTCCAAAAAAATTGCGACGAAAAGAAAAGAAGAATATTGAAAGCGAAAATAATTGCTCAGTTATCTGTTCTTGTTTCATTTCAAAACCGAATTAAATTGGAATCAGCAATCAGTTGGAGTGGTCAATGGTCGATGGCACGATGAAAATCATCACATAAATTGGCTTCGCCCCATTGATAGATATTGTCACAAGTGTATCAAATAGCAAGTGGTCACTTCTACAGCAAATCATGTGTGTGTGTGTTCGATGCATTTGACTAAAATACACCATGTAATCATGTGAGCAGCGACACAATCGTTTTGAAGATTTCCGAATGCCAAAACGTCATTGCATTGCATTTTATGCAATTCGACCATAAATTATCAATTTGATGAACGATGAAAAACAAAATCCTTGGAAATTATCATTTGAATGCATAATTATGGCTTGTGCAATTTGTATATAACACACTATGGTATCCCATCCCGGCAATTAGGCTGTATCTTAATTCATTATGTATGCCACAGTGGGAGAGTATGGAAGTGGAATGAGGTTTTTTGGTGGGAATATTAGTATTTAAACTCTTCACCATCTATTTGATTAAATCAGCAGAAAAGTGCAAGTATGGATTTGTGATTTGTATGCATGTATTTATGTGAATGTCGAAACAAACAAACAAACGAGGGAGAGAGAGAGAGAGAAGACAAAAAACAATCAGAAACGATAAGTTCTCTCAACCTCACACTCTTCTTGCTCGGTCGCATCCTATGTAGAACAGTGCATTTGTCTAGATTTCAGAGGGCGATGCAAATAAAATGTAATGCAAAGATATGTAGGCTCAATGTAAGTGGTGTGGCTATAGTTTGATATAATAAACGACACGGCATATATACATTATATCATACATAGTGCAAAAGTACACAGGTTACTATGTCGCCAAAACAAGAATACTTATACCCAAAACAAAATTGAATTGTATAATCAAATACATGCATAATAATTAATCACATTAAATGATAATCTTCATTTATTATTTAGTCGTCAACATTACGGGATTTGAATGTTGTTTTCATGGCACTTTTTCACTCAACGCACCAATTATATAATGTGGTGTGCATTCAACAAACCTCCCAGCCCATGCCCTTAGCTAAAAGATAAAATGACTTATATTGAAAAACGACCAAGTTGATCGCATTTTGCCGTTTATATTTGAGTTTCAGTATTTTGATTATTTGTACGTATGTGTCCGTTTGTATATATAATCAGTTTCGCTAAAATTGCGGTCTTCGCCGCAAACACTTCTTTCGTTTCGAACATGATTTTGCCGTTGTCGTTTGAAAATGCACCGATTGTATCTATATTCTAAACGGGTATATGCTCCGATCACAATCCTGTTGACAATCATAATTTTCCGATAAACATTTTGATTGCATTGTGCTTACTGACCACCTAGTGTGTTTGTGTGCTGTGTGATTGAAATCCGAATCGAAAGTCAAACTCAAAATGTAGTTTCACTCAATATGTGTGGCAGTGCCGTTTAGGTGGCCAAAATGTAATCTTATCTATTTCACTGCAATAAATTTTACGTAGCAAAATTCGCTCTATCTGTTCGTTACAATGCATGCATCCCACCGAATATTTCGTAGCGCCCATAGTTTCAAATCTCAAGGTGTTCAACTTATACGTTCTTTTTTTTTAAAGCAAGAATACAATCTGTTTCGTTTGTGCTCGATCGAGAATTATTGTTGCGAAATCGTTTTTATTTATGTCTTTGGAAAATCAACATATGCTTACGTTCCCTCCGAATGAAAAAAAAACAACAACACATAACAAATCGGTCAAATTTATTAAAGTCAACCCAAAAAAAAAAATGATTGGTGAAAGCAATTAAAGTGTTTCAAATTCGACGAAAGCAACATTTTCAATCGTAATCGCAAACGATTCGAAAAAGAAAAACCAACCCATTTTATTTAGAATGTAGTCGTCCAAAGTCACCGAAAAAATGCAAAATAACCATTGCAACGCCAACTGGTCGTATGGCAGTAATTGGATTTTTCCTTCGCCTAAAAAGCATGTCGGTTATGGCCAATGATAGAAAAACCGAATACAAAACAGAAAAAGCGAGCTTCAGAATTCTGCCAATCATTAACTACTCCATCGGTATGACGATCCATCGCAAAGAATAAATGATCTATCCATATTCCGTGGTGAATGAACCGATATTAAATTAATATATATATATATATATAGTTTTCTGTTGTTGTAGTTGAAGAAAAAACACACGTAAAAGAACAATTGCAATGTTGCAGTAACGTCATGCGCAAAAGAGAAAACAAACTGTGAATAGAATGAATCGAATTCGATGCGGGTCTCCCTCCCCGCGTGTTTGCGTACACATATAAAAAAGCAACTGAATAAAGACTAAAGTAAATAAAATTCAAGGTAAATGCAATCAGCCTATTCAGTGTGACTGCCAACAGAAAATTCAAGTTTTGTGCATTTTTTTTTTCTTTGAAAAAAAAAAATTAAGAACACCTGTACCAATACACGCAAGTTTTAGACTACGGAATGCTAGGCAACCAATGAATCGTTGCCACACACTGCCAAAAGAAAAAAAAATCTATCTAATTGCAATAAGAGACGAAAAAACGCTCGCAAACGAGTTGGTTGGGCTGGCGAACGAAAAACGAAAAAGCAACAGCAGCAACAAAAACAAACACATACAATGTTGATCTCGCTGCAGCAAGCAACAAGTCCAGAGTTGATAAAAGCTTGGCACAAAAAGCAGCAACAGAAAAAAAGAACACACAAAATCAACCGAATGCATTTTTCGATGGCCTAAGTGCGAATGTAGTATACATTTGTGTGTAGATTTGTGAACTGTACTCACGGGCAAACATTTTAACAACGTTCTTGTTCGCATTCTCATTCCGCGCACGAATGAATTCAAGTGTGAGTGCGAAAATGTGTGTGTGATATGTGTGTCTGTGTGCATATGCACAAACCGAAAGAAAATACCAAGCTGATCGAATGCAGTTTTGAGCAAAGAGCATTGAATCGAGAAAAAAAATAATTAATTGTCGCGGTGTGTATCGTAGGACCAGAAGAACCACGTTCACCAATTGCCACGAATATTATCGAAAATGCGGAGAAGCAAAAAAGAGTAAAAGAGAGCGACAAAGAGGGAGACACAAAATAATGTCGAATATACAGGTAATATTCTCTCTCTGTGGTAATGATTTTGACTATTTTCCATTGCATTCGCAATAGCTCGTGTTACCTCGATATTTAACTTGGAAATGTTCAAACAATCATTAGACGCGTTTTTTTTCCATTTGCACAGTGCATATATTCGCGAATATCATTGGGTCGCTCCCATATTAACGCAATTTTATACCCATTCGGATCACAATTTATTCAAATTTATGTAACTTAGTTGGGTCGAATATAAAGAGCGCTCTTTGGACATTTCGAAACGACTTTTCAGTTTACGAAAAAAAAACACATCCATCTCTACCGCTCTACAGTTCATAGACGTTTCCTGTTTGGCGAATCCTTTGATTTCCAATTTTTCTTTTAAATACTGATGTTACTCGATAAAATCAACTTTATCACTTTTATTAAAACACAATTGATGCAGGAAATGCGACCGAAGCTAATATCGAAACCCTCGGAACGAGTAAAAAAAAATATAACAACGATTTGACACGACGTCAAGTCAATATTAATGAACACAAAATATATGGGGAATATGCATTTTTCTACTCTTTGCATTTTACCGGAAAACTAAATGGGAAATTATATGCTTCCTTTGGTAACTGGCGCTACATTATGGAAAATATGCACATTTCCATCAGATGAAATAAAATTGCACCGCACAGGAGCGAAAAAAAAAATCATTTATTTCGTTGCCCAACTTCTAATTGCAAAATATAAAATAGAAATAAATCCATTGTGTGTGTGTTTTTTTTTTCATTTTCATTTTCATTTTCGCGTTTTGTGGTAATGCTTGCGTTGATCAAAGATATAAATTTCCTTTCTATGTTTGGGATCTGATTTTGGAACGGCATACAGCAACTAGCATTTGTGAAATGTGAAATGGACTCGATGTGAATAAAAATGCTTGCATTTAAATTTCATTAATTTTTGTTGTTGGTTTTGTTGTTTTTGTTGCTGCTGTTTTGTCCATCGAGCACAATTGAGCTTGCGCATTTTCTATATAATTGTGGAATTCTGCTGCTGCTTTTTTTCTACTCTTCCACTGTACTGGCGGTGCATTTATTTTTTCGACATTGTAATCTGCCCCAATCTGATTTCTAGAGTGTTTTGCGCTGTAAAATTGAAATGAATTCCCTTTATTTTAGGCCAAATACGCATATTAATTATTTAAAAAACCAACATATTTTTATAAAACACGAAACCTCAATAAGCACCATATTTAATGTTGCTCAAATTTACGGGATTGCCGACTCTCCTGTTTTTTGTTGTTGTTGTTGTTCTTGTTGTTATTAGAATCTAACTTTTGTTATAACTTTCGTTCATTGCATGTTTGCGATTACTTAATATTGAAAAAAAGAAACTAATTTGATTTATTTATTTACTTCTCTAAATGTGATACACGTAGCACAAAAGACATGCACTACTCGCATAGCACTTAATTTCAACAATATGTATATGCATATATTCGGGTAAAAGCATTTCATTTTGCTCATTTCGATTGCCATTGTGAAGTGTATAACACCTGAAATTGAATTGTGTTTCCGTGCTTTATCCAAAATCCATGATTGCTAAAGATTTTGGCCGAATTCGCGAAAATGGCCACGTCTTTTTTTTTTGTATTTATACAATATATTAATGCTTCAACCTGTTGGAAAAACAAAGCACCTAAAATAATAATGGCGAAATGATGGGAAAAAAAGTACGAAAGAAAAAAAAAGTTGACAATAAATTCGGCTTAACTCGCAATGATAGTAAACAGAGTGGGCCGTTATTTGAGCAGCAAATATTGTCATGAAATTGCCTCCAAAAATGGTCAAATGCATTGAAAATTGTCGTGGCCAAAACGAAAGACACACACACACACATGCAAAAGCGAAAAAAAGCATTTTGAAAACAAAAAAATACATACATACATGCATGTATAGAAAAACAAAACACTCACACCGAAACAATCAAGTGTACTTTGCATCTACAGAGCGTATTTTTACGCAAATGACACGAAAAAAGCGCTCACACAAAAAAAACGCTATTATAAATTGAGGAAAAATACAGTCAAATGCAAATGGGTGTATCGAAACAAAAGCTATCATCACAAATAAACAGAAAACATGTTTCCATTTTATTTAATAGTTAGCGTTTTTTGCGCACGTACACTTTTTTCCAGGCCTTTATTCAAATTGCAAAATAAAGATCGAAATTCCGTTCGGGGAGAGAAAGAGAGAGAGAGAGAGAGAGAGAGAGAGAAAACGTAAATGCGGCAACAATAACATTGGCGCGCTGCACATGAAATTAAAAATATTTTCAGAAATGTGGAGTCAGATAGACGGGATAGAGCTATCACTTCGTGAAAATGAAGTTAATTAAAATTGAAAACACACTGTGAGAGTGGTTGGTGTCCATGTGTTTATGCGATTATGGAGTTTGTCTATGTGGCCTGGGCTGCAATATGTGGCACACAGACACCGTCCATGTGCACAATATATCATAATATTGCACAATATCATACACACAGGGTATCACACCATATCGCAATGGCATTGCAATAGATTCGAGCAGCATTGGTGTTTCGCTGCCAATACATTAGAACGTCATTTGTCCCATTTTACGCTAAATATGCCATCTTCATAAGATCTAACCGAGCGATAAACAATAAACGCTCTCTCTCTCTCTCGCTCGCTCCATCCATCCATCCCATTCCGATGCAGCCACTCTTCGGGCGCTATTATCTAAATGATGCATGCACGTGCAGACTATTTCATTTGTTGCTCGCGCTGCTCCACGACCATGTACAATGCAACACACAGTCACAGATGAATACTATATCTTTGCTGTGCATGTCAAACTAGTCGCACTAATCATATCATAAATAAGCGATCGGATGTATACAAAACAAAGAGAGGACACGATTACAATTCATTTGTTATTCCAGTGGAAAACCGAGCACATGAGGCACAGGAATGAGCAACAACTACAAGCTGCGAGATGAGCACAACCATAAACGCGTAACTGTATTGAGCATGTCGAATGCAATTCACAAAAATCATAGACGCACACACACACACACAAACAAACAAACATACAAACACACACACAATATGTATACATAAAACTTTCGATGCTTTGTGCCTATTTCCGACGTTGCGCGCTTTATGTGCCGAATGTGTGATACATAGTCGAACTTATACTTTATTCTCTCTAAATGTATGCCAACTATCAAATACGTCGCATTCGCAAAAGTTTTTTGCACAAAAACCTTTGCCGAAGAAAACGGAAAACGAGAGAAAGAAAGGAAAAGAGAAGCAAAGCGCCATGAGCCATAGTAATGCCAGTGCAGAGAGAGAGAGAGAGAGAGAGAGCCGAACAAAGCTCCGGAGCAATATGCAATGCGATGCGTGCTCTGCCATGGCAGATGCTACATAACATACAAGAAAATTGGATACGTTCAACAAGTGGATGTGTAAAGTTTTGATGTTATAATATTAAATATTTATATTTATATCCTTTCGCTATTGGAAGTTGATACACAGATACAGATACGGGCATGATTATGGGTGAGAGATGCGACGCTTGGGCTTCATTCAATTCGAAACACTGAACATTGAACAAACAGTTTTCCATATACCGGAGAAACGATTGAAATTGTATGTTTTTCGGTGTATATGGATGTTTGTTGGTGGCGGCAAAGGCGGCGTCGACGGCGACAACAGCAGTGGCAGCGGCAACAACACTGTGTGTGCATTGTCGAATTTCGACTTTGTCAGTTCGTTGCCAACAACACAATGCCCGTCCATTTTCAGAGATTTGAATGTGTGCATTCATGTGTTGACATACAAAATGGATATGGTTTCGTTTTTCACTTATTCACTTGTTACTCCCACATACCATAAGCATATCAATGGCAATTAAGCCACCGATAGAAGCGCTCTTGTCTAATTTTGTTGTATACATTTGAGAACGCACAAATCAAAATGCAATATCGAACTGTGATGATGCTGATACTCAAACTATATGACTTACATCGTTTAGAGATGAGGCTTCAGTGTGGCTGTTAATACAGTACACCGGCTCAAATGCGAGCCCCATAGTTGATAGTTGTTACGAATAAATACACCATGCTCTGACTTTAAGACCGCATCAATTTTTCATACCTGAATCAAATTAACACAGGGAAATAAATTGACCAAGACTCAGGCCAATCGGTGTGCTTACGTTCCCAGAATTGCGAATTCTAAAAACCAAGACAATCGCTTTCGTTTAATTGTTGAATTTAGATAGGAGTTGACATCATTCAGACGTGTAAGTTTTGTTTGACAAAAACATCGTCATGAAAACGAATTGCAATTCGGGTGATATGAATACGGTGTTACATGCTGAAATTGCTGTTAATTTGACAAAGAAAAAATCGTGTCTTTATCTGCAACTTGTGGAAAGTGACATCAAAAGTGTCATTGGCTAGTAAAGCTGTTATACTTTTCGGGCTTCTAAAATGCCCACGATTGTTTCCATGTTGTTCTTGTTGTTGAAGAGACGGAGAGTGAGAGAGACATGTGTTTGATATATTCGAAGTGACGATATTGTATATTGCATTCAATTGTACGGGAGATGCATACGACTGCCGTATTCACAGTTGTGCTCCATTAGTTGGTTTTATCGTTGATATTGCCAGTATTGTGTGACTTCGACATGTTGCACTGGCAACGAGTCCTAAATGTGAGCACACATTGTGGTTGCTGTTTCCTTTTCATATGTGGGTGTGTGTGTGTGTTTTGTTGTCTAAATGCTTACACAATTTAACCACAAATCAAAATGTTTATGCTGAATGTTTTCAATTGCCTTGCAAAGTTGTTTTTTTCCCTCTCTGTCTCTTTCTCTATTCATTTATTTTGTTTCACTTCGTCATTGTCCCTTGTGTCTGCACTGCACATATATAAAATATCTGTCGAAATAGTTTGAGCAACTAAATTAAGGTTGGTTCAATGCTTTAAATCGGATGCAGCAACAGTTTTGATATCATTATTTGTTTGACATGCATTCCGTTTGTTCGATTCAAATCGGAGAATTGTTTCGCATTCTTTTGACAGCAATCAAACACGTTGAAAAAAATTGTCGCTAAACAACGAGCATTTTCAAACTTTTAATCCATGCGAATATTTGGAGCAATTTTCATATATGCAATTTCCGATACAAGAAAAATACTGCAGTCACTACTTGTCGAAAAAATTCGAAAGTAAAATCGACAATGAATCTAAACAAGTGCCGTTTGCGTTATTAGATGCGCGAGCTAGGGATAGAGCGAGGCTCTATGTGTGTGATGCTGTGCACTTGGTGCTGTGATACAATCGAGCGCAACAAATGAACTTGACGATTCAGCAACGAGGTGTAGGTAACGAACATGATCGAACTAACACCCGAATACACAGCTATAGTAGACACACTTACCGTGTATTCCATACACACAAAAAGATGCATGCGCGCCCACTAGAGTGGTTCAACAAATGAATATATTTCCAATGTAATACACATCCAGAATGATTGTGTACGATTCGAAATTGTTCGGCATAAATGTGTATCGAAATGTTTTATTGAATTATTATAATAATTTCGAATTGTGTGGCTGCCAAAGGAAGATTAAATAACTGGCCTCAATTTGCCAAACGGTATCTTTTGTTGACCATTCTGAACACTGGTTTGGAAATAATAGACACACATTTGTAAAGTGCAATTGGGTCCGAGCCACTCTAACGTCTCTCTATCGCACTGTGCTCGTTCACTTTTCCGTACACACCGGTGTGTACAGTGTACACTGTATATACCATACGGGCACATATAATTGTTCTCTCACTGAACTTAACATTATATCAGCTGATTTGTTAATCATTTTCATTCATTATTATAAAATGGCAAATAATACATCGCACGGCATATTGCACTGCAAACCGACTGAAGTATTATTTACCAGCAACACGTTCTCTTATGTAATGCAATGTGAAACTATCTTCTCTCGATCTCACAGTGTACCGCCAATTTTCATATTTCTCATACATATATATACATGCGCCTGTATAATCATAGTGCACTTGATTTCAAACAGACATATAATAGCTGTGCAGCAGGGCACTTTAACCATTTTCACCTGATAAATCAGTCGAGTTGTCGATGTCAATTCCATTGGAATATTCCCAAAAAAAAATTATGCACAAATGTCCTACATATTTTGGATAGATCCTACTATTAAAATGAATATTTGATCCAATTGAATGACCGAATTCACTTAAAACTAATCAAAATATTTTAAGCTAACCCATTATTTATACAAAATAGATTGTTGCATTGAAAACGAAATCAATTTTGGCAAAAGGTATTTGATCATTTTGAGCGGTCTTTTATTGTATTGTGCTACATTCTCATCGTATTTTGCCATCAATCGGCATATGTGTACGACAGAGCTGAATGTTTTCAGAGTCGACAAACGGAAGAAAATGTCACATCTCATCGAACGATTGATATCATAAAAATGTGTCACACCATTCTCCATTGCAGATAAATGAAATTGTGACGATGAATTGACACAAATGATGGAAAAAAGATGCAATTTTCATTCGAAATTTTGCGAACCGCTTTTAGTTTATCTTGTTTTTTGAGAGAACGAGAGAGAGAGAGAGAAAGAGAGAGAGAGAGAGAGAGAGAGAGAGAGAGAGAGAGAGCGCAAAATTATTTAGTATCATTCGTCGCACTTTTATTATCAGTGTGCAGCATTGATGTAAGGCTTGATTTGATTTTCATGGAAATATTCAAGAGCAAATTTGTTTGGTGTAAATGGATTCAATTGTGATGCCATTCAACCCGAATGAATTGAGCGCGAAAAGCTCCTAGTTCGTGAACCAGATTCTCGGAATTATTTCAGTTGGGATATCATGTGTGTATGATGGATTCCATTTGCATGATACATTATACTGTACTAATCCAGGCTGATTTATGATTTACGCATTGATCTTTCATAAATGTTATTGACAATTTCACAAATATAATTTCATCCAATTACACAAGCGCCAAGCATAAATGATGCTCTCGGTTGGCTTTTTTTGCACATTAAATTCATTACAAGATTGAATTTTCATTGGGTGCGAGAGAGAGAGAAAGAGAAAGAAAAAGCACGCAAAATGGTAACTGGAATGTTTGCAAAACGAATTTAATTAGTGGTTAATGAAAACCTACAAAAGTGCAAATATTGGGACAGTACTTTCTGGTTTGTAATTAAATAATTTTAAAAGTATTTTATTACGTGATCAAACCATTTTTTTCTTCATTTGAAAGCATTGGGCATAAATGACATCCGTATAAATCCATTGATGCGATTGTTTACGGCACCGCAATTTCCAAATGACGCACACATTATTTATGGTATGAAAATTGAGAAAGGCAAAATCATAGCAAAAAAAAATGTCCCTTGACGTTTTTCGAGTGGTTAGTCATATCTCATATTTAATCCCCTCAATGCTTTTTTTTCGCTCTCTCGGTTCAACAAATAAACCTCATGCGTGCACATTCCGCAGTATATAAATATTGAACACCCGAAAAAAAACGCAATTATTGGTTTATGTATGCGTTATCGTCGTCATGAACGTTTTATGTGCCAAAAATTGGGTTAACGTTCGATGATAATAAATAGAACGTGTGCAACGAAAAAAAACAACAAAAACAACACCAACAAAAACGACAACAGAACAGGAACCACATCGAAAATTGCACACAGAGCGAGCGAACGAACGAGAGAGAGAAAGTTCGTTGACTGCCGAAAATAAAAGTAAAAATAAGTTTCAAACTATGCCGTTTGTTTGGCCAAGTTCATGTTTCGGCGAAACTACCGAAAATCCCATATGCATGCACTGTCGCTGCGAAACTGTACAGACACTCTGAGCTTCTCATCCACTGAACATTGCAAAATAATATATATATATATATTCATACATGTATGTACGTATAGTGAGTGAGAGAATGCGAGAGCGATAGAGCGAAGGAGACACAGAGAGATACATAGGCGGCTGTATATTATATATATATATATATATATATATATATATACAACAACAACAATTTTGCACTCATGGACATATGTTTGAAGCTCAACAGTTTGTTTTGGCTGTTTGTGCTGGTAGGTGGCAAGACCACGATGATTTTAATATTTATTACCATTTTTGGGGCAGGTCATGGTTAAGACGAAAATAAAATCGAAAACAAAATAAACAAGAGCACAAAATACATTTTTTGGTTCACTGAAGACGAAATTCAACACCGAAAACGAATGCCACATAAATGTGCATACATGCAATATGTGTGTGTGTGTGTGTGTGTGTGTATTTCGTGTATCTTTCACTTTGTTTTTGGCTACAGCCGCCTCAAGCACACGTCATTCAACTTGCATTTCAAAATGTATACCGGCGATTTTTTTTCTCTCCGTTTTTTGTTTTGTTGCTTCCGCATTTTCAAGAACAGACGTCCAGAATTTGATAAAAAAAAAAAATAAACCGACAAATTTCCGTTGGTCGAAACTGTTGGCATATGTCATTTTTCCGAGCGATAAATATTTCATGCGATTTGATCGAAGTGATTTATATTTGGTGGCACTATCACCATTTGTTCATTATCGATTTGGTTATTGTTGCTAAACACGCGAGAAAATCGACGAGAAAATTCTCACTTGAATCCAATAGGCAAATTGCGGCCGTACTATACAGTTAATACACATACCGTGTTACTTGTATCGCACACAAAACAATGAAACGCATACACATTTTTTCTGTTTATTTCTCTAGAAAGAAAACAATTTATATATTTAGCAGAATTTTAATTTCGAAATCCAAACGACGATGACCAAAGTAAATTTAATGGCACAGATTATTTTGAGAAATTTGATATGACAAAACAAACTATTCTAAAATTACCGATAATACGCCAATTATCTAGGAAAACCGAAACAAACTGAAAGATAATCGCAACCACTTCTAGACGAGAACAAAACGGGCGAAAAAAAACACATTTGCAATAAATAAATAAACAATTGATATCATCATCATCATCATCAGCAATGGTGGAACGGATTGGGAGGTCTGTTCACATTTTCTGTGGCGTTCAAACAGAAAAAGAATTCATAGCGTGTGAGCGTATTAGCCATATGCATGAAAAAATTCTTTTAAATCCACCCACGATAAGTAGCGGCTAAAAAAAATCTTTGTAAATAAATTCGTATTTCTTGGAATTTAACAGAAATCTTCTGGTGCAAACAAAAAGAAAATGAAATTAATCATCTAATTATTGCTGATGAATTTATATGCATGCTTATCTTTGCACCATTTATTGATGTGTGTGTGTGTGTGTGTGTTTGAATGTGTGCATTTTTTTCTCTCACTCGTTTTGCGACATTTGCAAAACTCATAAATAATACCGCAACCGAATGCAATTCTATTTTGATGGATGATAAATGAAACCAAACAAATTTAGATACTCTACACACACACATAGATAGAGAGAGAGAGAGGGAGAGAGAGAGAGATAAAGGATTTCAGCGAAACGTGATTTACATTTGTCTGCTGTTGCCCTTTGCACATGAAAATTTATAACGATTTAAATAAATTCAATATTTGGCACCATAAAAAAGACCTTTTTAATTACACACCGACAAAAATACGGTTGTGACTGTATGCTGTGGTGTGTATTTCAATTTTCGTGACATTTAAATATCTTGGAGTATTATGTAATTTACACAGTATTATCGATTATTTGGCGATATTTACTGAAAAAAATATGTGTATCGAATAACGCGAAAAAATGCCATTTAACATCAATACCGACGCTTATTTGTTTACTTCATCCATTCGCAAATACGCAACGCAACTTGTGACGGCTGTTTACGCGTTGCATTTAATATCGAAAGTATTTTATTTACGATTCCATCCGGACGTTTTGATTACCACTCTGTTTTTTTTTATTGTTTATCCGAAATATTCACAAATTATCGACAAAATGAGTCAGCTCGCATAGCTTATGTTGTTGTTTTTTATTTTAATTCCCAAAGAACTTACTTTGTCTTTGTTTGGAATGCCAAAGAATTTCATTAAATCGAAACGAATGCAATGCACATTCATTGCAACGCAAAGTTTTGACGAAGTCTAAGTGCATTTTCTGAAGGAAAATTCCATTCCCATTGATTTGTTCGTTGATTTGGTGTTGGAAAAATGACGCAAACGAAATGATGAATTTCAATGCTGTGAATTGATTATTCAGCAAATATTCGTCTGGTCTTTTGCATTTTTTTTTTGTTGCACGAATGAAACGGTTGAAAAATGAGTCGCATTAGCCCAAACAAACAAACAAACAAACAAACCAACCAACAAAATAAATAAACACTTGCATTGGACGCTGAAATTTCATCGTTTTCAATTCGAAAACCGAACTCAATCTCAATAATATGCCGTCATTGGATCTTGTTGCCGGGACTGTGTAGAACGCACACATAGCCATTTCCATGGAAAATGATAATAAAGTTTGAATTATAATTCTTGGTCTTTCATTATAAAGTAATACGTACGAACACGGATAAGGAAATGGATAACTAATGCGACATAGGTTTGCTCTGATGGAACATAACATGATTTCTGTAATCTACCAGATTACCATTGCGAAAATATTGCATGCAAGTGATTTTGCGGTGTGAGACGAATGGTCCGAAGCGATGAGGCGATGCGATACACACACACACACACACACGGAGAGACGAAGTGAGAAGGAGAAAACGGGAGAATGAGATGTTTATTAATTCACTTTGTGTATGCATTTTAAGACGATTGAATTGAATGCTTAAAAACATGTCCTTATAATACGGTTATCGCATATCGAATATGCCGTATGGTCTCTCTCTCTCTCTCTCTCTCTCTCTCTCTCGTTGATTATGTTATGCATTTCGATTTAGAGGCAATTCGATGAAAACTCAAAATTGAGGCTTCATTGAAATGTTGTTTTGGTTGAAATATGCCAATCGAATCACTTAGTTAATAATGCAGCAACCCGAAAGAAGTATAACCACAACGATGAAGATCAAAGGAATGCACCAACATTCAGCCCACCAACAAATCACACACAACCTCACGCTATAATTATTACATTAGAGCTTTATTCATATCGTATCGCATTGACAGAAATGCATTCACTCTCTCGTCGTGCCACAGTCTCACACTCGAACACAGTCGCAACACTACTGTTTTCCAGTCATCCGAATAAGATTAACACGAAATATGCGGCTCAATTGATAGGTTGCTAATTGCGGTCTTCATTCAATGGGTTTCATGAAAATTACAAGTAAATTCAACTCTCTTAACGCTCTCATTCCAGACACAGACATAGACACCAATAAATATTGCTTCAGTTTCGATGCTTACACTCGATTTTCCAAACACTTCTCTCTATTTTTATTAGCTCGTACATTGTTTTTCAGCAGTAAATGTTGCAACATACATATTTTTTGGTTCAAAATTTTCCGAAAGTTACTAATAATGGTCTCTCTTTTTCTCTCGTTTCGTTGACAGGCTTAGAACGAATTGCTGAAGAATTGATGGGTCGCAGGAAATGGAAACTATATCAAGAAGTCCTTGTGCGTTCCCATTCGAATTCAAATACAACAGTAACAACAGCCAATCAAATCAACAATATTACCGAAACCGGTAACTAGTTCATTTTTTCCTACAAACAATTCAAATAAAATCCAAAAAAAAAAATCTCACAAATACAGTTTTACGAAATAAAAGTTTTCTGATAGACGTGCATTGCAACAACGGCGAAGGGAATTCGTCATCGCTTCAACAAAATACACAAAACTCATCACGTGCCGACAACGTCAGCCAGCAACAGCAACTACAACAGCAACAAGAACTACAGAGTAAGTTTGTTTAGTAACCTCCTTTTTTTACGTGCAACATTTTCAATGGGTAGTGGTTAATATGTTATCGAGCGCACACACATACGAAAGAAAAAAAAACTAATTATCGCTTCCAAACATCTTGTGCTTTAGATTTGAAACAATCCATCATTCCACAAGAAAAGCTAGAAAACGCTCTTGGGACAAAAACGAGCGACAAAGATAATACAGATAATAAATTGGTCACAGAGCAAAGTTCCGAAATCGGTAAGCAATTGCATCCGACAAAAAAATGTTTGAATTGTGACATTGTCAATCAGAGTTAAAGCTTAATGTGTCCTTATTTGCAGGAAATTCTGACAAAAACCTAGACGATAATTCGCATAATAACAATAGTATTAGTGACGAAGCAAACGATCAAGAGAAATTACCAACGCCCATCGATTGGAAGCCACAAGAAAATTGTTACTTTTGTGTGGACGGCAAATTACTCACCGTGAACGACAAAGGAGACTTAGTGGCAGAGTCGGGTTCGGTGAATACCGAACCAGAACTCGCCAACAGAGTATGTAGCTCACATGCAAACAGACACACTGACACAACACCACACACAAAAACCAAATTGTTGTGGTCAACACCATATTGAATGATTCAAATGTTTCGTTTCTTTTCATGTGTTTTTTTTCTTCGTTTTTCTTTTCTCCGTACAGACGATAATAGAGTCAGACTCTGACTCTAGTGTTTGTTCTGAGCCCGAAATTGCAAATTACAACACACCATTGAATAAGATAAACAAGCAATCGCCATCCGTAGCCGATCTGTTACGTAATTCACTATTACAGCAGAATATGACTTCCTTTGAATCGATGACAGCACAGTTAGCAACCATCGCATCGCTAAATGGACTATCACCGTTATATCCAGGTAATGTATCTGTTTTACGTGTACATACATATGTGTGTGTTCCAAATCAAAATCATCCTCCAATCCATCAAATGTGAAAACAAAAACAAAATTGAACAATAAATGAAAACGAAACGGTTTTGTTTTGTATTCGGCTGGTTTTTTCTTCTCTTCCCGATTTCAGGGTTAATCTATAATCCGTTTATGCATCAAATGCATTCGAACGCAACGACTACGACCGAATCCACGTCTGCTGAAAGTCCAGGTGCAAAGCCATCACCGAGCCCAGTTGATCTGAATACAGAACAGCCGCTTGATTTAAGCGCTAAGCCATCAACAACGCCAACACTTTCCAATGATCCGAAACAAGTTTTCAGGTAACCGTCTCACTCTCTCTATCTCTATCTATCTTTTTTTCGTGCTCTCTTCTTCATCTCTTTTCTATTTTTCTCACGTCCATCTCGTTAATTAGCATTTATTATTGTGCAGTGAGTCACTTTTCATTCGCAATTGGAATATTGCAGCGAATCGAAAGTGTCTCACGATTTTTGCCATACGCCAGCCGCCACATCAAAACTGTTCGATTTGCGCCTTGCTGTTTGTTGTTTTTATTATTATTATCATTATTTTTTTTTGTGCCATGTTCGCTTGGTTTCGTGTATTTATTTATATCATTTTGTACACTTTCCCCAAAGTGCATTGATAAATTGCATCATATTAAAACACGATAACAATTAACCTAATTAGTATTGTGTTGATATTGAGGAGCGTGCTGAATGTGCGCTCCATCGATGAGAAACAAAATGCATTTGTGTGATAGCGCACACACACTCCTCTCGCTCCGTATTCCTTTCCGCCCAAAGTAATTTTCGAATATAAGCGCGTGTGCTTTTATTTCACCTTTTTCTCCGTTATTATATATTTTTTGCAATGCAACAAAAAAAAACCTTCGATTATCCATTGTTGTGTTTATCAGAAAAACCTCTTGTGGCTAGCAATTGCATCACAGAGTCGTTGTTATCACGTATACAGCGTCCAATTTCCCACTTGTATCTATGTCATCATAATTCTTTAGAATTTCGAAACCTCAATTCCGAGAATTTGCGTTTCGTTCAACGAACAAATGAATTTAAAAAAAAAACGCCAACCGTTGCTACCGCATTTCTGCGTCAAATATCTTCATTTAGCACATTCATCCTTTCGGTTCTGTTCTTTTTTTTGTTTTTCAATATTTTGTTCAAGATAAAATTATGCTGATGTCAATTGGACGTTTAATAAAGAAAGAACATTTTCCGTAATTTCTGTTGTTTTGAGTTCGAATTTTTGTTATGTATTGGATACTCACTGTATCACCAAAATGGATCAGAACACCCATTCTCCGCCGATGCCACAGCTTGTCGGAATAGAAAAACAATATGCAATGTTATGTATAGTTTTCTGACTTTGACTCTTTTTTACATCGTTTTTAATTCATGTATGTATCTACCAAATGCAATAGGTGTTGTCCTCCTTCCCATCGCCCAGATCCATCTATACACTAGATAATAATATATGTACCATAATAATCCAGTTATTTCTAGTTGATTTAAGTAAAAACTACGATGACAACAACGGCGCAAGATAAAACCATTGAAACCAATGGTTTGACATGTTTCTGAATAAAAATTCAACGAATCCGACATTTTTTGTCTGCTTTTTAATCGAATTGAATGACATTTATAATGCGGATAACGAAAATAGACACACACACACACACACACACACACACAAAAACAGCAGCGCGCGCGCACACACATACAATCGTATTGAAGTGCAGTTTTATCAATTCAAATAAAAGACGTATGTTTGACGTTGAATTCGAAGTTATTTTGTTGAAATGTCGAATACGGCACATTTTCCTACTCATCGCACTTTCACACATCAATTTTCTCATACAACTTAGCCATCATCGAACATTTAAATGTTTACAAAAGGATGTTGAATTTATATAGTCAACCGTTTTCGAGTGACATAGAACTCGCAGTACAAAAAGCAATCGAATGAAAACATACGAGATAATAATACAGAAAAAAAGGGAGCACATAAACAATGATAACACAAACAACTGCATATATGGATATGGAGGGCTTTTACGTGCACATACTCGTTTGCTCGCTCGGTCGCTTGCTTGCTTGCTCGCTCGTGCTCATTCGCTCTTCCGTCACTCCCTTGTTCTTCGTCTCGAACTGAAGAGCAACAACTTAATCGCAAAATCAACATAAGTGACCTCAATTAAAGAATTTTAATCATATTTTCGCAAACGAATTTCGTTCCTATATCATACATATATTCGTCATTCGTCAATTTATTTATCGAGTTTTATTTCCTTGGTGCCCGTCGTTTCTACTTCATCTTATTCTTGTTCCCGTTTTTTTCTTCTGACCCTCAATGCATCTGATTGTGATACAGATTGTAACCTATTTTATTTAGATAAATAAAAAGGCTGTGTTCATTTCTACATTGGCCAATATAATTGCAGTGAATTCAGCAAGAGAATCGATTGATTTGTTTCACGCTGTCCTAGGTCAAAATGTATCTCTTCTCTTGCGAGTCATGAGTGAAATGCATTGAGAAAGGCCAACAAACTGGATGAATTCATTTAGTGGAGTGGACAAATCAAAACGCGGAATTCAGTTTGAACAAACATTTTCATTGTTAAGACGTTGTCGGGCCTACGACTACCGCGGTTCATTCTTTTTTTTTTCGCTGTGTGCACGCACTTCACTCATTCTGTTTATCATCTGAATTCAACTGGTTGCGAAATCGCAGTAGGCAAAATAAAACATAAGGAAATTTTTTTTCCCCCGTCGGCCCAATCATTTTACAGTGTGTGAATATGCCGAAATTGGGACTCTTTGTGCGCTTGATTTTGATGAAATATTCGTAACAATATTTCGCTTTGTTTGCGATCCGAAGTGTGAATGAACCGTCCATATTTGGTTGCTTAACACGAGGTCGAACATATGTACGCATAGCGTATAACGCACTCATACGCACGCATCGCAGTTACGAATCGCTTTACATTTTTTTATTATTAACTTCCAAAATAAATATTGATAATTGCAATTCGGTCGAGAGTTTTTTTTTTGGTTCAGAGCTAAAAATGCCGTGTCTCCTTGACAGCGAACGCGTTCGTTTCGGCTATTTTCAATCACTATACCATTTTGATTGAATCTGACGATGTTGAAGCGGCAGAAGGAAATAAATGTGTATACTTTTCGTACGATTCAAAAAACCGAAATAAAAATAAAAACTAAAACAAAATATTCAAAGGCATTGATGGATTGGATTCCAGTGATTCAGACGACTTAAGTGCTTCTGGCTATATCACATTCATGTGCAAATTAGCACATTGCACAAGGGGCATTTACTTTTTACAATGTTTTTTTTTTCTCTGCTCTGTGCACAATGCACATTCACCTTGAATGGGTGAGCCAACGGTGATGTTTTGCGGTTCGAAAACAAGATTTATGAAAATTTATTAGCTATTTACTGCTTCCGCTGTTTTCACAAGCCAAATAATTCGAAAATTAAATTCATCATGTCGACAGTAATATCGCTGAACAAGTTCGCTTTATCCTTGAAAATAAAAAAGATTCTGGCTGTAAATGAACTCGGCTGCGAGACGAAAATAAGACGAATGGTAAATCATTGCACTTTGCGCGAAGGATTTTCACACAATAGCAACCAAATGTGTGGGCATTTTTCGATGTTGTTTTTGATCTTTTTTGAACGAAAAGCGTTGATTGAATAAATAATCGATACGTGAATCGGCTGAGGCGTTTTGGCATTATGACATTTTCTTTCTTAACAAAATAAAAATAAAAATAAAATGAAACAAATCGTTTGCTGATATTTATTCATTCCTTTTTATTCGTTTCGTATTTTATTTTACGATGCAGAGCGAAACCACGTCTGTCAACTGTGGCCGGTCGAAAAACATACACTGAAGAGGAGTTACAAAATGCCCTTGAAGCGATTCTAAGTGGAAAACTTGGCACACGAAGAGCTGCCGTACTTTATGGTATACCGAGATCGACTTTACGAAACAAAGTCTATAAATTGGCTATGGAGCAAAAACGGGAAGCAAATCTGCTAAATCAAGCCTCTGTTTTAGATGACCTTGACGATGATGACGATAAGGAATTGTCTGGCGGCGAAGAAGACAAACTGAAAGATGATTCAATGCTCACACCCGAAGAAATGATTCGGCTCTCATCATCTCGTGCATCCTCGGCGGCCGCCAGTCTGCAGAAGATTTTCGAGAACAACAGTCCAAAATCGGATGGCCTCACAGCGCCCACCTCGCATCCGATGCAATCGAATAAATCACAAACATCCACGTCAACCACTTCCTCACCGCCCCTGGTCAACAATCCATGGCTTAACCCAGACATGTTCTCCAATCTGCTGCTAGCCACCGGCCTAATGCAGCAAAAATATGACGATCCAACGTTCCAGGAGATTTTGCGCAGTCTATTGATACGGCAACAGGAATTGATGAAGCTGAACACAGCGAATCAAACGACGTCACCCACAAAGGCAACGGTCGATCATTTGAACAATGGTAAGCCATCGGATTCGAGAAATCTAATGCACAACATTTCATTGCTTCAACAACAACAAAATAGACTGATCAAGTCCGAAACACCAGACACAGTGCCGACATTAGATTTGAACAATGCCGATGAAGCGGCTGCTCTTCTAAAAATTCCGTCCTATTCCAAATTATTGGGATCATCGTCATCGACCAGTGGCAAGAATGGTGATAACGCAAACGATTCCACTCCGCAAACGACACCGCCATTGCATTCACGTAGTCCTCAGGCGCATCTATCGACCGACGTATCGCCGCCGGTCAATCGACAAAACAATGATTCTCAATCGCCACCGATACCGGGCATTGGCAGCAAGGGGATGCTATCGCTGCGCGATGTTATTGCCAAAAGTATCACTAGAACGTTTAGTCAACAGAATGCGGAAACAATGAACAAGCCTTCCATGGAGCATCTAGAATACAAGCGGCCAAGCATATCGGTCATTAAGAATTTGGGCGGCACGGATATATCGAGGTTCGCCACAAATCCAAACATGATCGCCTCGATGCATTCGCACTCGCACTCGCACTCACACTCACACTCACATTCGCATCCAAACAACTCCCAATCGCCATCAAATCTAAACAACACCGGCAAAGGTACACGACCCAAGCGCGGCAAATACCGTAACTATGATCGTGACAGTTTGGTGGAAGCGGTCAAGGCCGTTCAGCGTGGCGAAATGTCAGTTCACCGAGCCGGCAGTTACTATGGTGTACCGCACTCAACGCTAGAATACAAAGTCAAAGAGAGACACTTGATGCGACCAAGAAAGCGAGAACCAAAGCCACAGCCATTGGACAGCAGTGGCGGCAGCACATCGTCGATTTCGTCGGTGAAAAGTCACGATTTGGCCGGATCGGTGAATGCGGGCATTCGTGGACTGGACAAAGCATCGAAATCGTCCATGCCAACAACAAAGACGCCAATGAAAACGCCCCCATTTCCGGCTGCATCGGAGAACGGCTTGAAAATGGGCCTGTTTGATCCGTCACAATTGCAGTATCCACCTCAATTATTCTGGCCACATGCACCCGGCTTCGCCGGTTTACCGATCGATTTCCCTCAACGAACGTCCGGAACGAGTGCCGCCGCATTCGGTGGTAATGCCGAAACCTACTTTGCAACCCAAATGATGCGCTTCCAAGAAGATGCATTACGTTCCAATGCCAACAATTCCAATAACAAATCGGACAGCGATTTAGCACGAAAGAAAAGTAAGAGCGAACGCGAATTAACATTAGAAAATCTGTACGATGGTGGCGCGAATGGCTCATTTTTGGATGGTATCATTCGTCACAGCTTAGATAGAAAATCCGATTCGATTCCACATGGTGCACTTTTAGATCAATTAGTCAAAAATAATCGACAGTCGGTGTGCGATCCGGAAAATAACACCAACAGCAACAATAAGCGTGCGGCCAGCCCATACAGTTTTGTTCATCAGGCGATCAAGCGCGAACGAACGGGATCATCGTCCGGCGATACCGATCGTGAATCCGTTGAACGTGACATGTCCAAGGAGTCGGTCGAAACGCTGCTTAAATTCCGAGATAACCTAACCCTACGCATGGACGAGAAAAACCTCAAAGACTCTGTGGAAGATTTGAACGGGTTATCATCCGACAACAAGAGTGTCCGCAACACAGAGGCCGACGACAGTTCATAGAAATTAAGAGCGAAAAAGTGAAATTAATTTTTACGTATTTTTCGTATACTCAAGTATGACATTTTATGAGAGAAACAAAAATTACAAATGGAAAAAACCAGAAATAATTTGTTCGAACATTGACCACGATGCGAAGAATGAAGGCAATTTTTTTTTTTTAACATTAACATGATCGTTTTGTAGCGTGAAAAAGCGCGTAAGTTGAATACAAACGCGTTTCTAAGCGCAAAAAGTGTATGTCGACGCAAGCGAAAGATATAGCAAAAACAATTAGAGAGAGAACAACACGGAAGACAAGACAAAACGATAAAACAATAAAAATGAAGGAAAAAAACAACAATTTTATCATTTATATAGTATTTAGCTATCTACATAAAATGATTATTATCTTTTTTATATAAATATATATATATCTTTCGTTTGACAATCGACCTATAGGCTCCTGTACAAACCAAAAAGAATTTCCAATGATACTAACAACAACAACAACAACACAAAATCTGTAAAAGCGAGAATTAAAATCGAAAAAAATGCGAGAAAAGAAAAAAATCGAATGGAAACAAAAATGAAATGAAAATAAAATAAAATGCGGAAACAAAGAATCAATGAACCAATGAAACTACGGAAAATATACAAAGCTGAAATGAATATTTTTGAGATAGAGAGACAGAGATAGAGGAAAAAAAGTAGGTGCAACTTGATGCCATTTTTTTTTGGTTCACAATACAAACCACCATACAAACAAAGCACAGACATTTTCAACCTTCAATTCAAAAACAAAACCATTCAGATGCAACTGATGTTATAGTTTTTTTTCTTCTCTCTCTCGATTTGTTTTGAATGAAGGAAAAAGAACCATATGTCTTTGGTTCAAATGCAATATCATCGGAAACTGTTCTACTCCACACATACCGAGCGGTAACTATAACAATGGCATGCTTTAGCCTAGCCAACAGTTGCATCAACTTTGTCAGAGGGCTTCACTTGCACCAACATCAAATCACACAATGAACAAGTCCATCGCGAATACAGCTTTTCAACCGAACATAAAAATCGCCGTCAAAACTATAGAAAGATAACAGAAAATCAATCACCAATACACAATCTTCAAACAGAATCGCAATATCAACAGCAACAACAACAATGCTTAAATCAAAACCCAGAGAAAGCATTTTAATTTTTCTATTTTCGTTCATTCCTACTGACACTGACACTAACTAATATCATTTTTGCGTCGAAATTTCGTATCCAGTTGACAATTTTCAAACGTCTTGTTTAAATGATAACAAAAAAAAAAATATGTACTAGATATTGAATGTCTATTTTATATCAGGCACAGTAACAAACAAACAAAGAAAAAAAAAACACGGGAAAAACCATATGTTTGGAAATAATGTTTTGAAAAGAGCTCTTCAAAGAAAAATGGGAAGAAACCATTGAAATTTGTATGCGAAATTGTAATTTAGTCGAAGGTATACTCTTCTTCAACGTCCTGATTAGAATGTGCAAATATCAAACTATCAACTCATGTGGCGACAAAGTAAATGAAGAAAAAGAAAACAACAACAACCACACACACATACAGGTTTAATGGAATCAAAACACAGAACAAACAAAATCATATACTTTTGGCTATGAGATTTATAACGTTTCTATACAAACGAAACCGAATCAAATTATTCGTAAAAAAAGACTTAATTGTATAAACAGAAAATAAACTAAAAAAATAAATAAATAATAAAAAAAAACAGAATAGAAAATAGGCGTACATATGACTGGTTACTGCGACGTGTGTTTTAATGCCTGCCGGATACGATGTAATCGGGCAAAATTTATGCTAAAAACTGCTATTTTTTTAGTACAAAAAAACCTCGGTACCACATCTAAGGTGTTCATATTCATATGTATGCCAGACAACACACACACACACACTTACACCGGCGAGTAAATATTTAAAGTGTCTATCAAAAATGTGAGAAAGATTTATAAAATTTAAACACGGATTCAAAACTGAACAACAACAATAAAAACAAGCATAGTGTTGGATATTTGATATGAGGAAAACACAAAAATGAAATCATTATATGTAAACTAAACGCATGTATTGAATGAAAATTAAGCAAAATTAACGATTTACACACAACCACAAAAATTTATATCATTATACAATTATATGACTATATACTTCGGTGTTTCAAAATTAATGTATTAATGGGTGAACAGAAAACAAAAAAAACCAAAATTGTAATAGGATGCATTCCATATATGCGTATAAAGTGTGTAGTGTATTAACAAAGTCATAATCGTTTGATGTTTATTAAAAGAAGAAGAAAAAAAAGAGGTTAAATCCTATATTATAAGAAAACGATGTTAATATTCAAAACTTTCTTTGAATCAAAAGCCAGTCGAAATGTGCAATTTTGGTGAAACAGCACACCAGCGCTGACCGGAGCTTTTTTACCACACTTTTCAAAGGGTACGAATGATAATATGAGCGACACCGTTTGAAAGTTCAGCACATTCACGTTATTCACATTTGCCAAATAAGAGCATTGTGGCATTGCCGTATCGTCGAATCGAATCACATGAATGCACTAGCCTATCAAACACTATCCATTCTCACTCATTTCAACAAATTCATTTCAAATGAAGAGAGAAACGAACAATCTCCATCAATGGACAAGTATGAATTGACTAGTTTTTGCTATCAAACATTTTTCCACTGGCCAAAAACCAAATTGACCAGACAAGATTCAGAACAAACAAATAAAAAAAATCATATTATTATATACTGTGTATTATGATTATAATTTAAATAATATAATACTACATAATATATGTGTGTGTCTTCACGTTGCGTATACCTCAATGAAAACAAGAAAAAAAATAAATAAAAAAAATAATCATAGATATTTCTTATTTCGGTGTAATGAATCAAACAACCATGAAATTAACACTTTCGACTTTATAAAACGAAAACAAAAAATGAACCGACTATTTTGCCACCACGTGGTTACTTTATTATTGAATGGAATTACTAAGGAAGAGACAAAAGTGAACGAGATCATCAAGGATTTTAAAAACTTTTGGAAATTTAATCGAAATTGTTTTTTTTTCACGGAAATTTAGTCTATATTATACACAGATACAAAACAAATAGACTTCAAACGATTGAAGCAAACCACAATCGTGTGCCTATCATATCAAAAACGATTGGTTTTTTTGTCCTTCATTCATTTTCAGTCTCGTTAATTTTTGAAATTCGACAAAAGCTCCAAGTGGCTATTGTCAAAATTCCATTGATTTTTCCAAAACGAAAAAAATTTCATGCCAAAAATAACAAAATTCGTGTAATGCAACCCCATTTTGGTAACGAAAAACCGAAAATGTTTGTTTATTTTTCACACTCATCGTTAATTATTGCTATTCATTCAACACATTCACATTGTCTATTTTATGTTCATTCCAAAGTCCGACAAAAGGAAAACCAACACAATGTTGTTTATTGTAGAATTCAAATTGGAGAACAGGGAGTTATTGGTCATGCAAAAATCCTGAATCAAACATTGTCTTTTTATTGATATTTGAGCGAGAAAATAAAAGCGAACGATGTTACAACAATCATTGAAAGAAAAAAAGTAAACTCAATCAACCATCATCATCAACAAGTAACAACATTCAAAACGGGAAGAAAAAATAATGCGGAAGAAAATCTATGAAAAGCTATTTAAATATAGAGAAATATATATTTTCGGGAGAATGCATTGTACTTGTACACCTATGACAAAGAAAAAAAAATGAGACAAAATAATAAGACAAACATGTAAGAAAAACGGAATAAAAAAGAGAACTAACAAAATCATTATGATGAACAAAAATCAGATAGAAACGGAAAAGACAAACACAATGAGGAGAGAAGAGAAAGCAAAAAAAGCTGTAAACGAGTATACAAAAAATACATATATATACAAACACACCCACACACAATGATTATAGAAGTAAAGACTCTATTTATTACGGAATGGGGAAGATTTGTGGATCCATATTCTCACATGTCTTGCGAAATAGCTTATATATTTTTCGCTCGAAAGGAAAGAGCGATGCATGAAGAATAAGAAGAAGAGGAAATGATCAAGAACAACAACAACAACAACAAATTTCAAATATAACGTGGAAGAAGTTTAAATTTAAAAAAAGAAAATCAACAAAAAATATTATGTACACTATCTGTGATTAATAATCCAAAATTTTGATGTATATTTTCTCAGCAAGTATCATAGCAAACAGAAAATTTAATGCGTTAAACAAAAATGAGGGGAAGAGAAAATAGATAATTTACAAGGGATGAAGAGGGCGAGGGGAAAGTGAGGGAGAGAAAGAGAGATATGGAGAAATGACGAGAAAATATGAAGCAGAGAGTATAAGAAATAGGCGTCTGCATGAGATTTGGTAGAAGTTTTTATTTGTCCTTTTTGCCATTTATATTTGAAGTAATCGTTTAAAAAAATATAAACAACATGTAAATCATTGTGAATGATGAGTAGAAATAGAAGCTGGGAAAATAACGTGGAAAAGATTAGTGAATGTGAATACAATAACAAAAAAAAAACAAGTAAAATTAAGATCGCACATTTTGCCATTTAGGATAAATGAAAAAGGGGAAAAAAATCAAAGGACATGTGGAACGCTAACAAAACAAAACAAAACAAAACAAAAAAATCCAATGAAAATGTTGTATTTTTTCAATTTTCGAATGAAAAGAAAGAAAAAACTTAAAAAAATAAACAAACTAAAAAATTGCCGCCGATGCCGACACCGCCACCGCTGAATGAACTAAACAAAATAACAAAAAAGAAATCTTTGGTAATTTTTTCTGCAGACGTATATTTTCTACTTTTTAAATTTAGTGAAAAAAAGAACCGGAACATTGAAATGGACTAGAGGTTTAAAAACGAATTTCGAAATTGTTTAGGATAAATTGAAACAAAAAACATTGAATGAAAATCTTCAAATACACACACACACACACGCACACACACACACACACACACACACACACACAGTGAATTCGTTTATTCTTTTGAATGTTTTGAATGTCAAACCTAAAAGAATATAATTTAACTAAAAAACTATGAAATAAAAGTGCAATTAGATCGATATAAACGGTAACATATTCGCTAATGAAATATTATTTAAAAGATGAAGAGAAAAAATAAAGATGAAACAAAACATAGGGAATAAAATTTATTCTATTTACATATTTAAAGAAGAATGAAAGAAATGAGAATGAAACAGAATGTTCGAAGAAAGACGGAGAGGAAAAAAAAGAAACAAAATGATAGTTAAAAAAGAAATTACGTATTAAATGTAAACAAAATGAAAATTAAATAAAAAATCATAAATAGAGCAGTTGTATAAGTTAGCAAAGAACAAAATGGTACACTCTTAAAACAAAAATGGAAACCGAAACAACAACAAAAAAAAAAAACATTATCGTAAAGAAAAAAAAATAAAGCCTTCGGGGAATGTGTTTATATTCGGAGAGAAATAAGATTGACTATATTAAAAGTATATAGGTCCAGTTGAAATATATTTAAAGAGAAATTAAACAAGTAAAAAAAATGTTACTTCAAATTTATTAGAGCAAGGGAAAAACAAGTGAAAAAAGTGTAATAGTGCAATTGTTTATTTTTCTTTTCAATATTATTTTATACACCCAACACACATACACACAAGCAGATCCTTCTTTTTTTTCTGTGGTTTTTTTTTCTCAATAGTTAAGAAAGTTACGAAAAACGCAAAGCAATTTTTATTTTGAATTCTCTTTTTCGTTTTCTGTATAAATTCTTTTGTTTATACGTTTTTTTTTTGTTTTTTTCTCGATTGAACAACCTATATTACTCGATTTTCGATTCGATGAATGGAAGTCTGTGTGCAAAGAGCTCATTCACCTCTTTTATTGTTCACGAAATGCTTTGAAATCACCTTTTTTGTTCGAAGAAATTTCAGTTCGAAAATCATCAAGCTTTTTTTTCTCCTTTTTTTTATTTCGCTCTGGAAAGCTCATTAAACAAACGAATCTAAATTCTTGAGAGCTAATTAGCTCATTTAAATTTACTGCATTAGATTGACGAAAAAAAAATTGCGTAATTTCACCAGGTCGAAAAAAAAGTGAGCAAACAAGGTGAATAAATGGGTTCTTTTGCGCAGATTGGAATGAAAAATAATGAGAGAAACAATTTGCCCCCCTAAAAAACAAATCAAGATAAAAAAATGAACACATAACATCTCAAATGTATTTTTGTTTAATATTTATATACTGCTGCTATTCAAAATTGCCGTACATGAAACAATAGAACGAGAACACCATTTTCGAAGAACAGTTTTTTTTTGTTTGATTTTTCATCAGGATCATGCATGCACAAGGGAAGAAAATCGATATCGCATTTACTTTGCCAACGCATTCATCCATCCATCTGGCATACTTTGTGCATGCTCTTGACATATACGATATATATATATAATTTTCTTCAGCCATTAGCAAAAGAAATTTGGACCGAACGTTTTCACAGAAAGAATAAACAACAACAATAAACCGAACACATACCGAAATAGAAAACAACAACAACAACAACAACAAACACACACCAACTATCAATAATTGACAACACAAACTACAACATTCAAAATAGAAATACCGCATTAATTACAACAATAACAACAGAAACAACAGCAAAAAAAAAATAACAACAACATCATCATCAGCATCAAGAGCAACAACTACAACCCCCTCCTTAAAACTGATCAAAGCCGCCAGTCGATTGTTACATTTAACCAACCACACATACTCAGCAATAGTTACGTCTGTTTTTTTCTTTCACTTGATTACAATTTTATATTCTAATTATTAACACAAAACAGGAAATCAGCAAAAAAAACAACACACACAAAAAAAAACTCAACAACTAAGTAAGATAAAACTGTTCTCAACACAATAATACAACTTAATTAGCGATTAAATTTCCTGAAAACAACAACAACAACCACAAATTAATTACTGCAACTACTTTAAAGTAAACAATAAACAGGACACACATTCTCACATAGAAAAATAAGCAGAAAATCAACAAAACAAAAAAAAAATTACAAAAAAAATAAACTTAAAATAACCATAGCCACATCACACAAACACAGCCGCCATCACTACCACAACTCTCTTTTTTTTCTCCAGTAAATACAATGTTCAACAGTTACAGTACAGTATAAAATATTAAAGAAAAATCAACACAAAAAAAAAATCTAAAAAAAAAAATATTACACAAAATGAATCAAAAAAAAATTACATACCTTAATATTCCAAAATACAAAATATTTATATCAAAAGATAAATGCAACCGAATGAGATATTGGAACAGTACAATATTTTATTGATGCAAAGCAAAAAAAACAAAGCCAAAAGGGTTGAATTGTGTCATTGAATAGATATCGAAATGATATCCGAAATTTTCATTCGGACACACAATTCGAATTCGTATTCGTGACACTTTCCCCACATGGACAAAACACACAACAATATATTATATACATCAATATTATCCTTCGTTTTCTTTTTGTCAATTTTTTTATCGCTATAATTACGACTACAATTATAATTTCTTTTTCGTTATACACTAGTATCACATGCCGGAGTAAATATTTAAAAAAGCGACTTTCAACCTACACACACACTCACATAAACTCACACTCAAACTAACACAGAGAACAAAAAAAAAACGCGCGCGCGAAAAACCGAAAAATGTTCAATCCGGTACATTTGTACGGCGCGAGCATCATTCAAATTTTTTTTTCGCCCACCCACACTCCCAACAACAACAACAAAAATTGGCAGGCATTTTTTTAAGCATTTACTCCTTTGCCTAGCATGCGTTAATAGAGTAATAAATTTAATCACTATGTAACATTAAATAATAGAAACAGAAATAATTAATTAATACCTTTGAGTTAAAACTTATACACAAATACAACAACAACAACAACAAAACAAAGCTTAAAAACAGCAACATCAACAACAAACAACAACAGCAAAAAACAAAACAAAATTAGCTCTTAAGATAGTTAATATGTTTATACATAAAAATATTAATGACAAATCACCATGCATCATTGATGCAGAAATATGCAACGTTGGACGCTTGTCAAACGATGTACGCATTAAAACAAACACAAAAGAAAATAATATTGAGTGAAACAATTACGAAATAGAAACGGGAACCGCAGTTGCAACATGATTCAAAAAAAAAAAAAAAATGAAATGAAAATTTAAAAAGGAAATATTCTCACTATGACATCAGCAATAAATAATAGCGTAAAATACGATGGAAATAGTAACAATAGAACGGAATCAAATTTTTTAACTTCTCAACCCGATGCCCGAATTGAAATGGAAATGCTTCTCTGAAGCATTGTTATGTTTAGTTTATCATAGTTCGTAATGGTTAAAAAGCGCATAACACATCATCTGATCCAAAAAAAATTGGAAATTTTCAAACACACACACACACTCACACAAATGCAATAAACATTATGTATGTTTACTGTTTAGCATTAGACTTGTTTGTGTCTATTATTTAACATAAAACAATTCCAAATCGTTTGTTCTCCAAGTAAAAGCAGAATAAGAAGAAATAAAACTGATTGTACACAGTAATGAGATTTGCGTGAAAGACAGGAAGCGAGAGAGCGAAAGCACGCGCGCGCCAGAGAAAGAGAATGTTAAGAAATCTGCAGCATTCGTCGTAATTCTTAAAATACTACGGGTTATTTGCCACTTGTTCGTGCACACTTCAGTTCGATTTTTCGAGCCAGTTTCATGTTTTTAACTGTGTGATCATGTGTGTTTAACGTATTTTTATTCTTTTGCAAAAATAAAACACATTGTTTTTCTTTTTTTTTAATGGAACATTCCCAATTGAAAGCAGAAAGAGAGAGAGGGAGAGATAGAGAGAGAGAGAAAAAGCATGCGAGTAAAACGATTCCAGCGACATCTCAACGATTGCCTTTTTTGTGACGTCGCGCCTTAATATTCTCATTGCATTTTTTGCCTAATCCGAAAGAAGAAGAAAAACAAATCGAAAATATATTCGTTTGCATAATGGTGTGAGTAAATCCGAACGAAGAATGATCTTGTTCTGAAAATATCTCTGGCCAAAGTTAAAATTGTCATAACGTTTGCCTTAGAATCTAACAAAACAAAACAAAAAATTCCGATGAAAGCTTTAACTTAAGCATCGGTCAGTAATTCATCGTTCAGGCATACCATGCCGAAATAGACTTTATGGACAATTTTACATTTTACGTGCATTTGGCATGCACGGGAGCAACAACAAATCAAAAATCGAAATTTATCAAAAGAAAAAACAAAGAAATGGAAACATTTAAATCAAATTTAGTTACACATGTTATTGTGCAGCCGATTTAAGTAGAAAATGAAGAGAGAAAAAAAAACAAAGTGCATGTGAACAGAGAATGAGACAGACAGTTAGAGATGTAATCATTTCACAATTATACCGAAAATCTTTTTGGATTTTGTTTCAACACAAATAATTTTGTTTCTTCAACAACAAACTTATTCTGTTTCTTCATAAATCCGAGGCAAATTCACGTAATCAACAAGCGATGCTAAATATGCAGATAAAATCCATCTTGGAATGAATGCTTACAAAATTAATGACCACCTTTGAGAATCACAAGAAATTTACAAAAAAAAAAATCCCGAACAAACGTTTGTTTAAACAAAAATGGACATTTCCAATGGAAACACATTTGCCTCTTTCACATGTGAAAAACCATGCGAAACATTTTAAAAATTGTATACAACTGAACGCACCCAACACAAATCGTACGCTAAGAACCATTCCTTATCGTTGATTACGGTAATCGTAGATATTTTTCGTTCACAGTAATTTCCGGATCATATTGTCAATCATGAGGAATCATCTGAAAAATTTACACACACTCACACATTTGCCGTTTACAGTCTTGGCAAAAAACAAAGAAAAAAAAGGTTTCACTTGCGTTTACATGAACCAAAAAAGGAAAGACTAAGCCCACACACACACACACACAAATAGCAAACACATAGACCGAGGCGCATGCACGCCACACCAACAAATGAATTAATGAATACTGACCAAAGTTTGATAATAACATGTACATATGCTAGTTTCGTCATCCGCTATGGCCTCCAACTCCAGGCGATTGTTGATTTTATTTCTCTTTCGTTCATTCATTTTGAGTGCTTTGTACTCATTCGGAAGGAAACAGGTCCTCTTGTGTTTCCATTCCCGAGAAACAAATTACTTCTTTTGTGCCCTTAAACCGTTAGCAAATGTCCCATTTGCAACGTTTCTTCTATTTTTCAAATTTCAATTCGAAATTTTGTGATTCCAAATTTGTTTGAAAAACAAAATCGATTCGCACCCGAAAGAGTATGCACGAAACAAACAAATTAGTGATTAATTAGTGTGTTCGGATTCTCTTATTTGATAATTTTGTTGGATTTTCCCGTGTGAAATGTTGAAGAGAAAAAAAAGAAAGAATTTAATGAATTTGATACGTGTTTTTCTTTTAGAAAGAGTTGGATTTTTTTTTAGTAAACAAATTTAACGAATTGGCGTCTAATTCAAAATTGTGATAGATTTTAGAAGAAAAACTGAAGGAAAAAAAACATATAACAAATTCGACATGTGATATTTTTATGAGGAAAAAAAAATAAAAAAAAATGAATCACAAAAACGATAGGTAAATTTAGGATGAAAAAAAATGAGTCAAATTGGCATTTGCTGTTAACAATTAACACGACGATGAAATCTAAAAAAAATTAGTAGGTTTACATTTAGACGATGAAACGAGACACATGCAAATTTATGAACACATTTCCCAATTATTAAATGATTCGGCAAATTGTCGGGTGATTATCAGAACGAACACTGCGCTTGACACGTTCAAATTGATGCCAGAAAATAAGAATAGGAAAACAAACACGTCAAGACAGTGGTAGTCTTTCTGAAATTACGACCAAAATCACAGAAAAAAATCTATCGAAACAAAACTTATTAATTGAATTTATGAAAAAAAAAATGGCAAACCACATTCAAGTGTGTATTGCACGAATTGAACACATGATAGTCATCCTTGATTTAAAACTTCTGTTTTTTTTTTAAACTGCACGAATCGATTTAATATTTTCCTGCTTGGATTCTCTTTTGGCAAGTTTGAACAATATTTTACTGTTAATTTAGCATTAATTGTGTAAGTTGAATTAAACGAAATGAACATGGGGGAACAAAAAACAAAAGAGAAAAGAAAAAATCACACACACACACATACACACATACACAGTGGTAAAGAAACATTCACAAAAGAAATTGTAATTACCTCAAGCGACTCTGGCATTTTAATATTACGATTATTATTATTATTACTATTATATTTTCTGTTTCTTTGTCATGTTATTTTATGTTTTTTTTTTTAGTTTTTTACTTAGACACCAAAAGAGAACTCGTTAAAAATAGAAATAGAACAATCGATTTAGCAAAGAAATCATTCCGAAGAGATGAAAACAAAACAAATGAATGGACGCACTTTTCAGCGACATTTTTTTTTCTTCTTATTTTTTTTTTCATTTTGATGGTTTTAAGCCGGACAAATTGATTTCGATAAAAAAAATTAAGAGTGATTCAGTATTCGAAATTGAATACGGAGTGCAAATCACGATTCATTGCAGGATTCGTTCATTTGTCGGGTTCAACGTAAAAACATTCATAAATACGGGCATAGAATATATGACCATGATTTAGAGAGAGAAAAAACAACACAGGATAACAAATGCTCTTCATTTTTTCTTTTGTTTTAAACATTAGCGAGTCCAGAAATTCAACAACAATAAAAAAACACACTAAATAATATTAATTAACAAAGAGATGAAATGGAATGCAAAACAAGATAAGACGATTAATTCAGTTGCTATTCAAGATTGGAAGATCAAAAAGAAGCAAAAGGAGCTATAAGAAATTAAATGACGCTTTTTTTTCGACATGTGTGACCCATTGGATGGGTTGTGGACACTTTGATTTTTAATTCGATTCAAGTTTTTGTATAATTACTATATTAACTTTTATATTCTAAGATTGTGTTTTTATTACAACAATTATAGTTTTACGACAATTTTCCCAAAAAAAAACAAACAAAAAAAACAAATAACGGACGACGAAGAAGTCGAAGAGAAAAGTGCATTGATGAAATGTCTGTTGTTGCCAGGTCGTATGCAACAGACATAAGACGTAAGTGTGTGCGCGCAAAATTGTGGGAATACAAACAAAATTGTTATATGAAATCATTTCTTAGATTGATTTGATGCGCACGATGATTGAATTTTTTTATACAGAAAAAAATACACACACACACACACACAAAAGAATATTTACAAATGGTTAGGTTATAGTGCGATTATGTTCATTTTTAAGGTATTTTAAGACGTTTTATTCATCTAATTTTCTTTTATTTTGTATTTGAGATGAGGAACATGAATGACTAATTTTTCTTGAATTGAGATGAAACAAATAGGACAAAAAAACAGCAAACAGAAAATTAAGCGAAAACAAAACACAAATGCAAACGATGAGAATAAATAATGTGCATTTGCAAAGCATAAAATGGATGCGCCCATTTTCCATTGTGACTTCTTTGATTAAATTTTTTTCTTTTGTAAAAAATGGTGAAGAAAAATGTTCGTTTTCGTGTGTAGGAAAACTCTCAATGAAATAACATACAAACAAACAAACGTACTATTACATAATCTAATGAATAACTGATTATCATTTGAAAAAGTATGTTTAGTAATCCAATTGAATAGTTATGTTTAAAAAACAAAAAAGCTAGAAAATGATTTGAAAAGTTAAAATTAATTAATTATTATTATTCATTGATATGATTTTTTTTTATATCCAATAACAGTGTTTAGTTAATCGAAAAAAAAAATCAAGCGAAGAGAGGATAATGCAAGGAAATTCATTTATATCTTTTAGTTTTATTGATAATCAATCATTGAAATTGAAATAAAAATTATGTAAATAAATCGACTAAAAAAAAAAAAATTGCGCTCATCACTTTTTCTTTTACAAATTGTGGATCCGAATTTTGATTTTATCCCATGTTTGCTTTTGTGCACACGGTTTGGTTGGCAAATGTGTTTCATTGTGGAGCAATATGTCAATGTGATGCAAGAATTTTCCTGGGGCGATTAAAAATTCACCAATTTCGACATTAAAAATTAGTAAAAGAAGGACGTGACTCAGCACTGAAAGCTGTAGACTCTACGTATTAAAAGCATACCATCAGTCTACTCAGTCACAGTCTTCTTTACTGAGTAAATTGATAATCGCCACTGAGAGATTTTGGTATAAAACTGACATATTTGACCGCAATGAGAAGCATTTTGCCAATTATTTGTGTGTACGCTAATTTGATTATTGCCAACATTGGCCCACATCTTGGTTTTATTTTTCATTCTTGCTTAGCTGGTCTTGCGTTGTATTTTGATTTACATTTCGCTTCTATTCTATTGTGTTTTCTTGCTTGCCGACGATGAAACGCTGATGACGTTAAAACGCCGATTTCGTTTCGTGTGTTTTGTTATTGTTGACATTTTATAAAGTTGAAATTTTCCATAGACACAAAACGACACATTCAAATTACCCAAAAATCTTACTCGTCTAAAATACGAAAAAAAATTCACACAATCATTTCATTCGCACCTATTACACTAAGAAACACAATCAACTGCATCCCTTCCGGTTGAAAATAGGGACAAAAATTCTTATCTTCTTTCAGCGATGAGAAACAAAAAACACACAATCATTTTCAACTGAATAGAAAATTTCTGTCTTCTTTTTTGAAATTCCATCGTAGGCTATAGAAACGTATGTTGTTACATTTGATTTGCATTGAAATTATTGATCTACTTACTCCTTTTTATTGGAGTGACCAATATTTCGATGGAATGAAAACGGCAAGAATATTTTTTCCGATGATTCTGAGATCAAATGGAATGGCACAGTGAGTCGTGCCAAAGAAAAAAAAAATAAAGAAAAAAAAATTGGAGGGAAAAGAAAATCATTTAGGAAAAAAATAAGTTCTACACAGTTCGGAAATTGACACACATACACACATTTTGACTATTTCCAATAAAAATGAATAAAAAACAAAACACTTCTTAAGCCATTTTTTTACACATTTACCTAAAAATCCATCTGCTTCTCCAAAACATATTTTCTGTCTAAATGTTTTTATTTTTGTAAAAGTGAAATGAAAATGCATACAAATTTTTATCTTGAAATGAAAAAAAAAGAAGGAAAATTAAATGTTGACAAACTGTTCAAATGTTGTAGATAAAATTAATGGAGAAGCGCAGTAATTGTAAGCTGTAGAAGAGAGTTTATAAGGAATGAGAAAGAGTGGAGTGAGGTAGAGGGAGAGGGAGAGAGGAGGAACAAAACACATGAGGTAATGAATACCACCGTAAATGGTTCAAAATAACAACTAATTTAGAAACTCAAAGCAGAAGCTATTTTTTCTGTTCGTTGACTTTGTTCTTGACAAAAAAAAATAAATAAAATAAAAAGCCAAAATTATCATTCTTTATTTATCGAATTTTGAATTATTCTAAATTTTTGAACATGAATAAGAGATGAAAAAATTAGCGAAAAGAATAAAGTAAATAAATAATGATATAAATGACGAGAAGATGATATATAATCAACCGTTTGACCTGATCCCATATGAAATGCATATCCACATTCCTTTCACACATACACACACACACACATACATACATACACAGACACAAGTACCAACAAGAAAACATTTTCTTTTCTTTATTCTTCTCATAAATGTGGATACACATATTCAGAACAACAATGCCGTGAGTTGGGACCAAAATTTTATTCCACACATTTAATTTTCTCAGAGAAATTACACACAAAACAAACAAACAAAGGAAACGCTGAAATGGATTTATCGAATAACTGACTAAAGTATAATTTTTTGTAATCTTTGTATATCATCGCACATGGTCCACACGCACTGCTGGTCAACAAAAAAAAAGGAGAACAAATTCAACAAAATAGGGAAAAAATTTAACAAAATATATTGTCATTGTAATAAATGAAGAAGAAAATAAACGTGCGATGAAAAGGAAACAAAATAACACTAAAGCAGCTACAAATATAAAAAATAATCAAATGTATTTAACTGTCCAACAATCATAAAAGTGCATGAATTTTTTCACACCGTTTGGAATTTTTCGAACAACTTAACTTTATTTGACTCAATTTTCGAGTATCTGTTTTTTGTCGTCTTGATGTAAATATCCTTATTATCTCACATTTACACGGCATTTATCAAGAATCATGTATTTGCATCGTAATATTTACTAAATGCAGAAGATAAAAAAAGAGAGTAAAAAGAGGAAGAAAAAAATTGAAACCAATAACAACAACAGCAACCGTAAATCAAATTGTATGTGAATGAGAGATAAGTAAGGGAGATTGAAACCATGTAAAAAAAACAAAACTAAATCGAAAACTTGGGAAAACACAGAAAATATGGTGACCAGCGCTGACTAAATCGAATCAAATCCAATTCGATTTGTTAACATGGTTAAGCTTTATTTGGTTAGAATACACATTAATAAATAGGTACTCGTTAACCAAATACAACACACTCATTTACCTACCTACCAGACAGAATATTCAATCCGCCACACAGAATACACGCAAATTCCCGGACACGATTCCGTACACATTTCAAATTAGTAAAAAACTATTTGAAAATTATAGAAAAAATACAACAATGATGAGATGAAGAAAAAACATCTCGATTGAAAACCAAAAAAAAGAAATCACAACACATTCATCCGCGTTAAGTGTATACGATTACTGCAGTTATTCCATTTAAGAAACACAGTTTCACCCATTCACTCAACAGAAGTGCAAATTCAAAACTGTTTCAAGTGGATGAAACAAAAACAAAAATTCTTAGCCAATGTATATTTAATGAAAGAATAAAAAAAAAGTCAAATAAAAATGAAAAAAAAAAAAAATTCTAAAAATGATGGAAAAAAGTAAAGAAAAAAAAACATAAAAAACATATTTTTATACACTTTTTAAAATGTTGAATTGGATTTTTGGACAAACATTCTTTGGCTATCTGATGATCTTATTATTATGGAAGCGAATGAACATGGTGTCTGCAGTAAATTAGGTAATCGACGGTTCAACCATTTTGAAATATTGAATTTTTTTTTAGCTATTTAACTGGAAACGCGGGAGAATGAAGTAAAACAAACCGAAACCAAAAAAAAACATAAAATCATTCATGAAATAAATGTGCATTAAATTGTAAATGAGATAGAAAATTAACAACAACAAGAACAAGAACAAGAACAAAAAAATATTGCGTTCACTAGAGACTAACGACATTAATGGGATGTGAATTTATTTGCATTTGGCAGTGGTAACAATTATGTTTCGTTTTGATTTTCGAACGTATCATTTTCGTTTATATGGTATTAATAGAAAAACCACATATTGAGAGAAAAATGAAAATTAAATATATCCGCTTTGTTGTAACAGATAAAGAAAAAATTCGTATCTTTGTGCAAGCATAGAATACAAATAAAATCAACGCGGTAACTGATAATAATCGAACATAAATATTATTTGGTTTTTTATTATGAGCTCGCTTCGTCGGTAGATTCATCTCGCTACCGAGCCAATTTCGAAATGACAGCAACAAAAAACCAACTAACATGCGCATATTCAAAATATATATATACACACACACACACACACACAAACTCACAATCTAAAAATGAAAGAAAAAAAAAACATTAACAAAACTATTACACCAAAAAGCTACCATAACATTTTCTGAAAATCAATCAAACTTACACAATAACAACAACAAAAAGAACCACAAATCATTAATCAAATGAAGACTTAAACTGTATGCATATTTAAAATGGCATTTACAAGAGAAAAAAAAAGAAAATAAAAAAAAGAAAAGAAGACGCTAGTGGATTAACGACACATAAGAGTGCATCAATCGAATGCATTCATTTCGATTGAAAATCACACACATGATGAGGAGACAGCAAACAATTGTATTAGACCGTATTTATCCCAACTAAAAAAAAACAAAAACAAATAAAGTCTAATGTATGTATCTTCAAAGAGGTAAATACTACACTAATTGTAATATATTTATAATGTGAATTTGGAGTGGATCAGTATTTACTATACAAAATAAAATACTAATGATATATTAAATTGTGAGATCTTTCAATCCCACTTCATTTCCAATTTCCTTTTTATTGACTAGTTTGTTTCGATTGTGACATTATCTTCGTTATTAATCCTTTGAAATAACAAATGTCGACCAATCACCGCAGATAACTTCATCAGCCTTTGATACATTAGTGTTGATAATATGGAATTGATCACAGTCAGCATCAAGTTTGTCATTTGCAAGTTGGCCGTATTTATTCCAGCCGCTTGCCATTAGCGAGCCGTCATCAATCTTGACAATGGTGTGCCGAGTGCCTGCACTCACCGCAACTGGGTGGTACTGATTCTCTGAAATGCTGTCATTGTCGATGGATTCAGAACTTTCCTTCGGCAAATCAACAATCACTGGCGAAGCAAATACCGTCGAACATTTTTGACGTTCAACTCTTCTCTCTCCATTCGGTTGCATTGCTTCGAATGTTTGGAACAATGGTAAACCAAGCTGACCATTCACATTCCATCCCCAGACATATAAGTCGTTAAATGCTGATACAGCTACACTATGCCAGCCTCCAGTCGCCACATCGATTACCTGAAATTGACGAGAAAAATACAATAAAAAAAAATGGGAAAAATATTTAACAAGTTTCAATGAGAAAAATTTTAGTCACTTTTATTCCTGCCAATGCTTCGATCAAAACCGGCTCATCTTCTGATTCCAGGCCACCCAAACCGAGTTGACCACGTCTAATAGGAAAATTGGAAAGAAAATCAAGTTATAAATCAATCATAAATACATTTACAAAAAAAAAAAATGAGACATTCCACATACGAAGAACTACCGAAGGCATACAGATCTCCATTGGTGGTTAAAATGAGGCAGTGCTCATTTCCACAGCACACTTTTTTGATTTTAACATGCGCTGGAAATGTGTAAATCTTCAACGGCATATTGTAGACATTATTTTTATTAGTTATAACAACGGAAAGTGATCGTCCGGCCGTGATATGTGTGATAAATTCGTCTTTGCTTTCATTCAGATCATTTTCCAGTTGTGCGCTGAATTTGCCAAATATTTTGCTTGTGCTCATCTCATTGCTGTGCGATGATCGTTGTATTATCGTCGAATTAATTTCAGTCACTTTAAATGTTTGACAATCGATCTTATACACAGTGCCAATACTGAGCAGAACAAGGCAAAATCGGTCCGTGCAAGCAACATCTTGGATTGGATATTCAAACGGAAAACGTCTTTCCTGAAAAGTTTCCCCATTCAAAAAACCGCAAATATATACATCACTACCGTTTGCGTACGCACAATAATTCCACAAACATTTTATAAGTGTTTTTTTCGTCGCTGTCAATGAGTCCAATTTTAGTTCTGAAAAAAAAAAATCATTTGATAAAAATGTTTAAAAAAAATTACAACGAAAGCGGCAATTCAACCTTCAAGCGATGTGACGACTTTGGGTAGATTTTTCAACTGTCCAAAACCGTTAAATCCTGCAAAATATATATTCAACGTGGTCATGGTAACAGGTAAATGGCTGTCATGAGCTGAATTACACCAATTGGATAGTTTTACTGATGATTGACAGTTTGCTGTGAATATAGGGCGAAAGCGGTCGAAAATAGTTGTGTGCGCTGAAGAGCAAAATAGAAATAAAATCAAACTATATTTCTCAAATTGCGAAATTCATTGGGATTCAATAGAATCGATACACGTACTGTATTTTAAAAGAATGGTAAGTAGGTAAATGCTAAATAAATTACAAATGGAAATGACAAAATTGAACGGTGAATTTTCAATTGAAATAATAAATTTAATGGTTCGCATACCGTAAAATTTTGTATCGATAAATGTTTGCGAATTGGTTTCTATAGTAACTTTTGGGTGTTGATGTGCTCAAAAGAAACAACAGTCGAATCTTTGTATTGTTTATTATTTGAAAAGAGTAAACACGTTCATGACATTGACACATTCATTGGTTCGCCTTTAAGATGACAGCGAACAATTTACGCAGCGGGTAACACCGTACCATTAAATACAAATACTTAAACCACAAAGTATTTGGCTTGATGTCGTTCGACCACGACCACTTGAATCATTTGAATTTGGTATCGTTTTGCAGGGTTTGCTATCATTGTTGAGAAAATTGCGATCAGCACCAGAAAAAGAAGTTCGAATATTGCTCTTGGGATTGGATAATTCGGGCAAAACCACGCTGCTCAAGCAGTTGGCATCTGAAGAAGTGACACAAGTCACACCAACGGCTGGATTCAATATAAAATCCGTTGCCGCCGATGGTTTCAAGATAAATTTCTGGGATATCGGTAAATGAATATCATTTGAATGCAATTTCTGAAATAAGACTAAAATATGACAAATTTTCTCTCATTTCTCTTTGGGTTTCAATCCTAAAACAAAAGGTGGCCAAAGTAAAATTCGTCCATATTGGAAAAATTATTTTGAAAATACGGATGCACTGATTTATGTGATTGACTGTAGCGATCGAAAGCGATTAGCTGAGACTGGGAATGAATTTTCCGAATTGCTTGCTGATGAAAAGTTAAACGATGTGCCAATCATGATATTTGCGAACAAGCAAGACTTACAGAACGTACTGAAAGTGTCGGAGGTGGCTGAAGCCATTGGTTTGGTGAAATTGAAAGATCGTACATGGCAAATTCAAGAGTGTTCCGCTCTCGAAGGGACTGGAATTAAGGTACAAATGGCATTAATTTTTTTTTCTTTATTCAATACAATTTGCACACTCATGGAACACTGATTTTATTTTCACCAAATATTCACAGGAAGGAATGGACTGGGTCTGCAAAAACATAAAAAAGAATTAATCGTGCTTGTCCCAGTTCGCTTTCAGCCCAATATTTTCATCATTTTCAATCAATCTGCTAATGTAGCCCATGAAACATTCATGTAACGCAATTTAGTCATTTTTAACGTTAAAAGATGTAACGTTTTCAGACTTTTTTTCCGTCAAAATCGACTGAAATTTCAGTGTAAACCAACTGTATGAATATTGGGAACGAGAAAATGTTAGATTTTAAATTAAAGAGAAAAGAATTATGTATCAATTAATAGTGTTCACAAAAATAGTATAAAATTCTATGATTTAAATTGTTCATGTTTTTGTTCATGTATTGATCCAAAGAGAATGAACTAAATGGTGAGAGTATATTTTCAAATTCATTTCTTCTGATTTTCAACGATTACGTTTTAAATTGTCCAGAGATGGCAGGCAAAACTAATGTAGTGAATATTCCCGCTATTAGTGTTGGTTCATTTTGAAGTTTGTTATTGTAAACAAACCGCCGTTCACAATTTCACCATGTCATGAAATATGAATCTTTGCTTCGTTCGACTAAATTCATATTGAACAGCCAGCAAAAGGGAAAAAGGGTAAGTCATTTGAATTGTTATCGTTGTGACATCGAACGAGTGATCGAACCAAACAATACCACCGTGTGCATGTGATTTTCGAAATCAACAAACCATCGATTGTTGTGTGTTTTTTTGTTTGTTTACAGTTTTGATCCGTAGCCTGTGGAAGAAATCTGCTGTCGAAATATCGTGAGCGTTTCGATATTTTATCACGGTGTGCGGTGTTCGTGTCACAACCAAATTCAGCTTGATGTGTCAAACTGATGCCGGTTGCACATTCACATTGATCTGAACATTTGGAAAGGCAAGTCATTTGTTGTGAATACTGTTCGATTTACAGTGATTGTTTTTTTTTCGTTTTTCGTTCAAATTAAGTAATTTAGAAGCAACAAAAAATCATTTCTAGTGCGTTCTTAAGTAATTTTTGTGTTTTCATTCTATTTTTTCAGGGTTCAATAATGGGCAGAAAAAGGATTGGGGCACATGCCATTCGTGGCAATAGGTCGAAACCGCGGAAAGTTGAAGATGGCAAGCAAAAGGAGGAGAAAGCATACTTTGCAATCAAGTTGGCCGCCACTAGTATTGTTCGACCGGAATATCGTGATCGTATTCTGCCATGGATCACAAAAACCAGCATAAAATGCACCGAAATATCTGAATTGGCGTCGCTTCTATTCCTCAACAAAGTCAGAGCTGCCACTGAACAGGCCATCATCACCGGCAATTGGGAATATTTCGACGATGGCGATGGAATGCACATCATCGAAAATTGCTTCTATGCTGTGTTGCGGCGCTACAAGGAAGACGATTTCATTATGGATCCATGGTTCCGGCATTGCTTTGAGAATGTGGACATCGAGAATCGCTCCGCATGGCCAAACAATGATTACTTCGGCAACTTGATGAAATATTTGTTCCAACAATATGGCCGTAATGTGAAGACGAATTTGGATACACATGCACAGAAACGATTGCGGTATTTCTTGAGATTGAAGGCATTCAGACAGAACTACACTAACCGGATTCGTGGCCTACCGGACACATACGATGAACGAGATGTGGCAAATGCAGTGTCATGGGCAATCAAACGATATGACGCAACAAGAGGTGATGCTAATCGCTTGGCCAAACGAGATCGATTGTTGCGTTACGTTCGAGACATTCGTGGACCAGCTGACGATGATATCGCCAAATTCACCAAAGACGAAGATACATGGTTTTCATCATTGCCAATGTGGTTGATCATGCAATCGGAAATCGAAACGCACCTCAACTGGGTTGAACAACACCACGACAACATCGTGCAAGTCATTGCGTTGCCAAACATCAAGAATTTGGTGGTCATCCCAATCTGTCATCACACGCGAAAGGCAGTGAGAATAGACGCTGATGTTTTGTATCGTATGATGTGCGAAACCGGTACCATTCCGCGTGATGAATATGGTCGGCAACATACAGTGGGCCACGTCACGTCAAAATCAAATCAAGCGTATTATTTCAATATGATTTTTAACATGGAGAAAATCAATCGAGTGTTGAAAGCAAACAAAAAATTCGAACATATTCTCAGCGATGGTGTATCGGCATCGATTCTGTACTCAGTGAAGAAAACCGTAGTCGACAAGTTAGTGGAAGATGGTTTGGTGCGTAAACGGTACTCGGATGGCTTCTATGTCTATGAATTGGGCATTGATTGGGGCATGAAGACGTGGAATGCAACCGTTAGGCGACGGATTAATAATGACAAAGAGCGAATTCATAATGGCAAAGAGGTATGTTAGCGATTGAATGCATTCTATTGTGATTGTGTCATGTGAATCCATTTCATTGTTTAATTTTTATTGTTCGATTTTTGTTTCCATCTCACAGATGAACTTCACAATCAACAGCAAGAAGTATCATTATGGGACCGAAGAAGGAGTGCGTAAAGAAAAGAGAGAGCGATGGACTCGTGCCTTTGGGCAGTTCGAAGAGAGTGATCGAAACAACCGAGCGCGATATGACCGAATGCCATCACCAAAAGGAAGCAATTGGCGTGACTACATACGGCATCGATTGACCATCATGAAGAAAGCCATTGCAGTGTACACAACCAAAAAGTACACACGTTTAAGTTTTGATCATTACATCGAGTCCAATCGAATCAGTGACAAGGTGGCCGCAATGCTGGTAAGAATTTACGATTGAATTTTTGTTTCTTTGGAAAAAATTGAATGTTTTTGTTGTTGCTCAACAGACAAATCGCAAACGATGCATCATTAACATTGGAGCTTCCCAACCAGCTGCAAATTCACCAATACAGATCAAGAAACACGTTCGATGCCCGGGCGTGCGGAAATTGGTGAAGAGTTTCAAGAAAATGGAAGGCAATGTCATACGATTTGTGAACGAAGCCAGATCATCACGATTGTGTGCCAGATGTTTCGAACCGTTTCCATTGAGTACATTGAACGATCGTGTCAAGGTGTGTGAATGGTGTATGCCCGATCAAGATGATTGGCCTGATGGAATGAAGCTACCAGAGAAAATTGTAGCGGCAAAGAGCAAGCGGAAGTTACGATCAGAGCGACGAGCGATGCGACAAGCAGCAGTGCAGAATCCAAATCAACCCCGTGGTTTTGTGTCTAAGGTGATTTGCTACCGTAAAAACTGGCAACAAAACGCGGCAAACGGTATGGATGACAATGTTGAAGAGCGCAGAGGTGTAATCATTCACGACGCTGAACTCGGTATCATCGAGTACACAGATGAATATGTGCCCGAAGACCCTGTTGACGACTCTCCAGTACTGAAGACAGTTTGGCAACGTGACATTTCGGCTGCAAAATTGATCTTGTACAGAGGTATGTTACTCATTGAATTAAAATTGATGCAATAGTAATGTGTGTGTGTTTTTTTTCTCTTTGTTTCAGGGCATTGCGAACTCTTTGGACATCGGCTGCATGATGCGTTCACACGTCAACACCTCGTGTATCCAACTCGATTCCGAGTCAACTTCAACATTCATTAATATCAATGGAGCCGCAATTTATGTTTTATTTTTCAAAAGAATTTATGTAACAGTATGTTATTTGTAGTTGGTTGAGGTCTTAGTCTCCCAGACATCATCGATACCAGATATCGATGGCTATCTATATTCTATAGTCTATATAGATGTAGGTAGAGTACAGGATAATTCCTGTAGGTGAGTATCACTATTTATTAGCATATTGAATATTGATTCATAATCGTTTTTATATCATTCTAATTGATTTGTTTTTACTGCTCTTTTTCTACTTCCATTGTGACGTTAAAAATGACTGAAACTACACCCAAATGCGGGCCCAAATTCAACCGTTTACATACGCTTGGTAATGGATGTATTTGCGTTAACAATTGTTCCTTGGGTAGCCCATGAATTCGAATGAACACAGTGTAAAACACAAAATTGGTTTTGTTGTTTTTTTTATCAGCTATATTAAGATTATTTACCTTTATATATATATATATATACATTGAAACAAAAACAGATTTCTTGCTCAATTTGAAATTATTTTCATCATTTTTCTTTTCTCTCATTTTCTGTTGTTTTTTTTTAAATATAGAAACTTGAACTAAATTTTACAATTATACAGGCTTATCACACAATGACAAAATTTATAATATAGATTCGAAGAATTACGGCAACAACACACATTGCAGATGTGGTGTTAGATTCGACGTTCATGCTTAATTTCAATTTCCTATATTAGAGGCACATTTCGTGTACTCGCATGTTGAATAGAAAGTGAATAGACCATGGGTTGTGTGCGTTTGTCATAAATATCAACAAAAAAATTTCTCTCAAAATCAATTTCTTCTCCAGAATTTTTTCCCGATATTTTTGTAAACTTTTTTTTCTCTTGTTGTTCTTTTTTTTCTGCGTATTGTTGTAATGGAGTAGGTGTCCAACTCATTTTTAATTAAAATGGATTCTTTTTATTGATTTATTGGGTTAAATTTGTGTTCATCTTATAGTTCATTATGGATATATTCTGTTGTTACTTTCGCTTCGCCTTCATGGAAACCAGAACAGTCAACTGGATAGCGTCGCTTTAATTGAAAGAAAATAAATCAATGAATATAATAGAAAATCGGTAAAATAGCCTAAATCAATGGAAAAAAACATGGAAAAAACTTACCTTGCAATCATATGGATCCGAAATAACGCTGAATAGGGTCCAGAAAGGCGTGCCGGTTTCGCTTCCAATGAACCAAGCGGCTGCCATACTACTGAATTTTGTGATGCCCGCTTTGAAACCAGCCAAACCGAGTGTTTCATTGGGATCATGTGAGTTAACTTCACACAATACATATTTATCACATTGTGGTGAACGAGATGCAAATCGATAGGCACGATGAACTTTCAAAACTGGTTCGATAACCTAATAAAAAAGCATTAACAGGTTTAGGTTTTTCTTTTTGTTATTCTACCTCTTTGTGCTCTCATAACTTGGCTTAGAATGAGAGTACAAGCGCATATATGTGTACGCATGCGTGTGTTAATGTATTGATTTAAGCACCACTGTGTTTAACTAAGTGGTTAGATAGTCGAATATAATTCTTCGTTCTTTTCTGTTTTTTTGAATATACCTCAAGATTAACGGTGTCCGTTAGTTTGTCACTGAGTTCCGTTGCATTGAATTTCTGTAGCAAACCGCGGGCTTTTCCCAATTTCACCAAATCCCTCACGTATGTCACAGCTGGTTTCACATAAACGATTGTCGATATTTTCGTATGCAAATGTTCACGTGCAATAAAATCAAATAAATTGGCCAAACTTTCGCTTGGACGATGTGGATCAAACAGTGCATGCGGTGGAATTCCTTGTGCTGTTAAAAATCCATTAATCATCAGTTGAGCGGTGGTAAAGTATCTGCGCAAGTGAAGAAAAAAAAAACACGAAGAAAAAAGAACGATTTTATTTCATTGATTTGATTGAAAACGATTGAGAAAAATAGAAACAAATTGAAAGAGAGAGAGAGAGAGATAAACATAAAATGCAAAGTCAATTCGAAATCGTTAATTAAAAAAATAGAAATAATTCAGCATTCAATGGAAAGTATACAATGTTTGCTAGTCAATTATACTCCGTATGTATTTTCATTTGCTCATTTTACCCAGCTTTCGTACGCAACGCGATCGATGAAAAGAATGAGCAGATGAAACAACCGCAAACGGAACATAAATCGCAACGGTAAAATGGTGAAAAAAAACACAACACACACACACACACATATTTTTATCATTGAACATAAATTACAAAGAGCATGTCTATTGCTAGAAAGTTGTCTAATGGTTGTTTGGCGCCGCTTTAGTTAATTATACAGTCCATGCACATGAAACAGAATAATGCATAATAACCAAAGTGCATTTCTTCTAATTGCTTTCAGAAAGAAAGAAAAAAACAAACAAAAATGTGTCACGAGAGAGAGAATCCAATACATGTCAGTCATAAATTGGCATGGCCTTCAATCAGACTCCGGCTCATTACCATATCGACCCAAAAATCGCTTCACGTGTAAATTTATTGCAAATCTAGCCCTATATATTATCTATAATACCTGTCAACATTTTGTGACATAGAACGTATTTCGAGCAGCAAAATAATAAATTTACTCAAATGTTCTCAGGCGATGAGCGATTTTTTTCAAGGTCAATGGTATGATACTATGGTTGTTGTTTTTTTTTTCCAATTCCATGTGTTGATGTATTAAATAATTACACTTACCGTTTGTACACTTCTGGCTCAGCAATATAGTTAACCCAATCGGACAGATAGAGTGTGGTGGCTTTCAGCCATCTTCGTCGGAATGCTTGATTGTGTAGTGAATTGAAGAGTTTATCATAGTCTAATTTGCCATCACGACCCGTGAAACCCTAAACGTGAATAAAGTTATGAATGATTTGCAATTTTTGTTTTGTTCGATTTTCTGCCGTTTTCGTTGGTACTTCTAATTTGACACTCACTTTGAATATTTGATTGACACCCGATTTCTCCCAGAGTGCTTCAGCAAGTTCCGAATTTGAGAAATGGTCCCACAAAACGTGGATTCGCTCCAAAAATGGTGGCAAAACCCATTGATGATCCTTGTGTTTTGCATGAACTTTTTCACCCGCCGGCCCATTAAATGAGTTAATCGCTTGAATGGCCATTGGCAATAGGCTCATTAAGCCTTCATTTGATTTATCAGCATGACTGTCAACATTGTTTGTGTTACCCATGAATGCAGACGCAATATTCAAAATAGTATCAATGCCGATTCCACCATCTTGACCACTATTTGATCGTTTTCGGCGTTTTGCTTGCGGTTGATCGTCATCATCGTCCGAATTGTCACCAGCTGCCGTAAACATTTCAATAACATTTCCAATGATCGATGGATCAAATCCTGATCCACCGCCGCCATTGTCACCACCATTGGCATTCATCAATTGACTGAGTCCGGTTAAAATTTGAGCCGCACCAATACCACCGCCATTCGATTTGGAACCATCTTGTTGAACTAAACTGCCAATCAATTGTGCGATGCCAGCGATTCCAGTGCCACCGATGCCGTTGCCACCGCCTCGACCACCTTGTTGATTGGCGAAGGTTTCTTGCAAAAATGATGTGGCAATATCGAGGAATGGATTTGAATCGTCAACTTTATTATTGGTCTTTTGTGCTGTATGCGAATTTGCATAGATAACACACAGATTCAATATTACAAATGTTACATGTTTCACTTTACAAATCATTTTTGAATTTATTTTTTCTTCAACTAATTATTTCACTATGCTGGTTCAATGGAATCTTTTTTTCTCGTTTTTTCTTCTTGCCTTTTCTACAATTACAGTACAACTGGTTTATAGAATAAAAACAATTTATTGACTAAAATTTTTTACAATTTCCAACTGAAGTAGATCAATGTAGAATGTGCTAGTTCATTTTCGTGCGGTAGATTCTCTTCAACTGCGGTATGATCACCGAAATAACGACCGCAATAAGAATATCACACCAAATCGAATGAACCCGAATTACACAACACACCCAAAATGTACGAACAAAATTGAAAAACTACCGAAAAATATACGTCTACACAGGTTGACCGTTTCCACTGTTCTGAATAATATTGCAGTCATAATGACTATAACAGTACTGTGTGAGAGATCGCTTCGTGTAGAAAATGACGATGATGACGACGACTACGACGAAGAAATGAAAAAAGAAAGAAGAAAGAAGAAAGAGAATGAAGACGACGAAGACCAAGAGTTGTTCTTTTCGATGGAACAATGTGAAAGAAGAAAGAAGGCTTAGATGGAGCGAGTGTGTTGATCGTTAACATTGCCATCGATGACGTGTGCATGTGTACGGAAGAATATATGGAGTTTGAATCTTCACCACTCTTTGGATTCTATCGTGTTGGTATCGCTCTGTATTCTTGTCGTGCCGTCCGGCTCGTGTGTATGCCCCAAAACAGAGGCGTGTGTTTGCCTGTGTGTGTGTGTGTGCGCTTGCGTGCGTGCTTGTGTGCGATACAGCGCAAAGAGTTCAATAAACGATTTATTCTTTAATACGGAACCGCTCAGGTTCTACACACTTGAGATCATTTGGTGTTTTGGTTCGGCGGCTAAGTAACACTTTACAGCAACAACAGAAATCACAACAAAAAAGAAAGCAACAGTTTGTGTACAGTTTCTTTTTTGTTCTTTTTCTTTTATTTCGGAATTTACTAGAAGAATTACAACATATCTGCATTGTCCGACAAACTTCATAACAATTAGAACTTGGCGTGCACACCGTGCTCATTTCATCTATTTTCGTTCGTTATTGGATTTCATTCAAGGTGAAAAACAGAATCTGTTCTTAATCCAATGAGCAGAAAAATACACGTCGATGAAATCAAAGCTAAAATATTGTCAGTTCGTGCACAATGCACATCGTGCATTGGACATTGCGATAAAGCTTGAATTGACTTTTCACGTTGTTCTATTTAAAATGCATCGCTCTATTCCGATGATGGCTGGTGAGTGGCACACGTGGAACAATCATATTTAATGGATTTAAATCATGCCGACACGATTATCATTTCAAATTTCGTTTCGAACATTGATGATATGGCCCATCATCATTGATATGCGCTTGAATATCACGTATTTTCAACGTCGAACTTTGGATATCAGCCATGAATTCTATTTTAAGAATGTCTCAAATGGAGAACATATTTCTAGAAGAAATTCATTCGATTATATTTTATTTTCAGCTAAGAAATCCGCTTATCAATTTGCGTATTTATGAAGAAGAAAAAAGATTGGCTCTATAAACCTGCTACGTATACGCATTTCATCCATAAAGCTGTTTGTTGCTTTTTACGATTGCCGTATATTTTTCATTTCATTTCATTTCTTTTAATCATTTGCTATTGAGATCAGTTTATAAACTCGAAATTATTTCGAATGAGTGATTGGAAAAAAAACAGGATTTGAAATGGAGTATTCCGTTGAGTCAGCATAGCTTTGAATACGTATCAATCGTGTTCAATGTGAATGATACAAAGCATATGAGTTGGCTGGCTCCGATTGTGACCCACTTAAGAATTCCACTTTACCGGTTCGTTTAGCGTCAGAGTCACACATACACACAGACATAAACACACGGACACAGCTGTATGTCCAAAAAAAACTGTGAACACTGAACATCCTTGTTATGTGGAATTTCACGATGGTATTCGAAAATTGATTGAGTATTTCTTCTAAGTAAATTACGTGTATTTCGGCAAATTACCAATTAATAACCACCAATTTACGGTTTAAGTGACACGTCAGTTTCATCAGCAACCAATTCAATTAGTACATTCTTTTGTTCAATCCTAATCTTTATTCCAGAACGGTAAACGTTCCATATTTACTTAATCTTTTTTGTTTCTTTATTTTGCTCGTTGTTGTCGCGGTTTGTTGATTTAGATTTGCTCAAGCGTCGAAATCTCTCTTTTTTTCGTCTTTGCTCTGCCATAGTCAATAATTTCTTGTTTTTCTGCCACATTTTTTGTTGTTTTTGTTCATGCTGTTATGGCTATATGTTCTTGTGCTCATATATTTCGAGAGCATTATAAAATGCGCAAGCAATACTTAGCGACCTATTTTAATGGCGAGCGAAAGACACAAGAATACGAACGATCCTCATTACTTGTGTCGCCCGTTTCGTCGTCTTATTCTTCTTCTTTGTCACATTAGCTGCTTCGTTTTACGGTTCCTCGTTCTGAATCAATCATCGCCATCGCCATCGCCATCGCCATCGCCATCGCCATCGCCATCGTCGTCGCCATCGCTAACCAGTGTTTAATATCATTTATGCAAATGATCACGTTAAATATTTACATGGTGTACCTGAGTTCCGTTAGGCGGTTAGTTCTTCTTCTTCTTCTTTTTCTTGTTTTTCATTTCTTCCATGCTTTTTCGTGTGTATCAATTTCATAATGCATGGATTCGTGTGGTTTGTGTTGACGACATTTACAGTAACAAACGTCTACTATGGTTGATGTAACATGAACATTCGTTGTATGTGTATGTGTATATGCGTGGACTAACGCTTATGCACACACCAATTGAGCTTGAGATTCTTTACTTTTCATGCGAATCATATCAACAATTATTTAATTTTCACGTTACTTTATTTTCGTCGTCCATGAACCATATGAAGAATGTTTTCGGAATTCTGCTACTTGTTCTTGACATGCATTTTAATGAGCAAACAGTGAGCTGATGATTCAGTTATGATATCTATCATTTCGAAACTTTTAGTATTAATTGATATCATTAAATTATCTAAGTCAATTTGCACAAGATTTTATTCATTTTTTTAAATGAATTTTATTCGAATGTATTTAAGTCAAGAAAATCTTTTTTCGCAAAATTTAACGGTTTTAATTGGAATGAAAAAAAAAACGATAGAAAATTGATTTGAACGCTTTTAATTAGGGTTTCGGAAATGTTGTTAATTGATTTTCTTAGAATTCGATCTTCTGTCATGTTTGGTCCAATCACCACACTAACAGCAGAACGGTATCAACACGGTTGGTGCTGATTTAAAGCCGGTGGAAATCGTTGCTTCAATATGCTTGGAATCGAAAGTAATGAAACGCCTTTAGCTTGTCCGATCGAAAATTAAATCGCAGCGAATCAGACCGGTAGTCAGCGATTTTACAGATATTTCGCATTTACAGCAATGAAAGATCCAGGCATATGTTTGTACCTATTGATTTGATTGAGTGCGTCACATTTCAATTGCTTAAAACTTGTCACTTGGAGAATAAAGATTTTTGTTTGCGAAGTATGTTTTGTCAAAAATACCAGATATGAATATCCGGAAAAGTGACGGTTGTTCTTCTTATTACGAAATTTTGAATTTCAATCGGAAATGGAAAGAATATTTCTAAGACTTCATAGAAGGTAATACAAATGTCTGGGGTCCGCTTCATAGAGCCGACCATTTCTCAATGCCGTATGCATGTCAGTATAGGATAAGGTTGGCTTATATTTATAGAAAACCAAATTCGTTTGAAAAGAAAGAAATATATCTCTTCTGAAGGTCGTTTAGACATGCTGCGAAAATATTTACGCAACAAAATATTTATTCAGCAGATTGATTCAGTCGATCATTATTAAACCTTAGAACAAAAGAGCTGCAAATAATGTCGATTATCGGAAATGATTACACAACTCGAACATATTGTTTGTTTATAAATTTACGGTCGTATTAATGGTTAATGTCGACTAGAAACTCAACGAATAAGATCACGAATATGTATGAGTTTTTAATTTTACTTTGTCGTGGCAAAAATTGTTACGTTGGATATATTTTAATAGCCAAACGTTGTACTAGGCTGTTTCCAGTAATCCGAATGACAATAAATCAGATTATTCTATCGCCTTTATTGCTATCATTCATGCACTAATTTAATTTGCACACGATCTAGTACAGTATTGAATATCGATAAAATGAATTTTATTAAATTATTTTTTATTATTTCCAATCTCCAACATGACTTTCATACTTGTTTTGGGTGATTTCGCTTTTAAGATAAGAATTTTGAACATTTGATTCTAATTGATTTTGTTCATTGATATGTGGCATAATCGCATCAAGTTGTACCCCCGTGTTATGGATTCCAATTGAACCGGATTCAACGGTGTTGGCTTATGCTTTGGAAAATGTCATGACTCGATTCTATAGCAAACGAACGTCAAATGTGTTCATTGCAGTGAAATCATCGCAGACAGTGAACGGCGGACCAAATCACGTTGCTGCCAAAATGATTCAAATTCAAAGCAATCGAACTTCAATGATAACTTGAGTGATCGCAAACCGTTTCAACTTCAATCAAATCAAATTGAGGCTGTGAGAATGAAAATGGCAATACAGGAATAAACATTCTGAAACGCATCAAGAAAAAAAATTCGCAAAAACGAATCATGAGTTCTGAATATGCAAAAGTGAAACATGAATTTACATGGGCAGCATAGGTTCACTTTTGCGTATTCAGAACTCATGATTCACTTTTGAGAATTTTTTTTTCTTGATGCGTTTCAGAATGTTTATTCCTGTATTGCCATTTTCATTCTCACAGCCTCAATTTTACAATGTGTTTGTGATTGACGATTACGATAGTTTTAGGCAAGCTTCAAATTGAAATCATGTAAATAATTCATTGATTTTCAATTTTTATTTTTGTACATTTTTTTCGTTAAATGTATTTTCACTAAAATGACCACGGCAACGTTTGATTACACTGGATTTCATGCAATTGCTTTGACAAAACGAAGCGATCAAGTGATTGTGCAAAGGATATTGAATGATTGTTGGTCGCTTCACATTGCAAATGCAATTGTTCTCGCACCAGCTGCATACGACGGAAAAATCCATTTATTTACATATTTTCCATACACTTCGACACATTGTGAAGTTATTGAATCGATTCACTATGATTATTTTGATAATGGTTCATTCTCACGCAATGCACCAATCTTCCCTAATAAGTTCCGTAATTTTTAAAAATGCCGACTGATGATAGCGTCATACACATTTATTCCATACATGAACGCAAGATCCATGCCAAACGGATCCTTTGAAACGGACGGCATTGAGGGTATCATGCTTATGACCTTAATTCAACGAATGAATTTTACACCAGTCATTCATACTGTATTTGGTAATTATAACAAATATGGTTCATCTCAACAATCAACGCTGGGACCGTCATAACAAATGGTAGGACATCCTTTTCGATGAAGATTTTTCGTATTCAACATTTTATTATTGTTTAAGGTTGCGGATGGTACTTCAAATCTCTCTATATCGGCTCTAACGCTTACACCTAGCCGTGCTTTAAAGCTGTCCACATCGGTTGCATATCTATATCCATCTCTCTTATACGCAATTCCGCCCGGTCGTCCGTACACCTTTTTAGAGAAATTATACTTTCCGTTTGCAATTACAGTTTGGCTATGTATCTCAGTTCTATTCGTGCTAGCAACGATTTAATGCATTGTTTTAAAATTAGTCGAGAAAAAGAAGCGAGATTTTTTTATCGGGAAATCCATTAATATGCCTTTCTTCAATATGGTGTCTATTGGTCTGGGAGAGTCTGTTACACAAAATCATGTCTCTTTGCGGAACTTTGCGCGTACATTGCTCATGATTTGGCTGATATCGTCTTTGATTCTTCGAAATGCCTACCAAGGAAAGTTGTTTGATTATTTAAGTAGTGACCAGCGTATGGTACCGTTATTCGATCTCGATGATCTCTATGAATACGATTTGGAATTGCGTGTCTTTGGCACATATTATCAAAATATCGTTGAAAACTTCCCAGAACTCAAGCACAAGTAGGTCAAGCAATATTGTGGAATCCATACTGTGGATACTATTCAACTTCAATTTCTACCCAACATGTACTTAGATTTTTATTGAAATAAAATTTCTTTTGCAGAATTCATATGTACAATGCAAGAAGTGTGTTGCATCCCAACCATGCATATTTAACAGTTACACAAATGCTTGACTATTTTAGTCTCATCAATTTTCCACACTTTATAAAGTAAGATTACCTAACACATTATAATGTGTTGAAAACCAGAAAGTACGCAAAATTAACACCAGTTTGCGCCTACTTTCGCAAACATACATGCCTGCAAAGACCGTTCAACAATCACAATAATGCGCTCATCTCCAGTGGATTGATCGATTTCTGGGCCAGCAAATTTCGGCCCCATTTCTTTATCAAAACCAATCAATTGGAACCGAAACCATTGACACTTCATCAAATTGGTGGCGTACTTATTGTTTGCGGATATTTGATCTTATTCAGTGTGGTGTTACTGATTTTAGAGATTATTTCCCCTGGGTATGAAGCTGTTAGATTACTTTTAGATTTTCTCACGTTCAATGTAAATAAAAGGCGCACATTTTTCACAGCACAACGAGTTCAGCCGGTCGAATAAAAACAAACCATTTTCCAAATAAATGCATTTGTGATAAACGTGTACTTTGTCACTTGTTCATGAATTGTATCCATTTCTTTTGTGATAGTCTTTCACCGTGACACCTCATTTACATACTTACCATGTAGTTGAACCTATATTGTACATAAAATGTAATTTTTTTCCAGTATAACGTAAGTGTTCTATGACCTAAACCATGAACAAAAATTGCAATCCACACGCGATATTGAAAATGGCTCATTAAAATGTTCCACTTGTACCCGCATTTCAACTGTATCCTTATCGACTGAAAATGAATAACGGAAATCATTCGCATTGGTTGAAATGCAATCATCCAAACGGAGAATATCGATTTTTATATTAAAATTATCTCTATTGACTAGATCGAGAGGAGAGTAAGTTCATCTGACTTTGTTATGAAAGAGAAGAGTAAGTTTCTTTCGACTCAAAAATGGTTAAAGGCGAGTATGTTCATTTTTGGCGGGTCCTTGCGGTTTTCCACGGTTTCCGCGGAACTGATAAGAGATAACAACTTGGTGTCCTCGGCAAAGTTGTAGCACTCGAGGTCTCCTACAACATTGCTGAAGTCAGTTATCTCTTATCTCTTATCAGTTCCGCGAAAAGCGCGAAAAATGATAAGAAAAAAAAGTTCTATATAAAATTTGCTTTTTTATGTGCGCGATTTGCGCGCAACTGATAAGAGATAAGAGATAGATGTCTTCAGCAATGTTATAGAAGACCTCGAGTACTACAACTTTGCCGAAGACACCATGTTGTTATCTCCTATCAGTTGCGCGAAAACCGTGAAGACCGCAGAGGCTAGACGGTGCTACAACATACTCTACTTTAACGCCAACAGAATCATCAGAAAACATACTCTCCTCTTTCAAAATATATAAGAATTTTTTCACATACTCTCCTCTCGATCTAGTCAATAGATCTAGGGGTTTCACGCAAACTCGAAGGCCGAAGATTTTACTAGATAGCTGGAAATAAAATCATTTTATGTGTAAACTATAGATATTGCTTCTTTTTATTCATAAACTCGAATTTTTTAGAATTTTTTGAATCTAAAAATTCTGGAAGTGGGTTTTGGTGGATCCTCAGGATTGTTCAAAACCGCTCCTGGTTCTGGAAGTGGATCCTCAGGATGGACCAGGGCATTGTCAAACCCAATCTGATCCATCCTGAAGATCCACCAAAACCCACTTCCAGAACATAATTTTCAAGGTGAATGTTGAAATATTTCGAAATAATACGGATTTTGGTGAATCCCAGAGAATGTGAGAGAAAAGAGAGAAATATTGAAATTTTAGATGAATTTTAAGTTGCGTGAAACCCCTAGAAAATTATTTGTTTTCAGAAATGAATTTTACCGGGGGAATGATTCGAAATCAAAGTAATGGAGCTTCGGTAACTTTATCATTGAAAGCAATATTGGTATGTATCACACAATCATTGACAGCTCCAAGAGTTTTATATTAGTTTGAAATTTTGTGAATTCAAACGAGTACACAATAATTTCAAGTCCATATTTTCTAGAATTTGGATATACAATTGCTTTGAGAGAAGACAGAATACGGCTGTTGCTATGAAGAAACTATCAAGAAGATATCTCTTGGACCTAACAGAATATTTGAACAAAAAATAAAATAAAATCAAGCATCGAATCAAACATAAAAAATTGATAAAAAATGATAAATAATTCAAATCTATTTGGTTCATAACGTGAACGGTTACTTTCCACACCAAATTGTAACTGAACTGATTTAACAAGTGTGTGGTCCATAGTAAATCATTCAAATCAATTTCGACATGTTACTGAAAAAGTCAATTTTTTCCGTTATAAACATTTATTTAAATTAAATTGAACGAGAAAAATCACTAATAATTTTTCAGATGAATATTCAAATCTTGGCAAATTTGCCGAAATGACTTCGGGTAGGGCGATTTCAATTGTAGATTTTATGTACTTTAATGTAGTGTTTTTACTTTTTTTATGTAGGAACAATTTTTTTGAGTAATCGGCTATCGAAAAACTGCTGTAAAATGGGACAACTCAAATCTTGGTCAAAAAACGTATTTTCCACAAATCGAATTTTTTTTCGAATGAAGAATGATTCCAAAAAATTGTAGATAAATTGTAGAATTCAAATCAATTGTCTGTTTTCAAATATGTCTGCCCGTTTGTTCGATATCGGGACGAGTCTTGAAAATTGGCCCAAAATCGGTAATACTCAAATCTTGGCCACAAATTGAAATTTCCACAAACTGAATCTTCCTCTCTTGATGCTAGGTTCCATAATATTGTAGAAAAAATGTAGAATTCAAATCAGTCATCCGATCCTTGATGTTTTCAACAACTTATTTGGCTCCAGGGGAGTTTAATATTTAATATGGGAATAAAACTGCTATAAACTGCTATAAAAAGAGTTTTAATAACCAAGAATTAATTGTAGTGGCCCGAAAATAATTGTAGAAGTACCTACAGTTATTGTATCGCTCGAAATTGACTGAGAGTCTTGTTTCATCGTCATGAAGCTGCCATTAAATTTTCAGAACGGTTTTCTAGCTGTGAAGGGAGTACCAGCGCCATATGTGATCACAAAAGTCATTCTTTGAATTCCATGCAAGGTGTCATTGATCGACTATATGGGTGTAAGTAGGTAATGTTAGTGTCTAAATCGGTAGAAAATCACATTTTCTTTGATTTGGGAATAGGGATTCTCAATATGTTGATTTTCTGAAGGCTTGGACTGAACAGGTCAACTCCCTTGTTACTAACATTTTTCGTCTTTTATTGGTCATCACTTTTCGAGTTTTTTCCATGCTAGGTGACATTTTTGATAATAACGCCATATGTGATCACAAAAGTTAAACGGCGTAGAGTCCAACAACATTCACTTCAATACATTCCAATGAATGCCAATTTTTTTTTCACCTTATTAACTCTACTTGAGTCAGATTAAATTATTGAAAATAAATTTAATTCTAACCTGAATGCATTTCGGACAATGTTACTGTCCACATTTATTTAATAAAGTTTTTGCAATACATCAAATAGAATCTTCTGTCACATTGTTTTATTTAATTGTAATGGAAAAATGTCATATTTATCTAACTGTGTCCTTTTCGTTGCGTGTCTATGGATTTAATTGGGATGGCTGTAAAATAGCATGACATGATTTTTGTTGTGGCCAGTGCCATCGCTAATGGATAACTGATTTGAGATCAATTATCAGTTCAAGGTTTTTTTTTCAATTTTCAAGGCGCTTTGGTTTTATTTTTCATTTGAACGTGATTTGCGCCTTCACTCATTCGGAAAACCAAATTTAATTTAATGGCTGCTCACTCTTTAACACAGTATGGATGTAAAAAATTTATTCCTGGGTAAATATCACTCTTCGAAATATTAAATTGTAATTACCATTTTCTCTTGTGTTTTTCGAATTTCAATCAATCTGTTGTGAATTACAGTTTCATTTCTTTTCATGAAAATATTTCTAACGTCTCATTATTTCAGCGTTAGTTGGCATACTGTCATCAGTTCATCTATTGCATATAATTCCAGCACAAATTGAATCAAAAGTAATCGTTCATGCCTTAGACAATGTTTTGGATCGTTTTTATAGTCCACGAACATCAACCGTATTCATAGTGGAGCAATCAAGTCTAACGGTAACCAGTGGATTGAAGCCAATCGAAGTAGCTGGTGAATTGATTCGAATGGAAAGTAATCGAACCTCAATGACTTATGTCATCGAAAATTATATTCCATTGAAGAAAACGGCTTATCAACGTGACTTCAACATATTTATTGTAGATTGTTATGAGAGTTTTAGGTAAATTGTTTACACAGTTTCCATTCAACAAAAGCAAAAAACTAATTCAAATTTATTTTAGTCGCATTATGTTCGAAATGACAACGGACACAATAAATGACTTTCGATATTATACGATTGTTTTGACCAAATACATCGTCAATTATTCAGAAATTGTTCGCAGAATGTTGAATGATTTTTGGTCACTCAACATCGCAAATGTTGTTGTTCTCACACCGGGCAAAGATTATAAAAAAGTATTCTTGTACACATTCTTCCCATACACTCCAGAGCATTGCGAAATTGTTAAACCAATAGTGCTTGATCATTTTGAAAATGGTAGCTTCGTCAATGAACGTAGCGTACCGATATTCCCGGAAAAGTTTAACAATTTTCACAAGTGCCCATTATCCGTGTCCACTTATAATTTCACTCCGTTTGTATTTCTAATGCCACAACCGAATGGATCATACTATTTAGACGGCATTGAAGGCACCATCATTCGAGTTTTATCACAGCAATTGAATTTCACAGTAAATGTTTTGTTGTCGAGGACCAATATTCTGAAAAATATAACCAATAGTTCAACGGTGGAAAATAAAAAATACAAATTACCGCGATCACTTGAGTTGGTGGGATGCATTGGTAAGATTCATTCAATTCACTCATTATTTAATGTGTGCTTTGTTATACTTCAAGATAAGCAATGGAAGTGCAAATTTTACGGTGGGTGCGACGGTGGTTGCCGAAAGTCGAGCTAGAATATATTCGATGACATTCGCACATTTCTATGGGTCACTCATCTTTGCTATTCCTCCCGGACGGCCATATACATCTTTCGAGAAGCTCTCTTTCCCATTTAAGATGCGAGTTTGGGCCTGCATTTGCGTCCTATTCCTAATTGCAGCAATTGTTATAGTGATTTTGAAATTATCATCAAAAGAGAAACGGGATTTTTTCTTTGGGAAATCTAATAATATGCCCATCTTCAATATGGTGTCGCATTGCTTCGGCGGAACTACCACCTTCATTGCAATGCCAGTACGAAATTTTGCACGCACATTGCTCATGATATGGTTGCTAACGACTCTTGTGCTTCGCAACGCCTATCAGGGAAAATTATACGACAATCTGCGTGGTAACCAACGCATGGCACCATATTTTTACATCGATGATCTATTCCAATCGAATCTCAAGCTGTATTTGTACGAATCTTTTTTCCAAGATGTGGCTGACAACATTCCCAACCAATACAGTGGAAGGTGCTCTTAATAACATATGGATTATGATATGAATTTTCCAATCTTTTTTCATATTGCAGATTATCCCTTTATGATTACGGTGGCATAAATTTCTTCTGGAATCTTACCGATGATGATTTCGGCGGTGCCTACATGACAATAACAGAAGTGGTTGATTACTTTAATTTGAAAAATTTTCCATATGTTAGCGTTCTTAAGACCAAAGATTATATTCAATCGATGCCGCTGGCCTTTTATTTTCGGTTATTATCATAGCACATCCAACACACAAATGTACACCTTGTGAATCTGAATTATCTTTTTCTTTCATCCAGCAAACACTCTTGCCTCGTTGAGCCTTTCAATGAACAAATTCGCAAATATTCTTCAAGTGGACTGATTGTTTTTTGGGCAAGTGAATTCAGAAAACCGCCCTACTTAAAAGACAAAACCGCCGAAAAGGAGCCGAAGGCACTATCATTTGATCAAATCAGTGGTCTTGTCACTGTTTGCATTTTTTGCATTGTCATCAGCCTAATGGTATTCACGTGTGAACTGATATCACCCAGTCACGGAACCATTAAAACCCTTTTAGATTTTCTCACATTCAAAGCTAATAATAAACTCTATCGCCGCATTAATACCCCAAATAAGCGGTCAAAACTCATAAAGCCTAATGGACACTAATCCGCTTTTTTTATAGCTTTGAACGCGGTTTGTTTGAACAAATTTTGCCATTTAAGCCACCGATTTTAAACAAGGTATGCTCAGAAGTAAATAACCAAGTAAACTGTACTGCTGTAAAATGTCGCCAGCGATTTTAACGTCGTTTTTCTTAGTTGTACTTTTTTCACAGCTCGGAAACGGTGCCTTGAACGAATTTCAAATGGATCGAGAAATAAAGTTCTTGGCCAGAGCCACATCACATATCATTCGGCAATTTTATAGTAAACGCACTTCTGCAATATCGTTAATCCAACCTTTCACTGTACAACTACAAAAACATTATAAACAATCGGAAATTATGAATCGCATCCTTTTGCACACCAAATCCACGATGTGTTATGTAATTGAATGGCCAAAGTACATGAAATATTTACCATTTTTGCGGGCCTGTGCAATTATTTTCATAGATTCTTATGCGGCATTTCGGTAAGATATTCGGTTCAGAAATTTGAATTTTGGAAATAAAAGTTGTTTGTCGCATAATTTCAACATATCAAATGTTTTTTTAAGGCATTTTTACCAGGAGATCAACGTCAAGAGTGTTCACTATGCCGGCTATTTTACTATTATTTTAACGGAGTACATCGAAAAAGACGAGATAACTCAAATCTTTCAAGATTGTTGGAAGTATCGCATGATTAATGTGAATGTGCTGTGTCCGGATGAAATAGAAGATCAAGTGAATGTTTATACGTATTTTCCGTTTACACCAAACAGTTGCGATCGCATCCAGTCAACATTGTTGATGACCTTCAGCAATGAATCGATCTCGATAGACGATAGTTTTTTCCCAATGAAATTGAAGAATTTTCACAAATGTAATCTATTTCTGGCGACTTATAATATTCCGCCGTACATGATATTGAATCATCATCACACTGATGGATCGTATGTGACCAGAGGCATCGAGGGAAATCTATACCGTGAATTATCAAAATTGCTCAATTTTCAACCGATAGTTCGAGTTGGGCACGAACATTATTTGGGAGGTGCAAAAGAAAACTTTGAAATGTTGCGAAAGGGTGAAGTAAACCTAACGATGTTTGCGATAGTCAACACGGTTGAAAGATCGAAACGGTTCACAGCATCATTTCCATATGCATACACATCGGTGGTGTTTACAACACCACATGGACCGCCACTCACACCACTGGAAAAACTGATGCTTCCGTTTGAGCCTCTGGTTTGGGCATGTTTTTTAATTGCCACTGGAGCTGCCTTAAGCGTTACAATCTATATGACTGGTCGGTCAAAAATATGGAGAGATTTTGTATTTGGCAAAAAGAATCATATGCCATTCCTACATTTTATCAATATCACGCTAGGCGGAGTCGTAACACAACCGCCAGTTCGCAATTTTGCGCGTACAATTTTCATGATTTGGCTACTGGGCAGTTTGGTACTACGCAGCTCATATCAGGGCGCTCTATTCAGTTTCATCCAATCACAAAAATCGGCCGTCGAAATCGAGAGCTTGGAGAAGTTGGCAGAATTCAATTTTACCATATACTCTTCGGTGCAAATTATACGTCTCCTACAATTGGGATCGCCTCATTTGAGTGCAAAGTAAGTGTTTCATTTGAAAAATATTTATTTCAATCGAAAAAAAAATATCGTTTTCGTTTTTCTCAGAAAAAAAAAATCTTATCATTTTCGTCTTAATTTTGCGGAGATTTTATGAGTTTATTTTTGCGACCAAATTTCTGGCGTGGGATGAAAAAAATACGATAAGATAAGAGCGTGCATGTTAAACTGAATCGACACAATGCGATCGCCTACGCCAAATTGGATTGAATTTTGCAGAATTTTTTTTTTCATGTGATTCACATCATGCTGATATAGCTTACGACTATTTCTGTTCTTATCCTGCTTTTGCTATTCCACCCCGAAATTTAGTGACGAAAAGAACAACAACGCACTTTTCTGCGAAGAAATAATACGAAACTGGATGGCAATTTTCTAACGAGTATGTAACATTTTTGCTTTGTATTCATTTTTATCCTAGCCTAAGACTGCATGATGGTAGTTTTGACATATTGGAAGAGCTGAAGAAACCACAATTCCATGGTGCCTTTGTCACGACAAACGATATCATTGGCTATCATAATTTGCTATATTTCAAAACTGGTACAATTCGACCTTCCAAACAGCGTATTTTTCTACTTCCGTTGAGCATATTCATGGAAAAGCATTCGTGCTTGGAATCGATCATAAATCAACAGATTGAATTGTTTACGAGCAACGGATTAATTGAAAAATGGAGTAATGTGTATCGTGAAAAGTTAATTATTGCGAGAAAACGGCCAAGACATCAGCCTAAAAAATTGAAATTGGTTGAAGTCAGTGGCGCATACATTATTATGGCGTATCTTTATGGCGTGAGTTTATTATTATTTATTGGAGAAATATGCTCAGCGCGAGTTCGTTATCTCCGTACGTTATTCGACCATGTGTAAAAATCATGCATTCTTATTTCACTTGTTTTTTTTTTAAATTGTAAATCTATAAATTAGAAGCTTCGCCTGTATGTGTACTCGCTGCTTATTTGTTATTTCACCATTCGATTCCATATACTACAAAAGGTGCACTTGCAATACATATCAGAGAGAAGAAAAAAAAGTACGCATACGAATAGGCATGTGTTGATAACGAGAGGCGATGAAAAAAGAAGAAACATATAAGATGCTTCTGCCTATTGCAGTTTGAAACACAAGACGATGAAAGCATTCTGGTGCATGGCTTGGCTTGGCATGGCTTGGCGCACTTATCGTGTGTGTGCCTATTGACTTCAACAAACTAACCGTTTTTAATTTTTACGCCAGTGCACAACTCTCAGATGCTCGTTTTCTCGCTTTGCACTCTTCATGCACACCATACACACATAGACAACTTTTGCCAATAGTTCATCGATTGCATCTTTGCGTTCACTTTGCAAACGCAAGCGAAGAGTGAAATGAACCAAAGTAGAAGAGAAAAAAAAATCACTCACAATGAGAAATAACTGCATTTAACCGATCAATTATTTGCGCTTTCTCTCTGATTAACTTGTTTTTGTTGGTCATGTTGGCAGAAGAGAAAAAAAAGAATGAAGAAATGAAACGCCATTGCAGGCAATATCAATGGCAAGCAAAGCTTACACAGAGAAAATACATTTTTCAGTACTTCTTCAGTCTTCAATTCAATAACTTCAGCTTAACAGTTCCGATGCCAACACAATCTGGTCATTGCAAAAGTGTTTATAATTATTTCTTGTTTGTGATTCATTTTTTGTTTGTTTGTTTGTTGTGAAATCGGTGTCCTTCAATCTTGATTATCAGCATTGCCAATACGGTAGACTGCAAGCTGAATTAAAGAAGAAAGACAAAAAAAGCACCATCGACTGAATTAATGTCAATGTGTACGAATTTTGTTTGATTTGTAAATTCCCGGAGCTAAGGAAGCGAAAGATAGACAGACAGAAAGCGAAAATGAGTCAAGTTGTGTGCAGTCCGTTGGGTGGGAAGGTTGGCGAAAAACTCGACAGTTTTTTCCAGCGAAAGAATTGCTTCATCGAAGTGAATCCCGGACACGTTATTATGCCAAAAAAGTACCAGGATATTTCCGAAGAAATTATCAACACCGATGTTCGGCTAGATGACATCTGGATGATTTCTTATCCACGCACAGGTAAATTAAGCATACGACTAGCTAGAACAATTAAATGACTCATATTTCAACTGCTCGAGACATTCAAGAAAGCAGCGAATGATAAAGAAAAGAGTTTCCATAAATCTGTTGTTGTTTTTCTATTTTTCTTCTTCAATATTTCACTTGAAACTCTTTGCACACTGAACGACTTTCTCCATCATACGCTGTGCCCGCTTGTTTCGTTGCAAGTTGTTTTCATGTTCTGTAATTGATATGAACAATTTTCTTAATGTTGAGAACTGTTTGATTGTTATTTTCCACGCAAATGCAAAAAAACGCATACACACACACACAAAAGGTTCAACTTGGGCACAGGAAATGGTTTGGCTTCTTGGTAATAATTTGGATTATGAGGGCGCCAAGAGCATACAAACATTACGATCGCCACTTCTTGAAATGACTGCAATCATGTATGAAGACTATACGGAATGGGTGAAGTGAGTTGCTTTGCAGTTGTCCCGTTAATTCGTCGAAATTAATTTGAAAAATCAATGATTATTTCTATGTGCTTTTTACTGTAGGAATTCGATCGGAAACTCTGTGCAACAGGTTAGCAACATGCCAAGCCCCCGTTTTATCAAATCGCATTTACCATTACAGCTCCTGCCAACAAAACTGACCACAGTCAAACCGAAGGTTGTTATCTTATTCAATAGCATATTAAGAGTGGCCATGAAATAGCTTATAAACTTCTATTCTTTTCCATAATCTTCATTCATTCTAGATTATTTACGTGGCACGCAATCCAAAGGATTTATGTGTATCATTTTATCACTATTGTTTGCTGATACACGGTCTAGTTGGAACATTTGGGGAATTCTGTGAAATATTTTTGAGTGACAACGCACCAATTGGACCCGTTTGGCCACACTGTCTGACCTTCTGGAATATGCGTCACGAACCAAACGTACTGTTTCTGAAGTACGAAGACATGAAAAAGGATTTACCGTCAACGATTTTTCGGTGTGCCAAGTTTTTGGGTGTAGAAGATCGAATAACGGACATAGACGTGACACAAATGTGTGATCACTTGAAATTCGATCGAATGCAAAAGAATCCAGCGGTTAACGTTACATCATATTTACCGGTGAATGGTGAAAATGATAAGAATGTTCAGTTCATACGAAAGGGCCAAATTGGTGATTGGAAAAATTACATGTCAGACGAATTGTCTGCACGATTCGATGAATGGATCAGAAAAAACACCGAAGGCACCGGATTAGAATTCGAATACGAATAACGAGCATAAGACAATTTATGCCTTTGATATTATAATATTTGCTTCAGAAAAAAAAGTAGATTACACGAGCAAAAATGTATTGATAAGCCTTTTCTTGCTTAAATAAAACAAAAAATAGAACAAACACACGCTGTGAACCCAATTTCCATTCTTATTTCATTTTCGTGAGAGACATTGAAAACTACTGGCTACCACTTTCTTTTACCTTGAATTGATGTTTTTTTTTCTGTTTTGCTCTTGAGGCAAAATACTCGTATCGATTTTGTCTACACTCGCTTGACAAGTACTCGCTATACTCTCTTCATCTCGCATTGAAGAAAATGCTTTGTCGTATAAAAGCAATGGCAACGGGTAACACTGCGACTACTCAAACTGTCAAGTGTTGAGAGAGAGAGAGAGGGAGAGAGAGAGAGAAATATATATAATATATATACACACATACACATGCACACGTGCTACTGCTGATGGTTTGTGTATTGACAGATTGCACATACAAAGTCATTAAGTATATTTTTCTATTGTTTGACGTTTCAGTTCAATGAAAACATTGCAGATAATAATGGTAGCATAGGAAATTGTATTTCGTGAAGTAAAGCATCAAGATTTTGTGTAGGACTCATTACGTTTTTGGATATTTTCACGGTGGGAATTAATCTTGATGAGAGTTTGTATTTTGTACACATTTGCAAAAGTGATATAGTGATGAAGAGTAATGTGGCTACTCGAAAATCGCACACAATCAATTTGCAGACCAATTTGGATGTAATCTCGAACGATTTGATGCTCGAATGCAAGTTATGTAGTACGGGTACGCGACTTACAAAATCTCTTCGTGATAAAATAGCGAAGTGAGTAATCCTAATTCTGTTTTTAACTTGAGAATGACACAAAGCCAATGTATGGCTATGCAATGGTATTTCATTAATCACATTTCACGTTTACATTGAATTTTACACACGCACACAGTTTGCCAAAGGATGCGCGCAAAGATATTGTTTCTAGGACACGCGAAGGTTGTGCACCACTGTTCGTAGTATGCAAACGGGGCAATCTGGAAATTGCTGAATTTTTAATTACCATTTGCGGTGCTGACATTGAACAACGTGGGCTATTTGAAAATCCTGAAGATTCGACCGTACACTTGGTCACACCGTTATGGTGTGCCTCAGTGTCAGGCAAATTGCCAGTTGTCAAATATTTGGTACGGGTCGGAGCAAATATCAATGCGGTTTCGGATTCGGGTTCAACATCAGTTCGAAGCTCATGTTTCATGACAAACATGGAGATTGTCGAATTTCTAGTGGAAAATGGGGCCAACATCAAAAAACCCAATTTCAATGGCGGCACCTGCTTAATCAACAGTGTTCAATCCGTTCAATTGTGTTCGTATTTGATTAGCAAAGGAGCTGATGTTAATGCCAAAGATATCCAAAACAAAACCGCACTACATTATGCGATCCAAGAACATAGGTAAGCGTGGAGTGTATTTCTCAAAATTAAAATGTTTTTTTTTATTGATTTTTCCTTTGCTTTTGTCGATAATAAATAAAACAGACTCGAAACAACAAAGCTATTACTGGATTCTGGTGCTGATCCATTTGCGAAAAGTAAAAACGGCGATGATGCTTTGCAAATAGCCTGCTTGAAGGGGGCTCATGATATATTTCGTCATCTAATCGAACGAATCCCATACTCAGTTGAACGCTTGGCCAGTGCAAATGAATTGATTGGTATGTGTTCGATTGCATTTGCATACCATAGCAGAGGCTATTCATTGTTGGATTTCCGTTACAGGATCTACTTACCTGGATGAGCATAATGAAACAACGCTGGCTGTTTTACATTGGAAGGAAGCGCATGAGATCCGTTCAAAAGACTCCATTTACCGAGGTATTTTATTCATTACAAAGTTTACATGTGACCTTGATTACCATAGTGGTATTGTTCGTGTTTTAGCCAAGGAACCTTCGGTGCCGTTACGGCTAGCCTACTGCAATGTCATGGAGTTTGCCACGCTCAGCGAACTTGAAAATATTTCGACGGATGTCGATGCGATGAGAATACAAAGTTTGTTAATTTGTGAACGAGTTCTTGGCATTCAACACACAGACACACTATTTAGATTAATGTTTCGGTATGAAAATTTCCGAGGGAAAAAAAATGAAATTTTCATTTCATTTAATTAAATTAGATGGAATTTAAAATGAAAAATTAACATGAAATCATTTACATATTTCAAGTGGGGCTTCCTATGCTGATTCATTGAGATTTCAGCGCTGTATCGACTTGTGGCGATTGGCACTCCAAGTGCGCATAAACACCCATTCGATATTGCATTCGGACACCTGTTTCACCACACAGGCACTGGTCCGGTTGATGCTCGATCTGGAAAACAAATCCGATGAAGGTGAATCATTTATTGGATCCGATGTACCGAAATTTGAGGATGTCTATGGTGTCTTCACATTTTTGCACAAAAATCTAATCGAGGCCCGAAAATTGCTACAAATTCGACCTGTCTATCGAAAGCAACAAGAAAACTTTGACCGAGTTTTGAAATGTGTCACCCATTTGATCTATCTGCTTGAAGTGACATCAAAAACGGCCGAAGAAAAGCAAATCGTAAGCAAATTTCTCTTGAGTAGCTAAATGAACCGATTTAAATGGTACCAATTCATTGGAATTTGATCGATATTTTTTTGCAGGTGTGTGAGTCAATAAGATCTTTGGTGAAAAGCAACATACGTAGTGCTTGTACAAATGATACTCTTCTACATCTGTGTGTATCTCGACTTAACATAATCAAAAGTGGATATTTCAATGATGGAACTGGAATGCGGGTAAATAAAATTTCAAACGAATTTTTTTTAATGTTTTTGAATGATGACGGCCAATTGAGTTTAAATCTTTGTTTTGGAACTTGTTCGCAGGGAATTTTCCCAAATTTGAAGGTTGTTAAACTATTGCTGGAATGTGATGCAGAAGTAAACGCCAAAAATGAATCCAAATCTACAGCTTTGCATGTTGCATCGAATCCATATAACTATGTGGGCGAGGTTTGTATGCCAAAAAAATACCAAGAGAAAAATTTCTATCGATGCAATTTAGAATGATTTGATTTGAGCCAAAATGTTTTATTTCCAGGTTGTTCGAGTGTTACTGGACTACGGTGCACATTTAGATCAACCAAATCGAGCTGGCGAGCATCCTCACTATCTCATCGCATTCAATTCATCAAATACAATCCCAATAATAAATTACACCTCACTTAAGTGTATAGTTGCATCAACAATCATCAAAAATAGGATCCACTATAAAAATCAAATACCAAAAACATTAGAGGAATTTGTTCAACTGCATGAGCCATAAGCAGCAGCCGTTGCCATTGCAGCAACAGCATAATTCTCACTCATCAAATGGCATGCAAAACCCTAAGTTAAATTTTAATGTGTAATTTTTCGAAGACTGTACTGAGATAGTGAAAAGATGATTTAACAGGAAATTCATTTGTTCATACACGATTCACCTGCATCTATACTTGAATCTCTGGTAAAATCACACGTGTAACATGTGATGTGATCGCTTATAAGACCTTGACACTAATATTTTATTGGTTCTAAGCGATTACTGCCCAATGCAGGCAGTAATCGTATTGTTTGTTCTGCATTGAATATCAAGCATCTAGTTGACACATAAATAATACTCTTAAGACAACAATAAAATTAAACACAGCCTAATCAACTCCAGCTTTGTGTGAACGTTTAGTTTTTTAGTGCCATCAATCGCTTCTATATTATATTTATATGAAGAGCTCTGGAAAGAAAAAACTTAAAAATGGAATTTATACTAAACACATTATTAAAATGTCCATTGTCCACCAACATGATATGGTGTTGTATTTAAAAAAAAAACATGAATTTCATGGAAAAAAAAAATTCCTTAAGCCAAACAGTAATTTACAACTTTTGTGGTGTATTTTTTCAATGTATTTTTGTTTGTTTGTGTGATTCAATTTACCTCAACGAATGATTTTTACGTTTTTTTTTTGTTTGAGTTTCATTTGTGTCGCTCAAATAGATTCAGTTGGTATTTTGTTTCAATTTGTGATTTTTCAGTATTTTCTTTCTCAATATTTTGAAAATGGTTTCCCATTTTTCTTTTAATTACTTTTATCATGCAGTTAATGTCTTCTATGATTTTGTGAAATTTTGCGATTGAACTGGAACAAACTAATGACATAACAAATTATCAAGAAAAAAAAACTGTGGATTCAAAATCTAGAATATTTAACAATGTGCAAAAATAAATAAATAAACAAAAAAAACTATATATTCATAAATTTCGCAATTCCCAACAGTGGCAGACATACCTATTACATATACATATATAAACACATGCATACAATTGAAAATGTTATACAATAAAAAATGTATCTATTGCTGATAAACAAAGGAAAAACAAATATGTAAATATATTTTTAACATGATTTAAACTGTTCATGTTTTTTTTATATATTGATCCGAAAGGAATGAACTGAATGGTAAGAGTATGTTTTCAAATTCATTTCTTCTGATTTTTAACGATCACGATTCAAATTGTCCACAGATGGTATGCAAAACTAATGTTATACATGTTCCCGCTATGAGTTTTGGTTAATTTAAAATTCGAAGTTTTTTTTTGTACATAATGTAAGATTTGTTCATTGTTTTTGTTGGGCAAACACGGCCATGGATGAAGAGAACTGGACATTTTTCAACGGTGATGGTGAACAAATCATTTTTGATTGCTTTAAAGCTGTGTTGAGACAGAACGTTAACGACAACAGTATCATGCCGGCCAAATTTCTGGGATGGATTGCAGATGCTGTCAGTGCGCTGTTTCTATGGCTAAGCAATTATTCGTTCGGTAATGTAGTAACAAGTATCTGCGAGAACAGTATTGCGACAATGTGACAACCAACATCCGAACTCATTGTGAAAAACGACTCAAAACTTTCTTCACAATGTGTGTGTACGAGTCGAACGAACTTCTCCGGAAGAATAATGTGAATCAGATTTACTTGTTCAATGCCACCGATATTCGAAATGCTGTGAATTAACACATACCAACGAGTAGATACCACTGGTGGTGATGTACGTTTCCCGAAGACATGGCACTGTGCACAACGGTTTGGCAATGTGACACGACAGCAGCGAAACTGATCCTGTACCAGCATTCACTCCAATACCAATTCTTAATTGATAAAATTCGCTTTTTTAACGATCGTTAGGTCGCTAGCCTTGTAATTTGTTTAGGGAAGTGTGAATATCAATGGCAACACTGTACGAATACCACGAATTGTTACAGAATTTGCTACTTTCTTAACTGATACCTAGCATTTTTTCTCTTCGAGATTTGAGAAACACTCTACGTGTAAATATATTCTGGAAGATGGAAATAAAATACTTATTTTTCAACATTGAGCTAATGCTAATATCGTCCCTTTTGAAATGTGAATGACTAATAAGCCCAACTCAACTGGCAGTTCTATGGAAGTGTTGAATTACAATCCAAACCTTCGTTTGAGCATAGGAATATTCAATAATCAGAGCTCAAGTTGCTCAGCATTTTTGTTCCACCGATGATTTGATTTGTCCATCAATTTAGAAAAATGGAGTTTTGAAAATGAGTTGGACCTCTAGAAAAGAACACACGCTACACTCAAGGGGAATATGCAAAAAGTTTTTGTACGTAATCGCAAATGAAAATCCCAAAAACATCATTTTATCATTTTTCCGTATTTATTTACTTCAGTTTCTATTCTTCTGTCATACACTTATATACTTTGTATTAGATTCCTTACATTTGTGACTAAACTAAGGACAACTAAACAAATTACAAAAAAAGATTGCGTATTGTGGTTTGCAGCGTTTTTCTTGTTATACGTATCAACAATGTGTATTTTCCATCCCATGTTGGCATGTGTGAAACTGTTGTAATATACAACATCTGGCCACGATGAATTCGGTGTTATTTCAAGAATGGCTGGATCACCGGACTCACATGACCAGCTAAGCGATCGATTGAATTTTTTGAATGTCATAAAACGATCGTCTAATCGTCGATCCAAAGTGTCGGGATGTCGACCTAAGCACAATGGACCAGCAGCCGTTGGCTTCGGTCGGCCTCTTCTCGTGAACTCAACACCGGCCAATACACGAATCTCATTTTGTTTTGCATCAGTCAAACGATTAAAACCACCAGACTTTTCATCAGTTATGACTAATGGATGATAGTGCTCCGGCGAATGCGGATTATTGCCTCCTCTGACCTGCGATCAAAAGAAAATTGCGTTCAATGTTCAAACGTTGAGCAATACGTACGTAATACAGGTGTATCGTGTCACACGAAATAATTACTTTGAACGAATAAGTTAATCCGCGGCGCAGCCAAAGCTCTGGAATCAATAGACCATTGATGTACCAAGCCAATCCATTTGAAACATGACCAGTTATACCAGCATAACCTCGTTTGCCACCTGCCGGTCCCAATGTTGCGGTGAATGATCTGATTGAACTAGAAGAAAATATTGCAGCATTTAACGACACATTTTTTCTCCTTTTTCATTCGAAATAAAACTAAATCCAAACTTTGGTCTTCATACCGATCAAAAATCTGTGATCGCTCCCACACTTCTTCTATAGTCGTTTCGCTTCTCGTAAAACTGAAGCAGTCATTGTACGGTTCACTAGTGTTAAAGTGGATGATTACATCTTTCTTTGGATAAATGTCATGGAAAGCAGGTTCATTATTCGAGTCAAGTTTTCCCATTGCCCACACCACATACATCGGAGCATCCAAACGAAATTCTTTATCTCCGTTATCATTTGAAATGAGCGTTCGCCGGTATGTTATCGTATTGACTCCATTTTCACGTGTATGCGTGTGAATTTGATAACTGTCGATACCACCAACCACATCGTCTCGACAAACGCCTTTGTTCTGACCCAACACTTGTACACACTACGGAAAATCAATTGATGAGAACAATTGAGATGGAATCGTACCGAATTCGATAGACTTACCGGTGCTAAGGAAGTGATATTATAATCAATTGCATATCCACGAGCGCCATCAATGTAAGCAACGACAACGTCAGAGCCCGACATTTGACTTGAACTGTCTGAGCCTGATAATCCAAACGACATGTACTCATCTTCCATCACTTGACCAGCCAATTCGAAGGTAATTTGCGGTCCAAACACTTCCCATGAAACACGGAAATCCTTATGCAATTGACGACAGTTTGGCAATGACGCAGTGCGCGGTTGAATTTTGATGAGAGACGGTGGCACATTCAAACCATCCGATATCAGTACGGATCCAAAGTTTTCGTTGGTTTCCAAATCGTAAATACTTATCCAATTAATTTCGAAAATGGTCATATCGCCAGGCAGCTCAAGGATTATAGTTTCGCCAGTATACTTTCTCAGTGGATCCAAACTATAGAAATTTAATGTTTATTTTAACATTAATCACAATTCTTAACATGCAACATTCCATTGATACTTACTATCCAAGTTCATCGGGTATTTTCGTGCCTTTCGATGATGGTTGCGCCCCAACTCCAGCCAAGAAATACGTTTTACTACCCGTTCCATCATAGTATAGGTCAGGAATTCGTACCGTTTTTGAATCAATCACCTCAATAGGGCTACTGGTCACGCCGTGACTACGTTTCGAAAAAGTACTGCCGCGTTGCGCTCCTGGCGGTTCGAATGCCTCCGGAATGTAGACGTCACCAAAATCATTTTGTGTGCTCAAATCGTAAATGGCCAACCATTTAATTTCAGTGATCTTCTTGTTATCGGGGAGTTTAAGGGTGAAATCTTTATTGAAGTATCTATCTAAAATATTGGTTCTATGGAAGAGAAGTGTTTGCATTTTGATAAAAATAAAGAATTTTCAAAGCAGAATGTGGTGGTAGTTTTATGACATGAACATACTTTCCATATTCATCGGGCACAATGAAACCCTGAGGGCCTGGTCTGTTAGATGCACCAGCCCAGAAAAACGTGTCGGCTCCGTTGCCATCATAATTGAAGCCGGATAACAGGAAGGTGTACTCGTCGACGGCATACACCTTACCCGAAACCTGATGATGGAATGAGTTCAGTGATCCAATGAATTTGCCTTGGTATGGACCATTTTCCTCTTCGTCTTCAATACATTCTGGAAGATAGCAAACAAAGCAGGTCATACATTTTGTATAGGTAACCAAGGGGACACAAATTCCGGCAATAGTGATCAATCTTTCGATGGCATTTCTTTTCTACTATTTCAATACAAAGTATGCAAACTGAGAATCTCTAAGCAAACATTGCATTTTAGAATCGCCTGAATCAGTCAAATTCAATATTCACTAGCGAAAAGATCCAAAATCGTTTGATTGTTTAAAGTAAAAACATGGCACAGCCAATGGAAATGAAAAAATTGAAAAAGTGTTGCTATATACAACCAGCGGTGCGTGAGAATATGAAACCAAATGTAAGATATCAACGGCCAACAGCGCCATTCGAAGACGAAACCGTTCATCGCACTTCGTATATGCCAATCGATCCAGAGCTCGCACAACACTGCAAACTGGATTCGATGAAGCCAATTGTGAATTTGGATTTGAATCCAAATTTGAAAATGGACACAAACACCATTCACAATTTGTCATATCAGCCGGTCAGAACGAAGCCAAGAGAGATTCCACCGTGGGCCATCAAAGCTAAATATACAAGGCCAAACACTCCGATGGATCTAAACACAATCTACGAAAACAGTTACAGGCTGCCAGGTGTATTTACGGAGTGTGGCGAAAATTCCGAAAACGAAATCATAGTCTATGCGGAGCATTGTGATGACATTGACGGATTAATCCGAATACCTGATAGGCCGCGATACTAATCAAAATAACCCAATAGATGACAGAAAAAACCGCAACATCTTGCAATAAGCCTTAGTCACCAAACAGAGATTGCATCACGGCAACTTTCGATTTTTTTTTCTTCTCTGATAAGTTACAGAAGCAAAAACAAAATCGAAAATGTCAATAAAAATTACTATTTTAACAAAGTAGAAAAAAAGCACTCATGTATTGATATATGAAAAAGTTGCACCAGGCGAATGAGAAAAAAGATGGCTTTTTTTCGTAGTTACTCCATGCAAAATAGTTTCAAGCGCTTGACAGTAATTCATGCACAGTCTCAATATATGTGTAAATTAGTTTGCAACCGAATGGTAAAAGTGAAACAAAAGACAACGTTTAAACTGTAAGCGCGTATATGAATAGACGTAAGCGGCTCTCAACACATTTCATTGAAAGTCAATTGAATACAATGTACTTGTTTCACTATTTCTATCACTTATGCTCTCATTTGAGAGGGCATGTAAAAGACTTTTTTCAATTTTTATGAAAGAAAACCTTTCTGCTTTTTTTTCGCTTGATATATGCTGGACATGAGACACATTTTAGAAAATTTTCAACACGGAAAAATAAAAACACACACATACACTCAATTCAGCCTTCAATTCACTTGAAAATTCCAATTTACTCACCAACAATTCGGATATTCCAAACAAAACCACAAATTATATAAACTAGACAAATGTTAATCATTGACTTGATCACTGCTGCATTCTTTATGTGATTTACCATTTCTTTGAGAAGTAAAAACATCACCATGGCATTTGAAAAACCAAATAACTAACTTTTTGGTGTTTTTTTGCTTTCAAAATTTTCAATAAAAAAATTTCTTGTTTGTTCAAATTCAAATTATTATTAAATGCATGTATTTTTTTTATTATCTGTCTTCAACAGCAACATCAAATCAATTCATTAGTTTTCTAACGTTGCTGTCCAATATTCGATATTCATTCAGACGTTTAACGAGATGCAGACACAAACACAACACCACCGAAAAATTTTATGATCAAAAAGAGATCAAATTTTTTTTTTCTCGACAAAACAATAAACGAAGGAAAAAAAATTCGGAACAGAAAAAGAAGAAGTGAAATAAAATGTGGAGAAAAAAAAACTTGCTGCAATTTTCGGCAAAACTACAACTACATCGAGTCTATTGCGTGAAACACTAGTAAATATATTCGTACGGAAACACGATACACAATTTTCGTCATATTATTGTAGTGAATTTTAGTTTTTGATGTGTGTATTCACAGTACAGGCCATAAACGCCTTTGAAACGCGATACTCCAACGAATTGGCGAAAAGTTTCATATACAACTTCTTTTTTTTCTTTCTTTCTTTTGTTTCGGTTTGAATATTCTCTTTTCTTGTGGTTATGATGTATGTGTAGGTTGTTGTATGTTGTGTTATGTTGTTTTTTTTTATGTCTGTTCACTTCACGTATATCGCCAGTATCAAGATGATGAGTGAATTCAATGTGTAGTTGTTGTTGTTGTGGCTGTTTCAAATGTTGAACAGAAGTGAAGAGGAAAAAGAAGAAAAATAAAATAACACCAACGAAGAAAAGGTAAATGGTAAAAGACTCGACGTATTTACACGCAAGCAAACGTCTACTAAAACTGGAATTTGACGATCTGTATTCAGTGTTTACTATTCACCACCAGTCTATAAGCGTCAGTGTTTTATGTAAGCTAACATGCTCAGTATGTTCTCCTCTCTCTCTCTCTCTCTCTTTCTCTCTCTCTCTCGCTCGCTCACTCGCCCGTCAATGCACAATGGAAACTTCATAAACTTTTACATGATGTATTCTCACACGCACAGAACCTTAACACATATACAATCAAGCTCAATCTGCACAAGTAAAGCAGCCAATGGCAAACACACCAGCACAAAGCTATACACGGCCTGTCTACTTTGTGTAACTGTGCGCCAACGGATTGAAAGCGAAACGAAGAAAGAAATCAAAGGAGAAAAAAAATTACCACCAAAAACACTCTTTCGATAAGCATTCGATTAAGTAGTGTGTATATATAAGCTCTCGTTAGACGCCTAATTTACGGAGTTCCAATGCACTTCGATTCACACAGAACATGACTTCGCCGATTTTATCATTCACTTTCATTTCGTTTCGATCGCATAAAATCGCATACCCAACGAATATTTTTGTTTGAGATGCGAGATGGTAACTGAATATTTGGTTCCATAAAATATTCAACAGTTAAATGTCATCCGATGTCGATGAATAATATCAGTTCGGACATTTTCAACTCATCTTGTGACCGGTGTTACAGGAGATATGAATGTACAAATTTATTCAAATCAATATAAATGTATATATTTCAAACTCATTTGGGTACAGAAAATATTACTTTTAAATCTACACTTGTTGTGGCTTGAATCGCTCGTTTAGCTTCTTGGCAACATTCGATAACATGAAGAATGAATAACTTCAGGCGATTGTGATTGTTCAAAAAATTCGCCGTTTTTCTTTGCTTTGCACAATTCAGATCTCTTGAGTGGTTTTAGATATTGTGAAACGATATTGCACTGAAAACATAATAGGTGTACAAGTGTTCAATTGAATGCATAAGCGCAAAATAGCAACTTAGATTTGCAGTATTTTAAAGTGTAACATCTCCATACAAACGTATACGTCTTTTGCGCTCACGCATTTAATTGGTCTCCTGGTAACACGTGCCAATTAAAATGAAGACTAGCTAACCTGAGCATTGAACTTATAAAAGCTTGTTAATCATTGTAATTGTTTTAGATTAAAGCAAAATTAATTTATTTTTTAAACGCCTTCGGTGACGTTGTTTCGGTGACATCTCCTGCGGTGACATTGTTGTCTGATTACAATCAGACGAAAAGTTATTTATTGTGTCGTCCGATTAATTAATTTAATTCTTGTCTGATTATTTAATTTTGGATCGATTGTCTGTGTACGCGTGATAATTACTACTTGATCTCTACTGTGGCGTTGGCGTTTAATCAGAAGTTGAGTTTTCTTGCTTTTGATCCGATCCAGATTGGGCGGTTTCAGTTGTTTCTGAAATTTCAGCTGGTGCTTCTGGTGTCTCATTCGTCTCGTTCTTCTCGTTCTGTTCATTCTTTTGATCCGGTTCATTTGTTTCGTTCGTTCCATTACTTTGGATTTTCTCGGCAAACACTTGGCCAAAGATTCGGACTCGAGACATTCCACCATCGGGTGCCATTGTGATTCGAACGCAGTTGAATGGTCCGGTATTTTTGAGTTCTTTTTTGATTACATGCAATTTGTGTGGTTGAACTTTTATTCTATCCACGATAACAGTCCAATCGTTATCGTCGAATGTGGTTGTAAAGTCGCCGCGACGCGTTGTGCCCTCGATCGTTACATATTCGGGTGAATTTCCCTTGAAATGATTCGTATCGATTTCGACTGAGACGATTGTTGACGTTGTTCCCAAACGGAAAATAGCATATTCAGAACCGGGAGCATTTAGAACATCTTTATCAGTCATCTCAATGATTGACGGGCGATCCAATCGACGAGCTAATAAAACCACATGATTTGATAATGATCCAAATGAAAATTTCCTGAACAAAATTAAAATTATTTCAAATCTTACCTGTTTCCCAGCCATCAGCCATACATTGTCCACGGCTCGGTTTATTCAGATTTTTCGGATGTCCATAGTGTGCATTGGAGTAGCTAAGACAGCGGCCACCGTTTTGCATGCCAATCACATCAATAATAGTATTGCCGATCGTTTCTGGAGTCACGTCCAATTCAATGTCACCGTAGACACGGAAACGTGCGATTCCACCGTCGGGATATAAATTCAGCCGCAAATGCGTGTACTTATCCAAGTGTTCAGTATTTTGAATGTACGTATATCGAGTGTCATAGTAGCCGGGCTTCAGTTCAGTCATTGGTACGATTGTATTCCATTCGTTTGATTTTAATCGCGCAATTTTGTCAAAATCACGATTTGATGGGGCACGACCGATAACATCTGGCTTACGTCCTGGTGCCAATGAGTCAGCTACGTCATTGCAACGAAATAAACAATTTACGTTGTAGAAATAATAACAATTTTTTTTCTTTGGGTTGTTATGATTAATTTTTATCAACCGATACCTACCAGACGGGGGCAGAGTTGCAGCTTGAATGGAAATTTTCGGCACATAATTGCCCGTAAAGTGAGCGGTATCAATGAGAAAGCCTTTAATCGATGTGGGACCAGCCAATCGGATAATGCTCCAATCATGGCCTGGAATACGTTTACGACGCGTTTCCCAGCCATCCATCCACTTGCCATACTCGGTGAATTTTTCGGGTATGAAAATTGGTTCGGTATCTTTCAACATGCCCTCGGCAGCAGCAAAGAAATCGTCCGATGCAAATAAAATTTTTCCACCGCTCTACAAACATTTAAAATAGAACCAAATTTTTTTCGACGTTGTTTACGAATGTTGATTTAACCAAAAAAAAAAATAAAAACCATATCACTTACACTCAATGCAGCCACTTCGGTACATTGTGTAAATTCGGGCAATTCTGCTGTAGTCATAATAAATGTGTTGATTGAAAATTCAAGTTGTTTTACCTTTTAGAATCGAAACTGAAATGACAAAGAAATTAAAATGATTCCATTTTTTGGCAATTTGTTGTCGAAGCGCCAGTCCAATGTTGATATGCACAATTGATGGATGACGTGTTCATACACTTTGTGTGGAATGAAACGTTATCTTATTGTGTACATATTGCCCTTGCTTACTGTTATAATGTCAATTGATTGCAACGACTTTGGTAATATTCAAAATAGGACGATGTGTTTTATTCCACTCAACAGCAAGAGATTGAAACAAAATATGTAACACACACGTTTTTACCCAACTCATTTTCAGTATTTCAATCGTTTACTAATCACAGTATTATCACTTCAAATGATATTAAAATCCAACAATTGTTTATTACGTCGTTTTAATGAATTTAACGGTTTTTGTAACAATTTTTAATCGCACTAAATCAACTAAAACATTACAAAGTCTCTTTGAGTTCCATCACATGGAGTGATACGTGTGATGGCATATTTTCACACGGAACTTCGTTCCCAGTGCGCCGAGCACTAGCTACATGTAATAACGTGTGGTTTCTAATATTCGGATACGTTCGCTCTATATATAGCAAGTGCTCGGTGCACTGGGAACGAAGTTCCGTGTGAAAATATGCCGTCACACGTATCTTTCCATGTGATGGAACTCAGAGAGGTGTATGTGAAATTTTGCAAGCAAGGAAAAAAATGATTTTCCATTTTAGAATATCTTACCACTTGGTCGGGATAGGAACGAAAAAAAAACTGTATTTATTATATATAGTGAAATATGCTGAGTCTGCAAAGCAGCTTGTTACTTCGTGTACAAGAAAAAACGTTGTGTGCACAGCCCAAGAGCCTCTCGATGAAAGCAATCAGTGGAAAGTTCAAATGTGAGCATAGCATTGTATTTGCTGATAAAAAAAAATGGATTATCAGTTAATGGCGGCATTTGTTGAGAATGTTTCCATGAATGAACGATGTTTTTCGAGACTCTGAATACAGCAAAACAATGCAAGCAACAAACAGGCTACGTTTAATCTATTATTTTTCGGTTGTTCGGGGCGAAAAAAAAACGACTTGTTGTTTCCTCGCCGCTGACATCAGTTCCAAATTTGTATCGATATCGCATTAAGATATTTGCTGAATGGTCCAAAAAATTCAAATTCCAACTTGGAGATCCACATACCTATTCCTATATTACCCACACATACCTACACTCAATTTCGGTTTCGGTATAAATGTGCAGAGATTATGGCGAGAACGCATCGTACACAGCGGCTGATGATAGGAATAATGATATTTTTGAATGAAAAACACACAACGACTTGTTTTCATCTTAATTTTTTTTTATTCATATTTTTCTTATCGTTTAGTTATTATTATTGTTGCGATTTCGTTTATATTTGAATCATCAAATCTCCCGTATAAACGTTATTAATTTTTTTTTTTGGTTCGTGGGCTGATTCAATAAACCATTTGTTTTTCATTTTTCTCATTTTTTACAAAACTATTAAATTATTAATCCATATTTCATTATCATTATTTATCTGTATATAAAATAACGTTTTTTTTTTAAATAAATATTCCTTCATATAATACGTACAAGTTGGTTGGAATACAATCAAGATGATCGTTGATACATTCACTTTTGTGTGTAAGTTGTTTTGTTTTTCTTTTGACAAGGAAAACAACACAGAAATAGATGGTGGCTAAATGTTTTTCAAAGAACGAAAAAAAATACGTCATTTCTGATCCCACCGAGATGTTAGAGTGGACCAATTTGTTTTTCTTTTTCTTTTCAAACAATTCAAGAACCATTGAAAATAAAATATACAGAGCAACAGCAGCGCTGCAGTAAAATAGGTAACATAGAAGAAGGATTATTTGCGACGAAAATTTTGGTAGACACTTACAGTAAAAAAAATTCAGTTTGAATTGTTTGGGGTTTGATCAATTGTAATTAGCATTTCGGATTGAAGCCAAAATAAAAACGTGAATTGTCGTGATTGAATCGTATCGTCCGTATTTTAAGTATATATAAAACTGTTAAGAGAGAAGTATTTTTTTTTGCTCGGTGAAACAACCGACACCACAATATATTCAACAATAAATGGCCTATGGTTTTCCATTTTATTATTCGAAAATAAACTGTTTATATTTTCTTTTGTTTTCCTTTCGTTCGAATGTTCATTCATTCACTCACATGGCGCAATGCATTTAGAACTTATTTCTGTTTTTCTGAATTAAGCACTTGTTTTCATCTTATTGGGCTGAAGAAAAAAAAAGTCGAAATGGTCATTTATCCGTTGAAAGAAGGAGGAATTTGAAATCAGTTTTACTTGTGAATCCAATAAATGTCACAAATTATTTTTTTTCTATGTGAATTTCGCGCGCAACAATGCTGAAATTACTGTTAACATTTCAAGTGGTTAAAAAATTTAAAAAATTGAGACCGTAGTACGACCGATAAATTATCGGATCAAACTATGTTCGGGTGTGTAGAACGAGTGAAAGTGAGTGCAGTGGCATTGGTGTGGATTCGAGGAGTGAAATGAGAATCCGAACTCACAGGACATAACAGATAATAAAACTGTTGATAGCACTAGATTTTCAAAAATATATTTTATTGAATATTTTCGAATGTCGAATTATTGATGCGTTTTTTTTTCTTCTCTCTTTTCATTTTTGTTGTTGTTGTTGTTCTTTTTTTCTTTCATCATCCGTTTAGTGTTTTTTTAAATATATAACTACTATTTATTTTGAACTTCATCATTTCAATTTCAATTTGTTGCTTGTTGAAACGTTCTGACTTAGAATGACTTGATTCGCTCATGCTTCGTCCGATTTTTTCTCTCATTTTTTTCTTGTTCAAATTCGTGCGTCGATTGTCGACAAAGACAATTGCATACGAGACACGAGTTGTACACATTTTTTTTTTCTGTAGACAAAATTATTTCGATCAATTGGTCAGTGCAGCGATTGCTTTGAGCAATTGGTTGTGTTACTATTGTGTGTGTATGTGTTGTTGTTGTTGTTGTTTTTTCTTCAATCTTCTTTTATGAAATTTTCTTGCCTGGAAGACGCCAATCAAATAAAAAGTACTTTTTGATAATATCCAGAAATTTGACCACAAAATATTTCATAATCATTCAATGTTTCAATTTATTCATTTTCTTTCTTATTTCATCAAATGCAATCCATTTCTCCATAGTGTATTAAGATTTGCGATCGATTCTATGCGACACCACATTCAGTTTTCCACAGAAAGAACTAATGTTCTCGGTCATCTAGTTAAACTTAACAACTAAAAAAAAAACATAACATAACCAATACATTATTTATATGATGCGCACGAGAAAAATGATTGCTTATTAAACTGAAACAAAAAATTTCTTTATCTATAACAATGACGAGTCTTGATGATAATATGCATCTAGTTTGCCAAATGTATTTTGTCACTTCTTTTCAGTTTACTACCATTCTATTTTGCTCTCTAGTGGTGACACAAGCATTCAATAGTTTTAATTTTGCTCGGTTTCACAACAACAATGCCCAATTGGTATCGACTGTTCTGCAAAAAGTCATAAATAATGTTGTGTCATTTACAAACGAATCGTACAAAAAGAAATGGAAATCCTCTTTCCAAAGAAGAAAAACCTCTCCTTCAACAAAGAGGGAGAGAGTGAGATAGAGAAGAAATCAACATAGCGCAGACACCAGGAGAAAAATATTTGTCACTCTAACATTCTCTGTTTATCGCATATCTATCACACAATGTCGTCATCAGAAGTCATATTTACTTTTTTTTTTAAATTTTTCGTGATTAAAAATTGTTTCTCTTCTTCTGTTTTCTTTTGCTGTGTTTTTTTATTGTTTGTTTTTCATTTTATCGTTGTTAAACTGAGGAAGCGTTTTCAATATACTTAGAATGGTGCGATTCGCATAGGATATGCAATTTTTGTCACTTTTTTTTGTTTGTTTCATTACATGAGATACATTTCTCTACCCTTTCGTTTTCTTTCACATGGAACAATCGATTGAAGTTGATTTGTGTCTCGCTTGCGACCATAAAATGGCAACAGCCAGATCGATTTGCTTTCTTATTAATGTGGGTGTTTGTGTCTCTGTGATCCTTTCGATGCAAATGCAAAATATCGTTTATATGCTGTCTACAACTAAATAGGACACCATCATTGATCATTATCGGTTGCGGAAAAAAAAAATTAAACGAAAATTTGGGCTACAATGAGTGTCATTGGGACTCATTTTCATTTGTTTGTTTCGTCACGTGATAAGACAAATGGGAAAAGCTTAATGTGAATGTGTATCTCTCACTTCTAAATTAAGTATTTTATTAAGTAACTGTAAAAAATAGATTTGTTTTCTTTTCGTATTTCATTAACATTGTTGCATTGTTAATTCCGGTATGTTTATATGTGTGTGTGTGTGAGTGTTTGCGTGTTTATTTCACACTTATCATCGTGCTCGCTCATATAAAATGATATTCGTAAGGCGAATTTTATCAGCGAAACTCTGATCACGCTTATTTTCACGTGGATTCGGTTCGGTTTAGATCTTCTTCTCATTTCCTTAGATTGAAGGACACAAAAAAAATTGTTATGCAGATGTTGCATTTAATTTTGATAAAATTTTAATCATTCTTCGATATAACAATGTATGGATTGAATTTTCCCCAGTTTTCTGTTTTCTCTCAAGTATTTTTTTTTGTTTTTCTTCCACATATGACGGCCATTTTTTCATCATTTATTTTTCTTTTGTTTTTTCCATTATATTTTCTCATGAATTTTGAATTTTCCAATCTCATTTTTGTTTATTTAATTAAGTTCATTGTTTTCTTTTTCTTCTTCTTTTGCTTTTCAAATTACATTCAATTTTTTACCAAGATCAATTAAGATTCTTCTTCTCTTTCGATCGATTAAAAGGAGCTAGTTTAAAAAAAAAAAACGTTTTTTTTCGATTTTTTTCTTCTTCCTTTTGATTGAAAACAGAAAAAGTTAAAATGATTTGAATTGTTTACTTAGTATTTAACATATTTGATTGTAGAAGTTCTTTTTTTTTGTATTTGTTTTCTGATTTCGATTGAATGCCATTTTTTTTGTTCGAATGAGACTATGTGTTTTGTTTTGTTTTGTTTTGTTTTTTTAATTTTCGTGTTACTGAATCAATGAATGTACCGAGAAATTGAACTGATGTTCCAAATAACCGTATTTCCGGAATTCCGGTTTCAAATTCAGAAACTCCAAAAGAAAAGAAAAACAAATAAAATGATTATTAACAAGTAAAATTAAGGATGAACATAATTTTAGCGTTGAAGGGAAAGTTGGGCTAAAATTTATCTTGAAATATGAATAGATTGTTGGTCGCTGCAACAGCAATAATGTTCTCTTGTGGATGCCAGGCCGTGTGAAGAATTTTTTTGTTGAAATCCAAACAGTCGACGCTAATTTCATCTTTTTTTCGCTTGCCACCGGTGCACACTTTGCGTGGCTTCAATACAGTTTTCGGCTTGATAATGTCCCGTGATGCTTCCAATGTGATTTCGTTTTGGGTGCGACGATTGCGGTCAAACACACGGAAAAAGTTATTGTAGCTACCAGTCATAATTTGTGTATCGTCGCCGTTCCAGCAACATTCAAACTTATCAAATATACAATCGTTCTCGTACAGCGAACACAGCTTCGATCGTAGGTATTCGTGAACCTATGCGATGAGCGTTAGGACGGAGAGGGAGAGACGGCAACCAAATTGCCAGAATGATAGAAAAAAAAGTGTGTCAATCAATGGAATGGTGTGAATGGTGTGAAACATGATGCAAACATCATACAAACTTACCGGGTATGTTTCGATTGGTTTCGATTCCATGTGCAGATCCCACACTTTGATGCTCAAATAATCCCTTGAAATTAGATAACGACCCGAATTACTTAGTTTTACATCACTAATCGAACTTATAATTTCACTGAAAAAGCTTCTATTGGTTGGATTATCGGGCTCCTCGAACTGTTTTGCGTGCCGATCACATAGTGCCGACGAGCGCATGTCGCACAATCTTATCGTTCCCTTGCTACTGGAATACACAAATAAATTACATTCATTTGGATGAAATTCAGCTGCGGTTATGACTTCGGTGAGCTCCTCCATGTTCGTCGGCTTAATGTCAACGATATTGAAGCATTGATCGGTTATTTCTAAATGCCATAAATTAATGCGTAAATCGTCGGCGGACAGATAGGTCTCCTGATCCGAATTGACCGATATTGAGTTTATGTGGTACGTGTGCGCGTTGGCGAATATTCGTCGCGGTGATGCTTCTACCAGTAGATCCATTGGTTTTGTGGTCGGTATGCGCAGTTGATCCTTTGACAGAATCGAAAGTGGTTCGCGTATGGAGCCGATATCCTCTTTTGTATTGTAACCCTCGACCCGCTTATCGCGCTCCGACACCTTCCACAATTTGATTGTTTTGTCATTTGTTGACAGCAGAAAATGCGCCTGATTCTTTCGCTTCAGCCATCGAATCTTGTTGATTTTCTCTTCGATTTCCAGCGACTTTAAGTAATCGAATTCGGGTTCGTGTGACTGAAATGTTGAATAGACATTGTACTCGCCACGCTTCGGTACGGCTGTTTTGGAGGCAGGATCTCTCTGTACGAAACGACAATAAAAAAAATGGTTCTTCGATTAATGTTTGGCCATTAAAATTATCGTATAAAATACACATAACACAAATCAGTGTTTGAGCTTACCTGAAATATAACAACGCGACCACCTTTATCACCTGTAGCTAAGAGCTCACCATCATGATTAAACTCGACACACGATATAATATCTGCATCTGTCACATCATCATCTAAAGCCCCTTTAATTTGTGAGAAGCACCAAGATGTTTCGCCGTGGCCTATATTCATGTGTTCAATCCATGTCCGCATCGATACACGGATACCAAGCAAATAGAAAACAAATAAATTCAAATTAACAAATTGACTCTCTGTAAATAATTTAGATTGCAAATGTTTCGATTAATCTATTCTTGCTAACTTTTTCTTACGCTACACATTCACAAAGTGTGTCAATGTCAAGGTTATTATCAGCATTTCAATTGCACATAGTCACACACACACAGACACACATTTATATATTTGCAATGCATACAATAAACATGTCCACTGAATAGATTTGACTATTTCATTGAATTCTTCGGAAAAACAGGTATTTTGTTTGGTTGGTTTCAAGTGAGCAGCTCAATAAATCACGGGGCTGGTCCATGGATTCAACAAAAGCCCGCAAACGACATTTTGTGAAAATTTCGCCGTAAAATGTGCCCATTACAATGACAGTGTATTTGTCTATAAATTTGTTATGTGTTTTTTTTCCTTTTCAAAAAGTGGCTGAATAATGCAATTTGTCGCATATGCAGAAGCATTAAATAAAAGAGCAAACAATTGAACGTTGACGCTTCAAAGCAGATAAATAGCCCCGTCTCGTTAATGCGTTAGAAGGAATATATATATATATTACGACATTCGACGAAGTAAATACACAAGCGAAAGCAACAAAACATAAAAATGTATTTAAAATAGTATTTATTGCGGTTTTACGTAAACCAGCTTACTATGCCTTCTGTACATAATTTTATTTGTTTGTTTTGTTTTGTTTCGTTCTCCCTTTTCCGTGCTGTGTCCACTGAATATTGCGCCGAGAGTTCACGCTTATTCAAATCGCGTCGAATGGCAAACGATCTGGCGGACGAGCGAATGAGTGAGGCAGAGAGAGAGTGAGAGAGAACGAGAGACATGGAGAAATAAACACACAGTATAAATGGGAATAAATCGAATCGGAGACACAGAATAGGCAATAGAAATAGAAAGATAGAGGAAAAAAATACACAAACACCGCGCGCGCGTAAAACGCTTCCATCACATTAACAAATGGAAGGAAAAAACAGTGTTGAGGTTGTGGTGCTTGTAGAGCGAGACGTCAATATACGATACAGGGGGAGAAAAGGCATTCATACGTGCGATATGTGCTGATTTTGACTTATTTTGCTCACACTCACACATTAAACATGCATCAACACTTGTTATTTTCCATGGAAAATGCACTGGTTCGGCACTTACACGTTCTGATTACTCAATCAATCATTATTACATTAAAGTGATTTCTTCTCACAATTCTAACATCACATGGTCTAGCGGGAGGATCTCAAAATGGATGAAGAGAAGGAAAAATAAAAAGAGCAACAACAAGGGAAATTTTGCCAACTGAACGAATCTTGCATGCCCCGTCAACTAGAGAGCGAATCGTTCGTGATATATTTATATACATTTAACAATAGAATGATGGAATAAATTAAACGTTCACATTGCTGATGAAATGCAGTCGTAAATTGATTGAAGCACCGTTGCTATTCAATTTTTCCAATAGATAATTAAATTTACACACAGCGTACACTTTTATAGGGCAGAATTTGCGCGCGAATGAAAAAATCAAGCGCGTGCAATTGGCAATTGCATACACATAAGCGAACGTAAACATGCATAAAATCTCTTTTCTTGCCATTAATACAACTTAATTATGTTTTATTTTATTTCTGCTCATGTTCCCATGTTTTTGGTTGTTGTTTTTTTTTCCATTCATTTTCATCTGAACACAGATTTAATGTTCACCGAATGAGCTACGGTTGTTGCAAACGAAAAATGGTGTCCGAATAGAACATTTTGACTCATAAAACCGAAACGAGAGATAATGCCGAACGAGGAAGAAAAGAGAGAGAGAGAGAGAGAGAGAGAGAGAGAGAGAGAGAGAGAGAGAGAAGGATGAAAGAGAAGGATGAAAGAGAAAATGCGCAAGACAGGTTGCAAAATAATCATAATGTTTCATTTCACCGTGTTCTGTGTTCGAATCATGTGATCGCATTAAAAAAACGCAATGATGAATATTGCCGCGATGAAATTTAATTAAAGAGTACGATGAATTTAAAAAACACGTAACGTTGCGTTTTTTTTCACTCTTCAATTAGATTTTGGTTGAACGGTACAATTAACCTGCAATATAAAATCGATTGCATAGAGAGCAACACAGCGCCGTTTGACAATAAGCCGAATTGAGGTTAGTTTCAGTTTTTGACGATGTTCAGCCTCTCTGATATCATCGTACATTCGCATTATTTGGCTGTTGTCGTTTCACATTTGCCCGCATTAAATTAATATATGGAAGAAGAGAAAAAAAATAAAACGTGAACAAAATGAGCGAAAAACAATGCCAATAAAAAACAAATCGAGCCTCAAATGAAAAAAAAAAGACGTATTTCAATGCCGCTATCGTGTACAAAGTGGCTGAACTGTATGATATATGTTTGTTTTGTCGATTAGATAAAAGCTGATGAAAGCATTGTAAATTTTTCTTCGTCTGGGGATTTTCATCGTACAATATTTCAACAATTATATCGAATTAATTTTTTTCAAAATAAAAACTTCATAAGAAAAAAACAAAAGAACTACATCCATAACGCTTCAATTCTTTGTGATATACTCGCTCTATCTTTCATTCTCTTTCTCTCTCTCACACACACACACACACACACACACATACATACACGCACACATTGTATCTTAAAATTTTTGTTTGTTTCGCAGCTCAACGTAAACACAAACACAATTACTGATCATATTATTCTTGTTTCACTTTCGATTTTTTTTTGTTCATCTCTCTACTGATTTTGCGAGATTTTTAAATTTACATTTTGGATATGAATAAGAATAGACACAGACACATACGCAACATCATTGATTATCATTTAAATCGAAGTGTGTTTATTTTGAATTTATTTCGATGACCTTGCGCGCTTTTTATTATACACATTTATTAAGAGTTAAAAACATTTGCTTGAAAAAATACAGCATTTGGATGTGATGCTATGGACAATTTTCGGGCGCGAGACACAGAACTTCGAACAAAACGCGTTCAAAATGTCATACGGAATTTGGCATCGGTGGAATTGTCAAATCATGGAATTTAAAAAAAAAACGTCATCGTTATCGTCGTCGTCGTCGTCGTCGTTGTCGATGATCGTTATGTATGTAAAGCTAAATGCTTTGTTCTTCTGTTATTTTTTTCTTCACTCTTTGCGAGTGTGTGTGTGTGTGTGTATTTTTCGTTCAAATTTGAACGGAATTAAAAGTGCAAGCCAAAATCTGAGCCAAGTAGCGATATGGTTCGGAGCATTGGGGACAAATCAAGTACATGAATCAGCAAAATGAATTGCACAAATAGTATATCTCTCTAAGTTGGCGCCGCTTGTTCAAGTATTTAGATACAGAAAAAAAACTTGTTTGTTGTTTTTCTTGAACGCACTATTTTCAAATCGATGAAAAAATATGCCCAGGTAGTCGCTATTCAAAATCAAGCAAACATTAATGAAATGCGAAAACAATGCGAAGCCTTATCCTGACATTCATTTCAGATGCGATGAATGAATTCGTTCGAGACAGAAAGCAAAAGAAAAAAAAACAATTTAAACATAAAAATGATTTGTATAAACGAATAAAAAATTTCTGTCGTATTCTCTCCTCGAATTTGTTGTTGTTTTTTTCTCTCTTCTTTTGCGTGTGTGATGTGCTTGATTCTAACGAGGAGCACATTTCATATATACATACACACATGTCGATTGTATTCGCTGTCGTATTATTTCAATAACCTTTTCTTGGTAAAAACGGATCGTGCATATCACACGTTAGATGCACATCGAAACGCGCACGCACACAAACAGATTAGGATAATCGGCACAAAGAGAGAGAGAGAGAGAGAGAGAGAGAGAGATAGAGAAAACAGCGACACAATGAAATATACAAATATAAAAAAGAGAACAGAAGAAGGAGAAGAGGTAGGAAAAAACAAAAACATCGGCAGACACTTATTGCACTTTTTAGCAGCAGCAGCAGTAGTACTAGTAGTAGTTTGTTTGATTGCCATAGATATATACAGATATATAACTATAGGCCATGCATCGTAAAACTGCTCTATGTGAGCGCCAACTATACATACATATTCACTTTTGCTTGTGCTTTATTTTGATTTTATTCCGTTGTATATAGAAGTATATGTGTGTGTTATATTATATTTCTTCTTCTTTTTTCTTTTTATTTTTTTCCTTCGCTTTCCTGTCATGTATCATACATTCAGTTTCAATAAATATATTTTTTCTTCTCTCCCTTCATTCGATGTATTGCGTTCATTGTGTATTCTATGTGCGATGTATCCACCGACATTTGCGCTAGTGTTCGTATCGTACGGACGGACGGACGAAAAGAGTGAATGGGATTGTGAATGTGTTGGTGAGATGATTGTGTGCGCAAAATTTTTGGGCGAATGTGATTTGTGCAATATTCCTTTTCTTTCTAATAAGTTCTCAAACAATTATGTCGCCCGATTTCTGGGAGGAAAACAGAGACAGGCGATTGAGAAAGAGAGAATTTTTGTATCGCGCGCGCTCTTGTCATCTGCTAGCGCATCGTTCGCTCAGAGAAAGAAGAAGCAAGAAAGAGGCAAAAAAACGCGGCACAAAGAATTGGAATTGGCTGTGTTTTCGTGTCCTCGTCTGTTTGCCATGCACAAATAAATGTGCTCGGCTGCTTGCAGCTCCCCCCGATTATGGATCGACATTTTTGTCGATTGCAGAGATTGTGGACTGACAAATTGTTGTGGCCCCATAATCTTTGTTGTTCCGACGCTAATACTGTCCCACTATTTCGTTTTGCTTTCCCTGTCCCTCTCTCTCTCTCGCTCTCGCTCTCGCTCTTGCTCGCTCCGTCTCCGTTTCAGCACACACAAAATGAACGACAATGCGGCGAAATATACAATGTGAAATGACGACAATAACAACGTGATAAATATCAAATGCGAAGAGCAACGCGTTTTATTCCACTGTGTGACTTGAATTCTTCGCATTTCTTTTTTTCTTTTGCTTTACTTATTTTTTTCTCTCTCATTTCATATATTCATCTCTGTGTTCTTGATTTAGTGTCTCTGTCATTCGTTCATTCTTGCTCAGTTTCATTCCCTTTCATTCGATCTACGTCTGTTTAATGTTTCAATGCCCGATGTGCGTCGTGGTGCACATATAACGTATGTAAAACGCTCGATGCATTTTTTTTTCGCTTTGCGGCTTTTGTTTGCTGTTGCCTTGACTTAAATTCGGAGTGAGAGATGTAATCAGAATGGTCTCCAAAGGATACGAGTTTTTTGTTCTGTCCATTTTTTGGTGGCGAGTTTATTTATTTAGTTTTTCCTTCATATAAATATATAATTGTTTGGGCTATCGCCACATGCACACACACACACACACACACATACACTTTTTTTTCTGTGATCGAACCAATAACTTACCGGCCATGTCAAACGAATTGTTCGCAATTGTCGAGCTTCCTCATAAAAACACCAATGATACACACTATGGCCGGCGATTATTCGTACAATTGAATACTCTACTAGGACTATATATTATATTTTTTTTATGTGAGTTGTTTTTGTTTAACTTTTACACGAACGTCAAATATTCAATTGTATTCGCTTGAATCCAACTTTATTTTGGCAATGCAACGAATTGAAAATGATTTTACGTGTTATTGAACTATTTAGAACGCTTCAAGTTGATGGAAAAAAATTAAATGTGACCGAAACTGAAGAAAACCGAGAAGAAAAATCGCAACTTTATAACATTACTGAACTACAATGGCGGAGCTTCATAACACATTTGAGAGTTTTGAGTACACTAAATTTTCGCAGTAACACAATTTAGTAGTGCCCGATGTGGTCGTTATTTGCGATAAATGGCTACATTGTCAGTTGGCGCTGTTCGCTGTTATCGCTTTCGTCGGTTGCCAAATATGAAATATTAAAACCAAATTCATTTATTTATTTTTTTATTCATTCACCCAATTTAGTTTGGTACATAAATTGTTCGGTTTCTCATCGGTTTATCAATAAATTTGAATAAATTAGATTGAAATGGCGTCACAATCGATTGGAAATAAAACGGTGGGTCAACTAATTTCAAAATGGTCGATTTGAGCAACTGATATTGCCATTTGAATATGACTGATGGATTTCGTACTAAATTCGCACTTGTGACACAAATACATGTGCCATTTTATCTGATTGAAGTTGTGCGATAAAGACACACACACACACACACACTCACATACGTCTCGTGTGTTTGTGAATGTTTTATGTCTGTTTATTCGACTTCTGTCACTTTGTCAATGTTTCTCCGTTCAATTTATGATTAATTCCTTTTTTTCCATTCCAATACATAAGCATAGGGAAATGAATTATGGTTTTTGTACTCACTCGGTGATCTTTTTGTGATGCCGTTCTTCGTTGAATTCAGGATTGATCCAAGCCGCTTGAAACTTGACTGTCGCACAATATTAATGGAATTTTTTGGTGGCAACGGCGGTGGAGACGGCTCGTTTAACTGTTCAATGGGACTTTGTCTGCCCCAGCGACCCATTATCATTTTTAATTCGTTCACGTAGATTTGCACCGCAATTATTTGAAATCCCTTCAAATCTGCAATTTAAAAAAATTTAAAGGAAAAAACATATTTTATTCGGTGGCAACATTTAAATCCGCAGGAAATTTTAGTTGAAGATTTTTTTTTCTTAAAAAAAAAAGGTGGAAAATAGATAAATTCCATCCGAATGAAAACGAAAATAGCTCTGTGTTGATAACGGTTTGCATGTCGATTTAAACCGGGAAAAATGCGCCAAACCTTTCATCATAAATTATGACCATATTGTGCAAGCGTGCTCATGACATAAAATGCATCGATATAGCATTGACACCAATGCACTTTTGTTAATATTAATCAGGTATTGGGACGATGTGAACACTTTCAAACATGGTCGAAAAAAACACACATTGTGGATTTGTTTTTCTCTCATTCACGAACAACGAATAAACATACAAAAGAGTGGAGAAAATAGCTCCAATGCTAAGTCCACAAATTTATCGGAGAGAAAAATTAATGTGTTTCGAATTCAATTTTAATTTCATTACAAATCGATGTTGTTGTTTATTCGTTGTCGTTGTCGTCGCTGGTGGCGTTCACATGTCGATGCTGTTTCGCTGTTTTTATTCGTAATGCGAATGTGATTCCAATAGCTCGTACATGTGTAACAGCGTACAGAAGTTAAGTTGCGGTTTTGTCGGCGCAAAACTTTTTTCGCTGCGCTTTGAAAAAAGCTTTCATGTTTTTCATTACATGTCTGTATTGCTTTGCCTATTGGAAGCCGTGCTCATTGAAATTGTTGCCACAGTAAAAGTAGCAACAATGAAGAAACCAAATAAAGCCACAGCCAGACAAATAGAAAATCGTGCCGAACCGTTTCGACGATAAATGTTGATACATAATATTCGCGACACTCGAATAAATATATGATATTGTATTTGGCGACTTATTGCATTCGCAGTGTTTGCCGGCATTTCATTGAAATGAAAATGTTCTATATGATGAATACGAAATGATAAACGTGGAAGATAATAAAGTCAATGCCGAGATTTTTTATTGCAGTCATTTACTCGTGCAAATAGGAATGGAGAAAGAGCGGAAAAAACGAAAACGCTCACTGCAACTGTTGCGCGCTTAACCCGTACTAAATCACTGTGAGCTGAGATAAAGATTAAATGCATTTTTAAGAAAAAAATATAAGAAATAAGTAAATCACAGAGAAAAATTACAACCAGTTACTTTCAAAGAATTGCCAGTTCTGTCAAGACAGCCTGGATTCGGTCGTAATTCCATGCCAACATTTGCTAATCATTCAATTCAACAGACATGTGAACAATGATCGAATTGTGAATGGTTTCATTTTGGGCTTCCGAAATCGGCATGCTAACCGAAAATATCAACAGTACACTTCTATCACTGCAACACATTGTATAGAACTTGGGTAGAATTGATTGAATAGCGAAGACCAATGAAAACAAAATCGATCATTGAAAACGAAGCACTTTTTATTTTAATTTCAACTAGTTAAGTTTCGTTTGTTTTTGCGAATCAAAGACTTTAAGTCCTATGCAATCAAGCGGTGAATAGCAGGAGAAGTCTGGAAACGATATTGAAAAAAAACTGCAACGATTTTTTCCAAATAGAAATACACCTACGATCCGAACAATCAGATGTTGTCATCTAATTTCCCACATTCGATTGTAATTTGACGTCATTGATAAAAATGAATGTCACAAAAAATCACTCGTTCGGTAATATTTCAATAGCTTATCAAGTAAACTATATTCCTTCACACAAGTCTTACTCATTGATGGTGGTCTTTGTTTTGAAGTGCAAAAACGAGTAGATACTCCATTTCTTTTTTCTCTTTCTCTTTCTCAATTTCGTTCGATTACTCTATGTGACTGACATAGAGCCAGATATAATTACCGATCATAAATGCCGTTTTATTAATGAATAACTTTCGCCGACAATCGTAGCTAATGCTTGTTGTAACCGGTTACATGTTCAGATCGAACAGTGAGTAGAAGCGAAAAGAAAAACAACAACAAAAACAATTGTGTGTACGGAATCAATTAGAATCTATTAGATCTAATTTGCATGATGTAGCGCCAAACAATCGATAACGATGGGATAATTCGGTGCGTCAGTAAACTGTCAGCAAAATAGATTGGATGCGAGAAAAATGGCAAATAAATCGTAAATTTGCACCAATCATTTGAGTCAATAAAAGGTTCATCATGATGACAAACTATGCACTCAGGGTATACACAAACGAAAAAAAAAAAATTCGCACGACATTCGATTTACTCGTTTTGCTTATTTGCCATGACAAATTTCACAATGATTCAGCTCAAACAAATAGCGATATAGATAATTACAATTTGACACTGCAATAACGTAATTACTACTCAGGTAGCCGATAAAGTTATCTAATTGGATGTGACAATTTATTGTGTGTGCATTCAAAATTCAAATGAATTGCATTTGTGAAACAGCCATTTATAAAATTGTTATTGATTGAATTGTCGAATCATACCGGCCGATGTCCTTCCACAAATTCGATCGAAATGTCGTGTATTTCTCTACTACTGTGTTTGTGAAGCTTTCATCTGCAAATCGCAAAAAACAAAAAAGCTGTGTACTTTGTTTCTCTTACTTTTATCTCGCAAATAATTGCGTCTTAGTGCAAGCGTACACAAAACAATCTAATGATAAAACTTGATTGTTATTCGATATGGCGATGTCGCCAAATAAAGTCACAGGTTAGAGCAAATTAGCTCTGTTAAGAACCTTAGCGTAATAAAAGGAAGAAATAGATGTTTGTTGTTCGTGACTAAAATGGGCTGCTATGTGCATTTTTTTCTGCTTCTCTCTTTTCGCAAATACTATTTGCTCTGGCAAGGGGGGGGGGGGGGTATAACGGTGAGATAACCCATTTGATATGTTAATATGTATATATATATATATGTTAACAGAGTGCAACAAGTGAGCAAACATACATGAAAACACGTGAAAATGCAAGGATTCCATTTACTTCGTATTTAGATCGATGTTTACACATTTAATGAGCAGTAGAAAAGTATACGAAAGGAAAGGAAATCAAACAAAACGATAATAAAATAAAGAATAAAAAAAAATCTCGCTTTGAAATCATTTGCATAAGTAGTCGGTTTCATTTTCTTGGCGACATTATTTAATGATTGTCATGAATTTGTTCTCACTATCATGAAAATCATGACAGCAATGTACGCTATAGTCATTAATATGGAAGTCGTTATGACCATATTGGAGCGAGAGCGCACGTGAGTGAGCGCTGTTTTATAGGTATTTTCTACGTTCCAGCTATTGAATTGATGTTGAATCATTTTCAAATTGCAATTGGCCCGAAACGATAAACAAAAACAAAATATCGAAAACAAATACGTCGAGAATTAATTTGTCACATTGGGTTCTTTAAAGCTTAACGACAAACGCATTAAGATGTACTTTGATCGAGATTCACTCATCGCAAAGCATCGCAGACACACAAAAACATTCATTGGCATACACAAGCACACATACAGCGATAGCCGAAACGAGAGCAAAAATATGATGATTAAGAGAATATTCGAAGAAATTGTATATCACAAGAACGTTAAGAGGAAAAGTAAATATTGCGCTTGCAGAATTTTCCTCTGCGAGCAAATGGGCGAAGCGAGAGAGAAATAGAGAAGAATGTTGTCATTGAAATGATGAAACAGAAAAACTTTACGTACTATAATACAGTGAGTGAATGCGCTGAGTGAGTGTGTATGTATGTTGTTGAGGCCGTTGTTCGTGAAATGACATCGCTAAAACTCACAATAAAAAAAAGAGCGGAAAATGTATCCCTTTCTTGTTGTTTTTCCTTATGTTTTGACTATTTTTAAGATGCCTATAAATACTTGCACTAAATTGAAAGCCGAATTCGTATATCCGGTTTCGTATCCAAAGTGAACAGTTGAAATCAAGTGGATTATAGCGAAAAGGAAAATTGGTTTTGTTGAAAGAATGTTGGCTTCGCCAAAACAGCAATTCCCCCTTTTTCTCTCTGTGTTCATTACCTATAATATGTGCACATATAATATACATCGTTATTTGAATGACCTATTCTATGAAGGAAAACGTAAGAAACGTGCGAGGTCCGTGCAAGCCACACGACTCATCCAAATTATTAAAAAGAAATTATTAATAGTATTTCCCATTGAATCATTTATACAGAATTTTGCCATCAAATTACGTCGGCGCTGTATAACAATAAATCTTTCGATCGCCAAATTTACATCCACTTCTCTTAGAACTATCAGAAGCTCAATAAGATCTATCATTTCAATTAAGCGTTTTGCGCGCGTATGATACATAATTCTATGATATCTTGCTATTTCCAATAGATTCCAGTTATAATCAATGTGTAAACAATGCGACCAACTCGATGGAGAAAGAGTGAGGGAAAAAAAACTATAAACAAACAGGCGATAGTATGAGGAATGCTGTTAGTCGAATCCATTACAAGCCACAAAAATGTAAAAAACGATTTCGTAAAATCCGAGTGAATGTTTTGTATTAAACAGAGTACATCGATGTTTGTTCACAATTGACCGTTAATGGAGAAAATCGATCGTTCGAAAGCCATTTGGGTATTTTGTGATTGTTATTCATTAGTCCTTATTTAACTGTATGAAAAAGAAAATTTTGGTAAATTATGAGAGTCTTTCGCAATTTGTCACTTACCCGAGAATTGTCAAGCACACCGAGTTTGGTAAATCAATTTAGTTGTTGTTCAATGATCAATTACTTAGAGATGGATAGACAATTGGCACGAGATTAGCAAAATAAAAAGATATTGCGTTTATGTGTAAAATGTGTCCAAAATATCTGCACATTTATTTGTGATTACATTTTTTTGTGATCGTTCAGGTCGGTTAATGCGATGTAGCAACGAAATACGTCGAATAACAAATATTTCACACATTCTTTAAATTAAGTACTCAGTTTCTCCGATATTCCGATCAGTGCACAGAATATTTTTTTTTTCGTTTTACTTTGTTTGTTTTTTTTATTTCATGTGTTAGCACTCCAATCGAGTCCCGGGTGACGACGAAGACGACGACGACGACGCAACTGAATGAACAGAAAAAAATCCCATTCAATGCATTGATTGATTTTACAAATAAATCTGTTTTGTTTTCTTCGTTTCAAATTTCGTCATTCGGAATTCATTTCAATTGAATATCATAAATTGCATTGCCTTTAAACTCATCAGCACTTTTAAATAACTTGAACTGAGTGAGTGCATTTCAAAATCGGCTAAAAAAATTCAAATTCAATTTCAAGATTCAAATCGATTTGCTGTTGCCTTTGATTAAGTTGTTGTGTTTTTCTGTCTCTTCTGGACGTTCACATATCACACAAATCGGTCATTAATCAAATAAAAATTGAAAACAAGTGAAGTTCAAGTGTAGATCAACTATACACACTTCAACCGCAAAAGAATCAGACTTTGCAAACGATGAATCCCCATGAACAGCAACAAATAAAAAAAAACGTAAACAAAACCGATTTCAGTTACTAATTGAATGAAAAATGTGTTGCTTCTTTTTCACAACATCAACGGATGCACAACATGTAAATACGCTTTTCACGCCTTCTATTTCACACTCGAACCACTCACTGCAATTCACTTGTTGTTAATTTGACTAATCACATAAACCGCGATAAACATGATCACCCCAATTAAATGTAAAACATTTATCTGTTCGGTAAGAAATTGGCGAAAAACGAACAGAGAGAACCAGAAAAAAAATCCAAAATAAAATTAAATACACACTCCGCACAACAAATAGCATGTAGATGAAGAGAACACACAGAAAAATCGTGTTTATTCGGTTTCCGTAATCAAAATTCGTTTCATAATCTAAGCCACAGAAGCTCTTATTTTAGAAGAGCAGAAAAAATAATAATGTTTTGGTACACAGCGGTGGCTGCTACCGTTTACAATGCTGTATGATTTTCGAGTCTGGTCTAGCGTTGTGGCTGAACGAGATTGAGCTCCAACACGATGGAAACATTGTCAATCGCCGATGAAATGCTATTAAATAATATTTTCCTACAATCATCACGCGAACACATCACACAGTACACACATTTTTCTTCTTTTTTTTTCTTCTGTTTATACACACGTTCAAGCAACGCCTGCTAGTTTACGATCGCACGTATGGCTCTGTTTCTTGTTGGAGACATTGAAAGTGCGAGTGTAACGCGCAACGATTCAATTTTGGTTGTGCGCTGTGTGCAAGCGATCGCTCAAGCGCTGTTCGTCTCTCCGCAGGCTTGTCATATACACATATTCTACATTCGGTTTTATTTTTATTCTCGGATGTGCTCTTTTTTGCCATTCGCTCCCGTTCAGTTGTGCTCAGTCAGTCACAAGTCTGAATCAAACAAACACATCCCAGAGATACCTCTTTGATGAACAAAAGATGAGATTCAACAGCAAAAACGACAATAGCAATGAAGAACAAGCGTTGCAATCAATCCCAAAAGGATACTGCAAAACAATATTTTTAAGGATTAACCAGTACAAACCGCTCTCTCTCTCTCTCTCCCTCTCTCTCATTCACTGCAAATACCCTTTGATGTTCCACGCGAAATATTAAAATAAGAATGTGTATCAAATCATTCGAATCGAATGCCATAAAAATACCAAAACAACTTCTGTTGAAATAAACAAACCCGTATTACAGAAATTCAATTGAAAAAAAAAAAGGTACGAGTGAGGGTTTCATTCTGATGTTTACATCTATTGACTAAGTGGTCTATGTTTCTCCATACAAGCTTCACAAAATAATCATTTTATTCACAGCTAAAATAAGTTTGTACGCCTCCTACTAAATGCGTTCGAAGCTTTTAATAGCATTTTTAGTTTGGATTTCTAATTTTGTGGTGGAATAAAATATGATCTAGTTTTTTTTAATATTGGCTTGTAACGGCACTAATTTTTGACAGTTCAATGTACAAATCATAGATGTGCGTAATTCGAAGAGCTTTGCTTTCCAGCCATTATGAATTCTTTGGGCAGTTTTTTTACGCTGTCAACACATGATGCATTCGTGATGTAATAAATGTTTTGCGTTGTAATCCAATAATCAAAATTACTGATAACAAATTCAATTGAATTCCCATTGTCTGCATTCATGATCTAGATCATCGATCGATTCGTCGTTGTGCTCGTCGTTGTCGACTGATAATCCAACATGTTGGCCTGCTTATCTAAATTACGTCATGGGTTATTCAGTAAAATATCATCGATAATGTCCTTATCCTCTTCATACGAGGACATGTCGTATATTTGTTGGCTCACCACTTCGCACTAACATTCACACGGATTACCTTCTGCTGTGGCTTATTTGATTTTCATAAATTCTTGAGCACTTTTTTCTCCATTGTCTCCAGTTCGTTTTATTTCTTGTGCTTAATATCTTTTGTGATGATTCCATTTTAATTTCGTGATCATTCTCATGATACGCACTCTTCTCATTGCTCTGAAAAAAATGTACATGTTCGTGTTCACACTGATGATTAAGACAATTGGTATAGCGGTCGGAAAATTGAGACAGAATAATAGGCGGCATTTCAATCTACTCAGTCCATTTGACCCGAGCAAACAACGCTCTCAACTTTGTCTCATTGCCCGTTAGCTGATTATCACTCATGCAAATCTCTTTTTCGCATTTTTCGTCCAAACCAAAAAGGCTTCAAGATTAAAATCAAACCGCATAAAATTTCTTTCTTCGATCACAGAGGGGCTTGGTACTAATATCACTTTGATTTTTCGATAGCTCAATGATTGATTTCAGAATTGCTGTATAAAGAACAAATGGATAAATGCCCCTTAATTTCACTCTGAATTAACAATGATCTGCAAATTGGCTGGCTATTCAATAGCCAAAAAAAAAATCGGTGTCAATTTCAAGATTGAAGAGAAAAACCATTTTGTCATTTCAATTGCGTCATTCAATTGTTTTATTTTAATGAATCACGAATATGATTAGTAACTTGTACATGTATCAAAGAAATATTTGTTTTTTTTTTTCGAATATAAAATCAAAAAAAAGTATTATGCAACAATTTTGATTATAAAAGTCCCTGTCAATTCACCTAACTATTTCTTTTTGTTTTTCAATTGCTTATTCTTTTTTGGGGCGATATTTTTCGGGGAACTGACTGTGACTTTTTGTGGTTTCGTTTGTTTTTTCGTGTCAGCATTCTTTTGCAATTTGACTGGTTTACCGAGGCTAACTTCAGCTGGTTTGGATTTCTTTTTCTTTTCAATTGGTTCTGGCGTTGGTGCAGCAACGAAATTGGTTCGAACTTTCTTCTTTGGTGTCTCTACTTCGCTAGTGACAACATTTGCAGCGGCCTTTTTCTTGGATTTCACTGGTTTTTCCAAGCTAATTGGTGCAGGTTTCGATTTTTTCTTTTCTGGAACTGCTTCGGGCGTTGGAGCTGTGACAAAGTTCGTTCGGATCTTTTTCTTTGGTGTCTCTGGTTCGACGCTGACCTCGGCTTTCTTTTTCGACTTGATTGGCTTTTCAGCGATCACTTCTGTAACTTTCAATTTCTTCTTCTTCTCAGTCGGTTCAGGGGTTGGTGGAGTAACGAATTTTGTGCGAACTTTCTTTTCCACCTTCTCTACCTTCTCTACCCTCTTCTGTGCCTTTTCTTTCTTGTCCACTTTTTGCACTTTTTCCACTTTTTCCACTTTTTCCTCCTTTTTAACCTTATCTACCTTTTTGACTGGTGTATACAATTGACTGCTGAGGTCAATATCAATTCCCGCTTTGGCCAATTTCTTTTGTAAGAAATTCAATCTGAAATAATGACCGAAAAAAATCAATTAATGCATCTCTATCCGGTAAACACATGGAAAAAAAATCCAAAACTCACTTGTATTTGCTGCGTTCAACACGATTTTCCTTGACTTCGTCTGAAACACGTTTATTATAGTTTGCTACCGCTTTAGCAGCTCGAACTGTTTTCGGTGTGACCAATTTGACTTTGCCCAGTTTTTGTTTGACAAACTTGACCGGTTGCTTGAAATAATCGTGGTCTTGTTCTTCGGGTGGAATGTAAACGGTTCGCAATTTTTGCCGGAACATAAGATAACCATTCATTGATTCGGCTGCGACTTTTGCAACTTCCGGATACTTGAATTCGATATATGCATAACCTTTGCTGCCTCCAGTTTGTTCCGAACGGGCCAAACGCAATCGTGTCACACGGCCATACTGAGTGAAATATTTTTTCAACTCTTTCTCGAAGAAACCTCTCGGTAGGTTGTGAATGAGCACCACACCACGATTCAATCGGGTCGGATCGAATTGATGCTTTGCCTTTTGTCTCCTTACAACTGGTGCACGATTCAGCTAAAAGAGAAGAGATCACATTCACACCAAAATCAATTTATTCCACACAAAATCTCAATTCACTTTTTACCTTATCCGAAATTGCTTTGGACGATTTCAATTTAGACAATTTCTTGGCAGCTAAAATTTCAGCCGTCTTCTGGGTTTTCTTCAGAGATTGCTTCTTCGGCTTTTTCAAGGCATCGTCTGACTTTGAGGCAGCTACTTTTGCTGGCTTTTTCGCAACGGCTGGCATTTTTGTTTTACACAAGTTTTTTTTCCTTTAAAATAAATCCAAATCACTGCTAAAACCCGTACCGTCCAAAATAAAGGACCAAACACGTGCAGTAAGCAAGTCGGTTGTCAATACGATGTTTTGTATTTAGCATGACGTTGGCTGCGAGTCAAACAACATGCGTTTTTGTGACGTTCTTCTGAACGTAATGAGAAATTAATATCAAAATAACAAAATGACGAAAAATGCCATTAATTTTAATTTGCAATATTATTTGTTGAAATTATTAGATATTTATTGAAATTTTTTAGATCACCAGTTTGACACAATCATCACAATATCTACGGTTTATTCGGTGCATTTGAATATAGCGCCACTGCGGTTGAACAACGTTTGATTTTGACAGAAGCCGGCACTGAAATGTTTTTAGTCGCATCTAAAATACCTTGACAGACGACCGGAGTGGATTTGGCTTTTGTTTAGTTTTAGGTTTGGAATCAACATGACCTACTATTTGGAGAATAGTTCAGTAAGTATTTGCTTCGTATTTCACGGAAAATTGGATTTAAAAAAAAGTTGAAATTGATTGATGTGAACTAAAAAAATTTCGTCTAAAATTAGTTATGTTTAAACGAGTGTCTCAACTATCCACTGAGCACAAGATGTGCGGAAATGGCGCGTTTAATTGATTGCGGTAGCATAAAGGATTTACATGATTTTTTCCCAGTGTTGGTCAAATCAATCTTTGGATATCCAGGTGAGTGATGAAGAAAGAATCTAGGAAAAAGTGATTCACCTCATGAAAATTAAAGCAAATGTCAAGCCCTCTGTCGTTGACCAAGCTTCTATGCATTATGAATTTCACAACATTTGAAAATATTCGTTGATTTTCCAGGATGGGGATTACGTACAATAACAAGAGAAACCGCGCCAATGGAATTCGAATATGTATACAGTTTCTTTGTGCCGCTCGGGCCAATGTTTCGACTGTGTTATCGCTTGTTGTCCGAGCCGATAAAGTTTGATGTACCCATCGAATCTTTGCCACCGAAAACCATCCAAATGTTAAACAACGGGCGCTATTCGGTGTTCTATTCGGATATCTTGAACATTGACCCCTATCGACGTCAAGTGGCATCGCTTCAATTGAATGCCTTCGACTACTTCATATTGCATTTTACATTGCATGGCATGTCACCGTTGCATAAACAGTTTCCAGCCGCATTGACTGTACACAACGACCACTTGAAAACCGTTTACTATTTTCTGACAGCCGATTATCTGTGTACATTTTTGCCAACCGATCCAAATACCGAGGTGCAGCCATCGAATGTATATTGCTCGGTAAAATCAGCGGCTCCGGTGCCTATGTCACCAATTGTACCGATGCGACGAACTAAATACCTATCGCGTAATGTCATTTCACACAGTTTCACATCGAATGCAACGAACATTCGAACTTCGGCTGAACCATCACGATCGTCATATTGGCGAACAGAGAGTGTTTTGCATTTATTTATCGATACTTGGTTGCGGTATGATGTTGATGGTATTGCAGATTTGCCAAGCAGTGAATTTATCCAAGTTGTTCGTGTGTTGGTTAAACAGTTGCATTCGTTTGCAAACTCGTCCGAAATCGATGTCACACCGATGGCTTCACTGCGTTCACTCGCTCAGCCAATGATGAATGCTCAGATGAATAATTTTTTGCGTGGAATTATCCAAAGATGGCCATTGGATAGTTCATTTCTTGTGGTGTTGGAACTGTGGCTCAGTTACATTCAACCGTGGCGATACACACTGAATCGACAGCATGGCATCGATGATGTACAAAATCAAATTGCCATCCCACAAAAATTCGAGAAATTTATCATGGAAAATGCCGCATCGTACACACAGATTTTCATCCAACTTTTACCACGATTCGAACGACTTGACTTCACATCACCGAAAAATGTGACAATTTTGTATCGTTTGGCAAGAGTTTTTAATCAATCAAATCTGTCGCAACTACTGCGAATGCATGATCGTCGATTGCTCAGTGAACATTTGACATTGTCACCGAACAAATCGAATTTGTTGCCAAATATTTCGTCAAACAGCAACCATTCGCCACCTAGTCCATCATCGCCGCAGCGAACCTCACTAGATGTTACCGATTCCTTCGATTCGGCCACCAATTCGACAGCTTACTTCTCACAACGCACAGACATCAATTACATGCACGAAGATGACACATACATTTGCTTGTTTGGATCAACCGAACGACAAAGGATTATCATTTCGAAACTGGAACAATTCAAAAGTAAACTCTACGAATCATACGATTGTGCCAATCAATTGATCAACCAATTGGAAGTTTCGGTGCAAAAACGATACAATGGCTTCCTTGGGTATATCAAATGGTATTTAATAAATGACGAAGAAACTGAACACAATCAAAGTCTGAATGATGCACGAAAAATCGCCGAAGTTCTTGAATTCGTTATTAGATCATTCGCAATGGTATTTGAGGTGGGTTTAATTTGCAACTTCTTTTTTTTCGGGATATTCGACAGTTTTTCATATGGAAATGAGCTAATTTCTTATGGCTTTTGATAGAATCTATCATTGATTATCAAAAAAAAAATTGGATTCTCTTTATTGCAGGAGGAGATACCAAACTTTTTGGCAGAGTTTGCCGAATTTCAACAACGGTCCAGAGAACAAATTGTACCCAATCCTCTATTCGAGGACACAAGCATTTCGGACAGTTTGAATATGAGTCAATACACATCACCAGCAGCGGTGAGTGCACATGAAAATCCTTTTATTCTTTGTATTGAATGGCAATTCGTTGATTACATTTTCGTTTTCAACAGATGATTCGGCGTATCCGAAAGGTTCAGTTCACCGGAGATCCCCTCACATTGCCTGCTCGCAGCAGTGAGATTGAATTTTTGGTCCGTTTCTTCTATAAGCTTTCGTGTCGCTTAAATGAAACGGTAATTATAACACTCACGTCCCTTCACCTTGTCCTTATCAAATACCAAATCAATACATTCCAATTGATGAGGTTATTTTCCTCAATTGCAGTATGCCGTGGAAATCGAGCAGCTCTACCGTCGACCAGATCTTGTAGGTCAAATTGCTCACCGTGTCTTGGAATCACCGCGCATTGTGCAAACATTTGAAAAATCGCATGGTTCCAGTGAATTGGTTGAGCGACGGCTCAGACCGCGCGTCAACTTACGAGGATTGGCATCGTATCGTACCGTTATCATAATTGCATTATCATTTTGCGTAGGGAAACTGCTGTTTGGCGGTTCATTTTTTGGATTTTTCTTGTTAATTCTGTTCAAAATCACGATAACATTCTTATTAGCGTCGTACGAGTTTGTGTTTAAGTCATAGTCAAAGCAATCATTGCGCGAATTTAAAGCGAATAAAATGAAACGGTTTCATTTGTCAATCGACACAAAATTGTATTTATTTCTATCTAATAAAATCGTTCAATGAAGTAGCTCTTGCGGTAAATAGCCGATGATATCGTCTGCATGCTGTTGTAAGATCTTTTTTCGTTCGATTGCAAAAATTTCTTGTCTGAAAATGAGAAAAAGCAAGAGTTGAAGTTGAAAAAATTGCCTTAAAAAAAATGGGCGTCGGTGTCGACAAACCTTCGTTTCTCCAAAACCATCAGTTCGTTGTGCTCTTGAATCAGATCGAATATTTTGGCATGTCTAGCTTCTTCTCGCGCTGTCAGCATCTCACGCACACGTCGGTAGTGCTCTTGCTTTTTAACTCGCTGTCGTTCCTTCGTCAACAGTTCCAAGCGATCTTGTTCAGCCAATAACCGGAGCTGCTCATCACGGAATCGATCCTCTTCTTGTTTCCGTTGCAGTCTTCTCATTTCAATCTCTTTCAATTGCGTTTCTAATTCTAATTTCGTTTTCAGCCTTTTTCGAATTTGATCTTCAAGCTGCTTTCTATCTAACAACAACTGCTTTTCATGGACTTCTTTGCACTTGAGCTCAATGAGCAATTGTTCTCGCTCCAATTTTTTACGCTAAACAAATGGAAAAAATGTACAAAGTGTGAGTTGAAAATCGACCATGAATCGCTACTAAGGATATTCACCTCCATCTCATCCAATTCGGAGCACATTTTCTCCTGTTGTTCGAGTTTGGCCAACATTTTTTCCCGATCAATTTCTTTCGTTCGTTTGGCACGTTCCTCACGATCGGCCATATACTGGCTGATTTTCTCATTTTCTTCGGCTGCAATACGTTTCTGATGCTCTTTCCACTCTTCCTGCTCTTTGATCAGATGCAATATATCTTCGCGTAAGCATTCGGTTTTTCGGATTTTCTCTTGGATTTCCCTATGAAAACAAAAAAATCAACCGAATCATCAATAAACAGTAGAATGTCCTATGTAAAACCGAATAAAAATCATACTCAATTTGTTCTCGTTCAATTTGCGCCATAATTTCGTCGATGATAATTTTTTCCTTGAGAAATTCTTCGTAGAGAATTTTCCGCTTGAATTGTTTATCGGCAATTTGTTCCAGTAGTTCCCGGCGATGTCTTTCTTGTTGAACACGCAATTCCTCCTTTTGTTTGCGTTCTCTTTGAAGATCATCATTTAATTTCTGTTTCATCAGCTGAATCTCATTTTCAATTTGGATTTTCTCTTGCAATCGCTTCTTTTCCCGTTCAGCCAATTGCACTTTTAATGATTTGTTTACGTATGCCGCCCGGATTCTCGACTCTAATTCACGCAACTCTTGACTATTCTCTCGGATCTGTTGGGCCATACGCTCTTCCCAATACAGACGATTGCTCATTTCTCGATCACCGTTTTTATCCATTGTTTTTTTGCAACAGAAGAAAAAAGAGAGGAAGAAGAAATGCACAATAGAAATAAACTAGAGTTGAGATAAGGTAAACAACACTTGATCACACGACCGGACTAATAACGACTATTTGCTATAGCAACTGTCATGCAATGGTAACAATGGTTCGGTTCGACAGATGTTTTACCCAAGTTGTTTCGCGCCAAAATCACCTGCTCTGACATTTCATGCAACATAATAATACATAGATATAGTCACATGAACAGTGAACACGCTTGTAAATAAATAAAACACAAATCAATGGTTCTTTTTATTGATTTCTAAGACAGAAATTGAACATATTTTGTTCGTATATTTAATTTTTGAAATAATGTTAACACAGTTAATGTACAGATAATTTTTTTTTTTGTTACTTTTTGAACAACAATTACATATATATTTATTTGGACTACAATCCTCTTTCACATTGGAAATGAAACGAAAAACAAAACGAATGTAAAATTAAGAACGCAACTGTGAAAATGAATGGATTTTTGTTTATGTTTCTAACAAATTAAAGACGAACAAAAGGGAGAACCAAATAAATGAACGAACAAAATAAAATATCTCTATACTAGTTCAACTTTCTTCAACTATACCCATATCTCGTTCACATTCTCTTTCGTTATTGTACCGTTTCGTGTAAACGCGTTGAACACGTTTGCAAAAATTCAGACTAAGTTTTGGAATTAGTGTTGTTGTTGTTGTTGTTTAATACTATATGTTCTTCTTTGGATTTTTTTTTTCTTTCATTTTTTTGTTGTTTTACTTTTGGTTGTCGTTTAATCGACATACTGGAGACGAGAAAAAAAATATATATATGTTTGATGTATATCATGAAAATAAATTCATCTGTTTCTATTCATATTCTAGCCAATCTAAATCAATTTTTGTGTGTGTGTGTGTATGTGTTTGTGTGTAAACAATAAACATTTATTTTGACTTTTTGTTTCATTTTGCGGATTTGAAAGCACAACCACATAAATAATTCATACTAATTTGTGTGTCCATTCGGTTTTCGGTATCCATAAACATTCGTCAAATTTTTTGTTTGTTTGTTTGTTTGTCGCACTCCGAATAACCTAAGCTTCTACAATTTTATTGCACTTTTTTGTTGTTAATATTTTCACTTTAATTTTTACAAATATATATTAGATTTATCTATGATTTATTTTATTAAGCATTTTCATTTGCGTTGTAAATATTCGACTATGCGATAGACTCAAAATGCAACAAACATGTATTTGTTCTGTTTCTGCTTTGCATTGAGACTACAACACTTGGTCTGATCTATCGATAAGTTTTAAAACATATTCATTGGATTGCTTTAAATTTGTTGTTGTTGTTGCTGTTCAAAAGTAAGTGTGCATAAACACCACATAAATCGGCACATAATATATTGGCCTGTGCCATTTTTTTTGTTTGTTTAAGTTTTCTTATTTTCTGGTTATTGTTGTTTGGTTTGATTTGTTAGTTTTTTTTGTTAGCGATAACGGCTTGTCCAACATTAAGAGATTCCCAAATCTATAGCATTTTAAGCTTAACAATACTAATTTTAACGTAAATTTATGGTAAAACAATTCTTTTTTTCTCTTTACAACTGTGTCAAATCAGTCAACAAATTAATAAAAAAATACCGATAAAATAAAAAAAACGGTAGATCCAATTTAAATTCCAAACCAAATTTACATCAACAATCTAATAACGAAAAATAAAGTGTGTCGGCGAAATGCGCCTGCAGTTATGCAAATGCGCCGCCTGTGTTGAGAGAAAAATTCAAGTCGCTGCAAATCAAATGATAAATTCGTCGAATATGCTTTGAAATGTTCAGTATTGATCGGTTCAAATGTGACTTGAACACGAGATCAGATTTCATTTTTGTTTTTTTTTTTTCATTTTTATATTTCGGTGTAGTTGTTTTCCTATGAAAATAACTATCTGTTATGTTTGTTTGTTTGTTTGTGTGTGTGTGGCTGCAAACATCTGGCTACAAATTTCTTCAAAATGTTCACAAGAATAAATAGTCAAAATCTAATATATATATCATTGCCTCTCGGTTGTGTTTTCTTTTTGTTTCTCTAAATGCCATAAATGGTTACACAAAAATAATTCAATGCTCTGTGTGTTTACCTGTTTCGTAAATTTTGATAAGTGGAATTCGTATGTGTGTTTTTTTATTTGTTTTTTAATTGTGTGTTGATACGGTTATTTGTCAGCAATAAATGGTTTGTGTCTTAATACTTATCGTTTTTGTAGTTCATACAATTTTGCACTGCCATCTATTGGGAGCCTATGTGTGTGTGTGTGTTGAAGGGACAAAGGGGACACGGAGGAGTTTGGGGAGGATGGGACGTCGTAGGAAAGAGTAACAGGATGATAAGGAATTGCTTACTTTTTACTGTACAAATCCTGTAGGATGTGCTTTTCGTTGCGACGCAACGCAAGTAAACCGCCCTCGTTGGAATTGTCACGTTCATCCGAATAATCCAATTCAATGATATTATTCGATTCGATGATGTCTTCAATTTTAAAGAGACCACCATCGATGGCATTTAGAATGGCATGTGGTCCGCATGTGTCCCATTTGAATGTGGTATTTTTGCTGAGCAAAAATAAATCGGCATCGCCAATGATCACTTTCAATATCTTGTAGCCAGCACCGGCTGAAAATACAACCGTATAGCCTAAATCTCTGAGCGCTTTGATATATTTTTCATCTTCAGACGATGACACAACCGCGAGTTTGGTGTTTTTTCCACCTTCCTTTGGAAGATTTGTTACTTTGAGATCGTCTCCCATGCATATACCCCAAATGACTTTGCTGTTGTACCTGAGTGCGTAGCACAACAAGCAAAGAACAAAAAGAACAAAACAACAAGAAATATGAATGAGAAATTGCGTGATGGGCCAATTTTTCACTAGCCAATTGTAATTACCCTGTATCCGTTTTCTCATTGAACGGCTGATTAATGATGCCAGCCAACGGTTTTCCATTTCCCTTATCGTATAAACCGATCAAAACGGTTACACATTCCAAGCCCGATGCGCATATTTTTGGATACTTTCTTATCATTTCGGCCTTGATGTATTCCTGAGTCGCGTCTACAATCACGCACACATCCATACACACAAGCACACGCCATCCGCGTATACACAAAGGGAAACGAAAGAGAAACAGAGAGAGAAAACACATTTTCAGTTAGTCTCATGCAAATTAATCATCGCTGCTACACTTAATAAAAATGAGTAATATGATTGAAATGTGCCAAACCAATCGGATCAATCCAAATTCCGACTCCTGATAAGTCCAAATTGTCTGGCTGTTTGCAAACGAAATTCAATCAATTAGTTTAACCAGCACCGATTACAATCGGGGGGAATGGACATATAAAACACGGTTTCAATTACAAAACAAGACGTAAAATAAAAAACAAAAACTGAAAAAAATATATTAATGTGTGTGTGCGACATTACCAAATCGGGCAGTGCGTCAATGTCACCATGTTCACAAATGACTGTTCGATGTACTTCGGCAGCTAAAAGCTCGGCAGCGACTCGGTCTCCGTCCAAAATTTTCACTAAACACTCGATAGTATTTTCTTGGTTATCGGTTATCTCTAAATCTATTGATTCGCCGAGTCCGTTGGTGAATGTAGCTGTCTCTTCACCTTGAATATTTACTAGTGGATACTTGATTGCGGGCACAACAAATAACAATGAACGAAATATAAATATTTTGTCTACGTCTTACAGGGTATTTTTTTGTGGCCTTTTGTTTTTGATATTATTGCGATTTGAATTTCAATATTTTCTTCGAACTCGTTTTTTTTTCTCTTCATTCAAACACTCGCATTCACACACACACAAACAAAACATCCACTCAATTACTTTTCAATTTTCTTTTTGTTTGTACCAATGAAGAAACGAAAAAAAAAACAACTACTGTTTGTAATTACATAACACCAATATTTGTTCAATTTGTACGTCTTTTTCCTCCTTTTCTTATTCACTAAACGATTTCCATTTAGTTTGAAATTGATTGTAATTGAATCGCAAATAAACAAAAAACGAAACAGAACAAAAAAGAAACCACCACAATTGAAGTGGGAGAAGAAATAGTGAAGGAAAAATTAATCCATAATTCATACCAAATTGCCAATGTCATAACGAATGGTTTGTTGAATCAAAACATCGGCCAATGTTTTAAAATCTTTGACGAAACGGGGATTCGATTCTTCGGCTGATTTCTCTTCGACGAGCAACGGAAATAAATGTTCATTTTGACGGCACAATCGCGCTATATTGGCAGCTTTTTCTGATGCATGCACCAGCGCTTCTATAATATTCTTCACCATTTTCAATGTGTTTTATATGTATATAGAATTTTGTTGTTGTTGTTGTTGTTGCTTATTCTCCTTCTGCCGAGTATTTTTTCGCTTTTAATTTTCTCGATTTAATTTTCGAACTTTTCGTTGATTTATATATAATGACCGATTTTCCGACGGTAAAAAGATATGAACTTTACATTCGAACTTGTGCAGAATAGTTGAATCGAAACGAAAGAAAAAACAATTTTTTTTTTTGTTGAGATAGAAAGGATTTTCTTTTGCTGTAAAAATGTTTGATAATTTAGATAACGAAACATGAAACAGCAAGCAAGTACTTTTTTTCTGTTTTCTTGTATTTTTTTTCGTTTTGTTTTCGTATTCGGTTATATGTTTATGACTTATTAAATTAAGGAAATAAAATGGAAAATTATGCTTGAGAAGGAAAAAAAAGTTTGATGGCTATTTTTGAGAGCAAAGTATAAATTTAGGCGATTGTCCAAATATTCTGTCTGTGGAGTTGCTTAACAATTTGACAATTGGGCTAGTATAGTGAATGAATGCGTTCGCTTGCTCATAATGCGTAATGACACTTTGAATTGGATTTTGTTTGTTTTTATTTTCGTATGGACGAATTTTTTGGTTTTTTTTTTTAATTTAAATTTTCATTAATGCAAACAATGGCAATTTTCATTCGGTTTATTTTCCACCTTTGCATTTAATGGCCAAACAGAAAAGTGTTATTTCGTTTGGTTTTCATTTGCCATTCGGATGTGTTTCAACCGAGTTTTGGTAATCGATATATAGAATAAACGCATCCATGTTTGCCTCGACGGCCGTGACGTGTGATTGTCACAGTATTCGTTTGTGTGTGTTTGTATGGTGCGCGGTGTGTGTATGATTTAGGTGTATTGCACGATCCGGAATAAAATATGGCTGATGTGTTCGACTATCAAACCAATATATACATATAAACACACAATCAAATTGTTCTTGAAAAGTCAATTAGTATTATTTTTTTTTTGTCCGTTTTAGTTCTTGTACAAATACAAATTTGCCTTTAGTTGATTTCGTAAATTGGTTGATTGGTTTTTCGTTTGTTCAGAATATTATTTACATTTTGTTCAGAAACGAAATCAAAAAAAAAAACAACAACAAATTCTTCAACATGAATCGATACTCGTACAACACAGGTGAGGCACAAAAATGATTCACTTGGCCGAAATGTTTATACGGTGTTTGAATAAGAGAGAAAAAAAATATATGGTATTTTGCAACCGCTATCACAAAGGAAGTGTGTATTAAATTGTCAGTTCTCCACCCAACCGATTCGGAGACTGTGTATGCAACACCGATAGAAACATGCAAGATATGCAATATTGCATCAAAATGCATCTGCTCCGATGCGCAGAACTATTTTAAAATAGTTTGATTGTTGTGTGCTGTTTTTTCTCTCTTATACTCTTCTCTATCAGCTTCTTCTTTTAAATGTGAAACCAACGATCAAAACAGATCGACCAACACTTATCTCATTCTGTACGTGAAGCTCTTGTTTTTTTCCCTTCTAATTGTGTGCATTTGGCCCCTTTTGGTTTTCAATCAGACATAACCGAATGTGTAATGCAAATTGAATTGGCCGAGCATGCAGTTAACTGCAATTGGAAACTTGCATTAGTAGAATGTTAACATGGAATACACTAAAAATGTGATGGTTTTCGTGCCTGTGTCTGTGTCTGTGTCCGTGTGTGTGGCTCAGATTTTCCGGTTTTATGATTTTGTGAATCATAATTCACATCTTACGAAAGTAAATACACTTAAACGCTGAACAATTCAACGTAGCTGAGTGTGTATTGAATCATATTCGCTCTCGCAAAATCGCAAGATATTTCATTTTTGAGTTACATTGAGCTCGTGTCACACACAGGCAGTTGTCGATATAGAGAACAAGATAAAAAAGGCGTGAATTTTACAACATCAAATAGTTTATCGTTGATCTCTTGTATCGAATTAGATTCCTCGTATCAGGATCGTCAAAGTGCAATGGGTAGTGAAAATATCATGGACGAGCTGGCAACGTTGATAAGAACTGACATTCCAGAGGGCAGACAAAGCCTTCAGGACAGCTACACGAATCTTGCCCGAGTCGCCGAATACTGTGAGGATACGTACTATAGGTAAATTAACATCCATTCCACTGATTCTCATTCATGATTCATATCAAAGCATTCACGGTTATTCGGTTTACAGGGCAGACAACAAGAAAGCGGCACTCGAAGAGACAAAGAATTATACAACGCAATCGTTGGCCAGTGTTGCATACCAGATCAATACGTTAGCGTATAATTATCTACAATTATTGGATATGCAAGCGCAGCAACTGGGCGAAATGGAATCTCAAATGAACCATATCGCCCAAACAGTTTCGATTCACAAGGAAAAAGTGGCCAGACGGTGAGTTTTTGCTGCTTTTACGCTTCCTCTCAAACTGCTTGCTTCTAATTACATGAATGAGCTGTTCTGTCGGACCACAGTTATAATGGTTATGTTTCGCTTCTGTTCCATTTGCAGTGAAATTGGGGTGTTGACAGCAAACAAAATTAGTACGAGACAATATAAAATTGTTGCACCATTGAATCCGGAGAAACCAATCAAATACGTTCGCAAGCCGATCGATTACTCCATTTTGGATGACATCGGCCATGGTTTGCATGCAAAGCAGAAACAACGAGTCTCGGTTCAAGTAAGAATTGTCCATTGACATTGTTACTATCGCAAAGTATACTGAGTCTGTTTTATCTAATTGAAAACCGGTTTTATTCCAGCAAATACCAGCACCGCCAAATCCAGTTGTTGGTCCACCGCCAACGACAAAGCCACCAACACCGCCACAGCTGAGCCGAGGTGCAGTGCAATTGAAAGCTGGTAGCACGGGAACACTTGGAAAGGGTTCTCGCGAATATCGAACACCACCAGTTGTTGTTCCGCCACAAGTTCCATCTCATTATGCGCCAAATTATCCGGTCGGCCATCCACGTCGACAAACCAGTGAACGTGGACCCGGCTATAGTGCCGTTCCAATGCCGCCAAGTCAACAAATTGCACCAGTCAGCAATGTAAGTGAATCATTCACATTTTTTTTCTCACAAATCCCCACTACATTTCGTACACTCGGTGGAAGTGGTTGGTTTATTCAACGTAAAGCAAGGGCATTGAACTGATCGTGTAATCAAAAAATCAAACCAGTTCTGTTGAAACTAAATACAATTTTACGTAATAATCAATGGTGTTTCCGTTTCAGGTTAATCTAGTTCATCCATTGCCACCTCCACCGCCAAATACGTTTGATGATAGAACCACAATGCCAGGTATATTTTTTCAATTTGAGACAATGTTCGACGACTTTTAACTTCAATGGAAAAGACAATAATGGAAATTCTTTTAATGTCAGTTCAAAAATGTTCCTTCTTCACAGCTCCGCCATCGCCATTGACTATGACTCATGAGATGCCTGATCAAAACCATATCGGAATGCATACTTTGGGCCGAAATATTAGCAGGTAACCAGACTCGAATCAGTTCAATTTGTCTCTCAACTCCTTTGCACAAAAGCGCACATTCCAACATTTTGGAATTTGTACATATGAAAACAATCGAAATTAATGCACGCACAAACCGCTCTCTCTCTCTCTTTCCTATGCCTCTGTCGCTCTCCTCTTTGTCTCTATTGTACTCGATTGGGCTGAAAACTGTAGAAAGCATCTTCACAGACCTGGATCGCAATCACCACCATTGCCACCGCCACCACCAGAAGAAGATGAAAACCAGAATTTCGGCAGGCCAAGAACGCAATCAGTCGGTCCATTGGCTCCAATTGTGCCAGAAGACCAAAATCTTCCCGGTTGGGTGCCAAAGAATTACATCGAAAAAGGTAACAAGCGATGGTTATTATCACCTCATTTTCGTTCAGGTCATCATTAATGTATAATGTTAATAATTTCAGTTGTTGCTATTTACGATTACTATGCGGATAAAGGTATGTATACTATATTCGATAGTACTTGACCGACGGAGTAATGATCCAATTAAATATTCATGCAATTTTCGTTTTTCTTCTGTTTCCTTTCCGTTTCTTTTCGTCATTCACCATGAAAACAGACGATGAATTAAGTTTTCAAGAGAGTTCTGTACTGTATGTGCTCAAGAAGAACGATGACGGTTGGTGGGAAGGTGTTATGGATGGCGTAACTGGACTATTTCCGGGAAATTATGTCGAGCCATGTGTTTAGACGATGCACCAACAGCAACGCTAATCTTCTTCATATTTCCTTTTTTTTAATAATAACTCTGTGCACGGTTCAAAGTTTGAACAAACGAAAAATAAGTCAGATAAATATCGCTATTAACATTCAAATTATTCCATTGTGTGAAGCAAAAAAGAAAAAAGAAAAAAATGAAACAAAACAATTATGATGAAGACAAACAAAATTCATATTTTTTAATTTATAAAATAAATAATACATAGTACGTTCGGTCCTGATTTTTATGTTCATGTTGTGTTTTTTTTCTGTCTAACACCAGAACGTTTAAATGTGAAAAAAATATGATAGTAATCACTTGACAACTATTATTACAATTATATTAAATTTATGCAATATTCAAAAGCGTTTATATGAAAAATACTTGAAATATAGCTGCCAAAAAAATATCTTTATTGTTCCCTTCGAATTATTTATTCCTTCAATTGGAATTCTCTCTCTCTTTTTCTCTCACTCTCTATCTCTATCTTACTTCTTCAAATGTACAAAAATAATGTTTAATGTTTGTGAGTTGTTGTTGTTGTTGCAGTTTACCCATTTTCACAGTTATTTCGAACAGATGTTCTAAAGCTTCACAAATAGAAGAATTATAAGTAAAGAAAAAGATTTTTGATTGGTATTTCCTGATGATAATTTTAAGGAAAGATTTCGTGTACCTTTGAATGGCTTGATCGTTTGTATACATAGCACCCCAAATGAAAAGACCATGATGACGAACTAAAACCGCCGGTGACCAATTTTCTTTTGGAAAGAATCGCCCGTTCAAGTCGAGATTTTTGTCGTTTTCGATGATAGGCAAGACGTATTGATCGTTTGAAATGTATTCTTCCATAGTCTAGAAAGAATTGTTTGATTTAGTTGTTTAGTTATCCGCATATTTCGTTTTTCACTACCTTGCACATCATCGTATGCAATAGAGCAGAGTCGGAGAGAGATAGAACGATCGTAAATCATTGTTTCAGTGGAAGTTATTGTAGCTAATTTATGACATTTTATTGTCACCGATTGTCACACGAATCGAATTGAAAGTGAGATGATTTGAACGTTTGGAACATGTTGATTGCGATGTTGTGGTTTTTGTATTTGTATTCGATTTGATTTTCAGTTGAAGTGACGGTCAATAGAAAATATATTTAAAAATTGGATCGTAATATGAATTGCATGAAAAATTAGAGGATATGAAATAAAAACTTGTTTCGATCTGTTTAAATTTTGAATAAGAAATCATCGATTAAGATAAAGAATCAATTATCTAGGTAAAATTATAAAGATAGAATAGATTTTCTAAATCATATTTGTATTGAACGGATATAATTGCCGGATCATTGTCATATGTGAAAAAGGATCTAGTTGTGCGTGAACCATACCGATTGTATTTAAATCGTTTATAAGAGAAAGGATGAGGGAATTGTCCACTTTGAAGTTTGAGATTTGGGCAATATTCTCTAATGCGTGGAATGAAATTGGAGCTGTATCCATGGCGCAATTTGAATAATTCTACGATATCTTCTTCTTGAAATTTTTTGTTGGCAAGGAAATAAATGTCATCGAAAAAAAATAAATTTCTCAGCGTTGGAATATGGACTCTAATCGCTGATGTATCTTTGTATCCATTGTGGCCCATTTTCAAAGTATGTAATTTTGGAAAAAAATCTATTGAATGGAAGCTCCGATTTGAACAGACATTGTTCGATGCAAAGAGTTGTAACGTTGGTAAATGGCCTTTGTATATGATCAAGCAGAACATCGTCATAGTAGCAGTATTGCAATGAAAGTTGATTGAGCGATTCAGAGCAGTATTCAGCCAAATAGTTATCAATCATTTTATATGCGTCAACTGGGCCATGTCTGCGGCAATAAAACAAAGTAAAATCTAGATGCAAATTCACTATTAAGTGTCCGAAGTTTCGCAGAAGTTTTAATGCCATCGCGGGATTCGAAACGCAAATGTCTGGTTCTGATATTGGTTGTGGGCATTCGCAAAACCTAAATTAAAAAATGAACGTGAATAAAAACACAGCATTTTTTTTTAGTTCAGAGTCAAGGACTTACACATCATCCAATGGCAATCCAAGATCAGTTTTTTTATTGCTGCCATATTTTCGCTTAAAAACTCTGCAAGCTGATGTATAAAGTTGTTTACTCGTATCTGCCACATTTACCAATTCTGACCATTTCAATCGTTCGAAAATCAGTTCTTTACAGTCATCATTTATCGTTGTTAGGCTCAATGATTCAGGAGATGCAGACAACATTTTGATGAATTTTGTGACTTTTTTTGTACACGGTCTTATTATCGCAATTTATTTATAATACTCGTATCAAATGGAAAACAATCAAATTCTTTTGAACTAGTAATTTGTTTTATAATATTGAAATCAGTACAAAATGAAATTTGACCTTTAGAATAATCAACACCATTCTATGCCTTTATTTTCACACTGAAATACTCTGTCCTGTGTAACATATGCATTGCAAATACAAATGTCGTTCCAAAAAAATGCTCTATTTTAGTACTGCGTTTTTTATGTGTTTTAACGCGCATGTGTTTGGATCGTTGTTTAAGAAGGATATTTAAGGCTTTTGAGTAAGTGCTCTAACGGAAAATATTTGAACTAAACAGTCACTTAAGATAAGACAATACTTATTCCTGAGCGTTAGCTCATACCGTTAGGAGACAATCTGGGATGATCTAATGAAAATGAATCGGAATTTCTCCCACACAGATCATCCACCTCAAGATGTCACATGTTACACTATTTAATATGCAGCATACTTCTTATTCTATTCAAACACCGACAGTAAAATGTGAAGTTTAAATGTAGGAAACAGAATAATGATCACTTACTATGAAAATCATTACAATTAAATTAAATCAAATTTATGCAATGTTCACAAGCATTTGTATGGAAAACACCTGAGATAGAGCGAACGTGTAAACCATATAAATGCGTGTACACTGTACAGTGCAAAATAAAGGCGACGTGTTGTTTCAGGAATATGATAATTTGTTGTCTCATAATCGACTGACTCACAAAGTTCATACGGTGTGTGGCACTTACCTAAAATCCACACATTCAGAAGAATAGAATAAATGATCCGTGTTATTCTCCTTGTTTGTTCCATCGTTTGCCTCATGCAAATCCAAACGAAATGGCCACAGAAGCGTGTCAAACGTAAAATGAACAACAAAAACTTTTCAAGCATAATTACTCACGCGACAGGTCGGTTTACCGCCATTCGTATCCTTAAAACGCAATTTGCTTTAAATTTTCATTGTCGCAGCTACAGCTATATCGCATAAACAACGTTAAATTGAATGTTTTGATGCAGCTAAAACGCGCCAATTAAAAACAATTTCAATAATCTCACGGCAAATTATTATTGAACGATTATGATCCAAATCAATACACCAAAGCTCACCCACCCTGAAATGCACAGTGATGCTGTCCATTCAATTTACAAATCAATAAAAGAAACGCCCAAAAATCCTGTGGTTGCAAATAGCTCAAGTTTTTATTTCAAAATAGTACAGATTTTTTTGTAGGGTAAAGGTTTTTTTGTTTTCTTGGTTCAACACAACTAAAATAAACCATTCTAATGCACAATTAAACACATGTCAAACTGCGGTTATTTTTCAAATGGAATGTTTCAAGAATAAAGGCACCAAGTAAAACTTTTGTCAACGACAAAGCAAAAAATGTGGCCGTTGAAGACAGCGAGCAACAGGGAAACAGAACGGAGAGGAAAAAATAAATAACTAACGCTAAATTCTTATCGAAATAGTTGAAGAATTCTGTTGCTAATATGTATTGTCATGAAATGTTATGATATTATGCATTACATGAAAGTCTGAACATACACACACGCAATATTAATTGCAATTGCTGCGCTTTTGACCTAGTTAGTTGTTTGTGCGGGAAATCGACATAAAACTATCTACAGTAAAAGTTATAGATGATGAAGAACATTTTTCAATTTGAGCTCATTTTTGTTGTTGTTGTTGTGTTGTGTTCATTATTATTAGTCTTCAATTTAAGTTCCATTTCAGTAGGTGAACTGTTTTTTTTTTCTTCTTCTTCTTATTAATAATTCATCAATTGTTGTTATATGCTGCACAACAAATCATCAACCAACATTGGTTTACATAATAATGTAATTATTAAATACCCTAATTTATACATTGTTCATGTAACAAATCTACTTACATTGAGCGCGACTGAATCAATTTTCGAACTATCAACTCTTTGATATTCGAAATTTATGGAAACCCTTTATGTTCTTTTATTTTTGGTCTTGCCTAAATCTAAAATGAGTAACGACGAACTTAAGAAAAACAAAACTCTATTTGATGCACAAGTAAAATTATTCAACGTTTTGTGCACTTTGGTTTTCGCTGTAAATAACAAAGAAGAAAATGGAAGAAAAAAGAAGAAAATTTGTTTGATTTCAGCTGAGAAAATAACATTTGACGACAATTTGCTTTACTTCATCTACTTTTCGTGTTTTACTACGGATCAGTGTTTGGAAAAATTCACTCAAACACAGGCATTTTGATGTGGTGCTGGAAATGCCAAAATCGAACACATCTACTACTTTCGTGAGGTTTACATTTAAATGGAGAAAAAAAAACATAATCAATTCCAAAAATTGCTTATACGTTTCTTCGGTTGTTTCGTTTGCACATTTTTTTTTGTTTCGTCTTTTCACACACACACAAACAGTGACACATTTACGAGTTTTTCTTGGTGCTTTTGTTCGGCATTTAGATTTGTGCAAACGAAAAAAATGATTCTCACCTAAACCGACTGGCGGGCTGATTTTTCAATATCGATGGAAGTCGAGGCACCACTGGCGCACCCATTAAACGGTCCGGGTTATCATGTTGTGACGATTGCTTTTGCTCAATGGCCGGCAATGGTGATATTGACCAGTCCGAGCTTGAAGACGAACTTCCCGGTGATCGTTCGCTGTAGAACGAAGAAAAATGGATCAGTTGCATCAATTATTCCAACTGATTGAATTATTATGAAAGAATATTTGGGAAAAATGAAATGCCGATGAATATCAAAAAACTAACCCCTTGGAATAAATCGGTGGAAGCTTTCGGTCGTAGAGTTCACGAGGCGATGATAAACTGCCATTGTATGTGCTGGCATGGATCTCTTGTTGATAAAGCGAATAAAGCTCTTGCAATTCGACCGGTAATTCAACTTTACCATCTTCGATCAGTTTTCGTTGTGTTGAGATAATATCCTCGCATAATCGTCGTTGGCGTTCAGCGCGTAACAATTGCAAATCTCTTCGGCGAAGTTCAGCTTGTCGTGCCAATCGATCAGCTTGCAGTGACACTTTATCCGCTTCTAATTCGTGCACCCGACACAACAGTGCCAATAGCTCCCGTTCATCGTCGCTGCTTATACGATCAGGTAGTTCATCCTCCAGGGCAACACCTTTCTGACGGCACAATTCCAAATCCTTTTCAGTTTGTTCGCGAATTTCTTTGTATCGTTTCGCCTCTCGTTCGATTGCCGCCAATTCGCTCCAAGCCGACTTTAACGCAATATTTCCCTCGGAATCAGAATCTGTCGAAAAACAATCAGATTATTAAAAATATCTTGATCCGCAAATTGCAACGCAGTTTAAGACTCAATTGAAAGGGTAGCAAAGAACAAAAGATGTTGATTTCCCCAAAACGAGCAATTATCTTACCATTTTCATTGTTTTGATCGATTGCCGTGTCATACAATTTGCCCATGCGGCCTTGCCAATGCGAAATAACCATGTGCTGTCGTTCAGCATCCAATTCAAGACCAAGTAAATGACTCTCAGCCTCAAGCAATCGTCGTCGCAGTTTCATTTGTTGTTTGAAAGTGAGAACGATTTGTTCGCGTAAATATCGTAATTCGGCTTTCTTCGTTTGTTCCTCAATTGAATTGGGATTGGCAAGTGCTGCAGCGGCAACGCCGCTCCGCGGTCGTTCGGTAAGCATTTTTGATTTCAGACGTGTAACTTCTTCGCGCAGTTCAGTTACTAAATGCTGATAATGATTTAATGGAAATTCAACGGTTTCCTCCATGAGTTCGGGTTTTTGCAGTCGTGTCGTTATGTGATTGGCACGATCTGCATAAACTAGTGTATTCTTGGTTTCATCGCGATGCTGTGCTTCGGGTGAAACGTGAGCAATCATAACAGTTTTGCATCGACCGCTGAGTGTTTCTTTTAAAAGTCGCGTTAGCTTTGAATCACGGTAGTTGACATACCTGGAATCACAAATGAAAATGAGGCTGATTTATTAGATTTTTTTCTAAGTACCGACATACTTGGCTCCATCCGATAGTGCATTTATGCAATTGCCCAGGGCTAAGAGACTTCGATTGATGTGTGCGCCTTCTTGCAAACGTTTACCGCGATTTTTTGTCTTTTTGGCGCGTTCCGAACCGGCCAAATCGGTGAGATAGAGGCGTCCTTGTTTCGTGCCCAACGGCGTCGAATGTTGTACGGTTACACTGAGCAATGCATGACTTCGTGATGACGTTTGATTGGCGGCCGTTGGTTCCATCGTTCTCGCTTTATTGCCACGAATCAGTAGCGAAATCACTTCTTGTCGATTCGTTGCAATTATCTCCGAAAGACCAGCAACAGTTATACGTTGACCTCGATTATCTTCTCGTAACTCGAGCGGCCCACTCGGATTCAATAAATCCTTAATGAGTTCATTGTAAATTTCCAAATACGAAATGGACACCTTGATATTTAGAGAGAAAAAAAGGCAACAACAACAAAAGCGAAAATGATTTTCAAAACGCAATCAAGAAAATTGAAAGTGATTAATTAACCACACGAATAACACAATTGGCGTTCATGTCGAAAATGTAATGAATATTTGAAAAATCCATTTTGAATCGCCTACAAATCCTAATCAGAAAATAAATCAAAAAAAAAAGTAGAAGAAATCCATCGGTAAAGGTATGTGTCGTTTACCATTTCGCAATCGAATGTTGCAACTATTTTTAAAGTGGAATCTTCAAAATTTCAACACTTCCGAATGTGATTACGTAGTGAAAATAGTTGTGTACGTTCTAGAAAATATGTGAGAAATTCTTCGAAAGTGACACGATTAATTGAAAGCACGTGTAAATACGTTTCATTCATGTCGCCGATAATTCAGTGTTGAGTTGTTTTTTTTTCGGTTTATTTCCATCGTCTGTTTGTGTGTAGGGTAAATCATCTATTTTCGTTCGACAGGCCGTTGCTGTAAAGCTTATTGCGATCACAAACGAAGCCCAGATTCCTTCGCATGTTATATGCTCAACGCAAAAACCATGAGTGCAACAACAGAACATGGATTGTACTGTAGCGCGCGCGTGAATGGTTGTGTGCGACTGTATAGGTTTTGTGACGCTTTCAATTGGAATTCCACAGAGCCGCCCCCAAAATGAAACGTCGGGAAAAAAAGTGAATTGAGCAGGAAAGGAATGAAAGGAAAAGGAAAAGAATGGTGAAAAAAATAAACGCAAACAATACGTAAATAAAGGAATCGAGTCGAATCAACGCGTTTCGTTTAAACATCGAATCCAGCGAGCTGGGTAATTTCAATCAATAAGCATTAGGGCAAGGTTATGTATATAATTATTATTTATAGCATTTCTCGCTTTTCTTTGTGATCTTTCCACCTCTTTCTCTCACTCGTGCGTTTCGCAAACAGTTCGTTTGTGAGAACATGTGCAAAATTCACTTTCTCTGTCCCGCTCACTCGAGTGACAGACAGAAAAGGAGTTTACATGCAAAACCAGCCTGTATACTCTCGATTATTCGCTTTTTTGTTTTGTTTTCGCGTTGATTTCTTTTTCATTTTTTTTCAATAGTATTCGATGAAATCGAACCGAGTGAGCATTTGTTGGAAATATTACACGATTTATTTTGTGTATCGTGTGCGCCAACAACAATCATATACATATATATATATATATTGAGGGAAAAAAATATGACGAAATTCGAAGAAAAAATAAATGTTAAGCGCAGAGTCATTCGTCACATGTTTTCATAAACCTAAAACAACATAGTCTTGGTTGCTCTTGTTTTCCTTTTTTCGAGCAAAAAAAAATAATTTACGATGAATTTCGTGTGTGTGTCGCCACTTGTCACCCCCCGAAAAATAATGAAATATCGTTGTTTTTCTTCTAGCTCATATGTGAAGCGAACAAAAAAAAAACAGCAAAAACATGCAAATCTGACGTTTAATATAAATATACTATTTCTTATTTCGGTTAAGGTTAGCATGCAGAATGGCAGATGTACGCGCTGAATATTTGCTACAATTTTCGTCACGCGTTCTACCGAAAATAAAAATGAAATTTATCAGGTAGCCGTTCATTGTGGTTTGGATTCGGCAAATGCTGTGGTTATAGCGTTAAAAATCAAATTGGTTGCTCACTTTTGTGGAATTAGGTTGTTTAGTGGATGTGTGTGTTTGGCTGTGGGTCGTGCGTGTGAAACGTTCACATTATTACAACAATTTATACATATTCTTACGTTCGAATACGGTGTATAATTTGTAGTTGCGTTCGTTAAATTGCATAAATTAATTAGATCAACGAATTGAGCAATGTAAAAGCATGGATCGATCTTACTGTGTGTCCATTTAGCAAACGGGGCTAACTAGTTTAAGTCGGGACAAATCACAGAACAAATAATAGTATAACCGAGAGCGCGCCGATAAGCTTTGGGCAATTGTTCACTTTATTCTACAAGTTTAACCGAGAAAATGCCGTACCGCTTGGGCTGAGGAATGGCATGCGACAAAAACGATTGCGTTACAGCAATTACAATCGTTTGGCCAAAAAATATTTATTTTTCGTTTTTTTTTCTCGCTCTCTGCTTTTTGCCTAACCCCAATTTAAGCCATTCATTTGGTATGTAAATATTTTGTAAATAATGGCCAAGCTCTCGCGCGTATTTTATTCATAAGTTTTGTAAATTTAAGAATCTATTGACACGAAAACCATTGACCTGACGCCGTCACTCTCTCTCCGATTATGACATTCCTTTCGGTGCTATGACCTAATTTTACGTTGATCTAAATTTGGAAATCAGTTCGGCATAAAGTTAGGGCAAAAAAGAAAAGAAAAAGAAACGTAGGTGTAAGGAGGCGATGTAATTGTAGTCGACGTTACGATAAATCGTGATCAAGATGCCTTTCGACCATTGACCAATTATACTTTGAAAGTTTTGATACCAGTTTTAATCACTCTTTAAACACGTCTCAAATCAAGAGTTTTAACCGCTTTAATTATTGTCATCGTTGAAAAACTTCAAAAACTCTTGATAATTGAATCTTGTTTTTGAACTAATTTTTCCTGTTGTTATTACTGTTCATTCACCACATCGCCATTCATTTATTTGAAATAATATCAATAATTAACTCTAACCAATTCTATTTACATTTTCATATAACTCTATAATCCTATATGATACGATTTTATATGCGATTACAGCAAATCCCGAATAATGAAATCAAACTTATTACTGTAATGAACACGAAGCGTACTTTGTGTTTGTTATGAGCGAGAGAGAATAAAAAACTACTCATATGAGGTGATAAGGTATTCACTTGAAATAATAAACGGATTCCTATTAATTATTAAACGTCGCGTGTAATCGCAATCGTTCAAAGTACTTTTTAAATGGAAGCAATGTGGCGCAGTGTTTGCTTTGCCACACACTCAGATTCGCTACCACTATCAGCAACCGATCAAGTTATACAACAACCGTTGCTGTTGTTTTTATTTTCATTCTGTCTGTGTTTTTTTCTTCTTTCAAAATATCAGAACAAAAAACATAAACTGTATCCTTCGTTTATATTCAAATGTGATGAATGATTAGATAAAAAAGACCTACCCCCGAAAAAACGAAAACGTCATATTCGTCGTGAATGGTGTGTTATGGTTCAAATTTTGTTTCTCTACTGTTTGTCATGAATTGCTTTCGATAGGATTCGGAAGTTGAAAAGCATTTCTATGCTAATGCATGGATTCGTTCGGTCGGTGACTGTGTGTCAATGCTTTCTAAATGCGCCATATCTTATCCTCAATTAATATATGCGAAGCTCGTTTATGCTATGCACACATCAAGGCAATAGGGAAAAAAGCAGACACACACATATCCATAAAAAAGCACTAATCAAACAATGATGAACTTTGGCGTCGGCAACAGTGAACAGGATGGCAACAATTCTTGAGACCGACATAATCAAAACAAACTCCAATATCAAGTATATGCTCGAATTAATACACTTTAACATTACTTAGCTCACGTAATTGCTTCGATGTGTATTCATTTCAAGAGCGGTTTCCCTTCATACTACTGTCCATTCGTAGTGTGATATAATGTTGCTAACGATATATCGGTATTTTTGATTTTCAAATGGCTTTTAAAAAAGAATCGCAATTTTTACTTCCGAAGCAACTCCGTAACAGCCATGAACAAATCAAAATTAATCATTAATAACCAATTCGAATTGAATGTATTAATTACCTTGAATGATTCGGGGTTGTCAGCCTGTTCGACATGTCGAAAGATTTCATCCATTGCTTTTACCATTAGGCCGCCGTCCGTTGATTGTGTTTGAACCGATATGGCCGTTTTTGGTGGAAATTCGGCTGCTGATGAAGATATCGGTGTGCCAGCCACCTTTCGTGGATTTGCCCCGAGCATTGTGTGTGTTTTGCCTTCGGAAAAGGAAAAGAAATAACATTCAACACCGAAATCGATTTCAATCAAATTCCGATCGTGGAAAGCGAAATTTCCGTTTTGTAATTTCGTTAATTTATTATGATTATTAGTATATATTATTACCTGAACCGGTGGCACCGTACGCAAATACGGCCGCACTATATCCTTTGAGAACGTCTTTAATAAGTGGCGATGTCGTTGTCTGGTACACTTCATCTTGTGTTGAATCCTCAGCAAATACATAATCGTACATGTATTTCTTGGGTTTATTGTGGCCATCGTCGAAGTAGAGTGATTTCTTGGAAAATACTTGAATGCATTTGTCTTCCTTCAAATTGATCGGCGGTCGAACACGAACAGCAACCTAATTGAATGAATCCAATGTTTCCAATGACATTCAAACTTCAATTTTGATTTTAAATGTGTTACAACACACAAACACATACGAAAAATTGACAAGTATGACATGCTAATTTAAACGATATTTCCTTACCATTAATCGTTCTTCACCAACTTGAACTGGATTTGTTGACGATGAACTGCTGCCGCTGCTTGACGAATGGTTGCTCGTCATATTGCCCTTATTTATCATTCAATCTACACACTCACACACACCTTGAAAGAAATAAAGAATATTTTCACAAGCTGCAGTCCCATTGATTTTTCTGCTATTTTCTTTTCGGTTTTCGATCGATGATGGATTATGAGCGACGGGAAGGGAGAGGGAAGGGGACAGGAGTTGAATTGAAATAATATCCAAAAAACAATGGCCTGTAACGATGTGGAATGCAAATTTGAAAAATTCAATGTGAATTTACTCGAACCGCATAGAGAGACCATTGTGTAAATCCCACCAGTAATAGTGCTCGCCAAAGCAATAGCTGTTGCATTCAATTCGTTTTGTGGTGAGGGTCGGTCAATAAGCGGCGGTCCGAATAAACGGGCGGCTATAAAAAGCACTTAAGAAGAAAAACGAAGCTCGTTGCTTTGAAATCCAATATCTGGAATCTTGTATCGTTTCCTTTGATGCGATATTTCAAAAAAGGAAAAATGTAAATTCCCAACCGACTGACGTAATAAACCAGAACATATAAATTGCTTGCGAGAAGCATTCAAAGGATGTGCATAGCAAATGTTGCCCTCAACCGCAATTCACACGTACTTGGATTGGTGGCTGATTGCACAGACGCTATTGTTTTTTTCTCTCTCTCTCTCTCTCTCTCTTCATTTCTGTTCTGTTGCCGTCTAAATGATATTGATTAATGATTCGCTTCATTATTCTGTATCGCCAAAGCAATTGGATTATTTACTAATTATTTCAGATTAACGTCAATCGTCTGATGGAACAAAACAAACGACTCGGAATCCAGATAATTGAATGGAAGCTTTTTTTTTTAACATACAACGAAACGACAGCAACAACAAAAAACATGGATGGTGTTCGTGAATGATCAATATGTATGGTTATAAAATTGTTAGAAGGTCATTGTTGGATAAAGGTTGATTGATTTTGATCCATACCCTTTCTATTGTTTGTAAAACGATCTTTTTCTTGATTTGGTAAAACTTATGACTCTTCAGTCTTTTTATATAGCATTTCAACACACTTTTTATGCCACAAATACAAAAATCCAACACAAAAAATCAATTCATCGGCAAATGTTTTCTTTTATTTGCAAGTGATTCACTTTGAAATAATAGAAATTGCGCACTCGGTTCACAAATAATTATTCCTTTTTGATCATATATTGTATTATGGGAGGGCACTTGAGCTATAATAATATCTTGAGCAAATATCGCCAAAAGCGCGACTGTCACATCATGAAAAAAATCAACAAGAACACAAAATAGCCAAGAATTTCGTTCTTTTCACAACTAAAACATGCAAAGTCTTTTGTAGCTTTTGCTAACGTCACCGTAAATCAATTCGCTCTTTTTCTCTCATTCTCTGTATATTTTCGGTATTATTCTCTGTTGAATTGTTAGTCGGCGGTATTTTTTCGGTTTTCTTCTTGTTCTCTTCACTTTGTTTCACATATATGCTATTGTTCATAAAAGTAACTATCGCTTATGATTGCACTAAAGACACTGTGATTTCACCGAAAGCGAAGAAGAAAAACCATTTTTTTTCTCCTATTTTCCAAATAACGCAAATAATATTGTATCGCTTAATGAAATTTGTATGAAGCCGATGGACGACGCTTTTAAATACCACACCAACCAAATGCCGCACACTCAACTTGAGCTATAAGCGATGAAGAGTTGTGAGTGCCATGAAAATTCAAAGGATACTGTTTCCAGCACGGATCGCTGTGCCAGCTTTATACCGTTACAAACCCAAGTTACTTGTGCCGACAAGCACATGAAAATGTGCTTCGGGGCGCTATATAACACTGTCTCATAATTATATGTATAACTTATTAAGGAATAGCAGCAAAGGTACAGAGAAAAAAAAACATTTACCAGGGCATATTTTAACTGGTAGCTCTACCGGATTCCGGTAGTTCCAAATTCTAATCCGGTAGTTCTCAACGAAAAGTCCGGTAGTTGAAAATTAACATATAATTCAAACATTTTTTCTGTACATTTTGCTTCTAACGATGCTAAAAATGTTTAATTAAACTTATTTAAAACCAATATTATTCAGAAGCAATATTATATCGATTCTATGCATTCTGCGTTCAAATTACCTAGGGAATTTAACCTCATTTTTGGAATCATTTAGGCTTTCAAACATTTGACATCATTATTATTGGAGACGCCTATGCCTATTATACTTTTAACATAATTCTGCCAAAGATAGAACAAAATTCAAAGCTTATTTGTGTATTGTTGTGAGGCGTCTTCATTAAATTCGTCGATATAATGTAAAACTTGAATTGACGCCAAGCTTCCCTAGGTAATCTGACGAGATAACGGAAACCGCAAAAATAAACATGAGCAAAAAGTGCTACATCTGCTGGAAAGAAATCAAAGCGATGTTTACGAAAATGATGAAATACAATATATTGGCCAAAAAGAGTTACAGTACTGCTGTCCAACACAATTTGCAATGCTCAATGAACAAAATACAAAAAAATTATGGTATATTGGAGGTCACAATTCAGTCGGTGTAGAATTTTAATACGATGCACATGACATTGATAGTTTAATTGAATGTCCGAGAATGAAAACGCAACTTCTATTCACAACACATATAAGTGAAACAAAAATAAAAAATTTATTGAAATGAAACAACAAAATCGAATTTTTTCAAAGTGTAACAACAAAAAAGATTTTTTTAAAGTGTAACATCTGTATGTAGTAAGTGTAACAACATACCGATTCATTCTCGGACATTCAATTATTGTATCCGATTCCAATACAGTACATTGAAAATGCGTGCTCCAGAAAAGAGAAAAGGATCAATTTGGAAAAAAAAGTGCCAAAAGTGAGTTGGTTTCAATGGAAGAAAAGAACACCGAAAGTCGCTACTGAAGTAATTGAACTACGCATTTATATTGTAAGGGAGAATTCACTCATTTGCGTCCTTCTTTAAAATTGTGACGAAGCTCATGTTGAATGTAGCGATCACTCATCATTGATGATACCAAATTTTCCAAATAAATGTGTGCCCTGCCTATAATTTGCCATTATCATCTTTTATTTTTATTTTTACGGTAGTTCTAAAAATTCCTTAAAATATTCCCTGCCATTTACAGCATACATTGACACGAATTCCTTTTTTCCGTTCGACTCTCTCTATCTCTCTCTTACTCATTCACTCACCCAGTCTCTATCTAAGCATAAAACATTCAATGTGAACTGACTCTATGGCCCCAGTATAAATAACACACAAAATAACATAAACAATATAACCAATGTATATGGATCGGGTATGCGTATGTAGGATTTTCAGGTGGCTTTTGCCTTAATTCAGCAGTTAGATTCAAGTGTAAATTGTGGTGTAGTCCAAATGACGCGTTTTATATAAACATTCACCACGTAGGCCGCTGTGTAGTAACAATGAATCAATACAATTAAAATGAATATCAACATCGGCCACTAAGCATACCGTTCGTGCACTTCGATCCTTTTTTTTGGCTCCAACTAATGCCAATTGTACAAACTGTACGCAGACCCTTTGCAACGCAAAAAAAAACACACATACAATATTGGATCGGACACGCTTCCGAATAACGCGATGAACTCACAGGCAATGAAAAACCATTTCAACGATTCGGAATGCTATTTCGATTTTTTTTTTTTTTAAATGAATAGGAAACTTTGGCACAAAACATCGAAATGTCATATTCTTGAAGTGAACTTTGGAGAAAAAATGACCTGTAAGCTTCCGTTTTTCTAAATAATTCTTATTTATAAAAATAGATTATTTGTGGCCGCCTTTGAAGTATGTGAGTCGTTTTGTGTGTTATTTATTCTCAATGCATAAAAAACAAGGTCAATTTCCAGAGAGAGAAAAAACACGTAGACAAGAAATTAAATACAAAGAAATTACATTGATATTTTATGCTTAGAATTCTTCCGATCGTAAACGGGAACGCATTAAAAATTTTATTTCAAATGAAATTAAATTTTCAATAGAGCAATGCGATCGCCGAAATAAGGACTCCGAATGGTAAACAATTCAAGATCACGGAATGATATACATCAGTGCAATGCGGTTTGTTACAATGATAAATAAACAATTTATGATTGAGCCAGTTCACTTTTGTCAAAGTAAATTTTCCCACCCAAGTGGACACATCCGACGCACCAGCGGTCACAACAAAATACGAACTGATACTGACCTTTGATTCGCTTGGCTGCGCTCACTACAATTAAGGCGTGCATTTCAAGTTCATAGCGGGTGGCAAATTGTAATTGGTTGAGGTTGCTTTAAAAACTCCTATTCAATGTGTGAATTACATGTCCACAAATCACTTGATCTGGTCATTACTTCCAAATAAAGCGAATTGCTTCATGAAAAATTTCGCCTAATTTCTAACCAATTTCTTTCCATTCATACTATCCTTCTTATTCAATCATCTTGAATTAAACGCGATCAATCGCACAATAATACGAATTTTTACCTGGGCACCTTGGTTCAAAGCAGTAGAAAAGAAAATGAAATGAACAAACAATGAATTGTCAATATTTCGTTTCAATTAGGAGCATTGAAAACAGTCGGGAGTAAGTCAGAGCAAATAAAAATGTCCATTGTAATTATTATTAAACGAAGACAGAGATAAGCTAATGCGATAAATTGAAATGGTATTTCGAATTATTTCGTGAGTTTTGTTGATTTTTCGCATTTCAAATGGGGTTTCCAGAAAGTTGGTCAAGAGTAGCTATAATGTGCACGACACAACAAAACTCGATCCGATATTTACATTGTCATTCACATTCCTCTTTCGTTTGTCGAACCAACAATTGAAGCAGAAAGTTGTTCATTTTTATGGTGCTTATAGAGCTATAAGCACTTTTAAGTGGAAAAAACGTTGGAAGTTGGAAATTTTCCATGTGTAGCAGCAACAATCAAATGGAAATTGTCACAATTTCCAATGGCGTCTCCATTTTTTGTTCGTTCTGCCAATGAAAAGGGAGAGTTGATTAAGCTCCGCTCATAAGTTTGTGCTTTGGTTGAAGTCTCGATAAAGCTTTTCGGCTTGTGGTCGCGTGATTAAGCTTTTTTTTCAAAGGTGTGTACAAAAGGCACGACCAATACGGCATACTACGCATTAGCATATTATACTCCACTGTTACAGCGACACACTTGATTGTGGCACATGCAAATACATATTCAACGAAAGCTCATACAACGTTGCGATGACTCAAAACCAAAACATTCAACGTGACATAATCGCACTCGCTTCGAACCGAACCGATTATTTTAAATAATTTCGATGCAAGGCATTTTGTTTTTTTTCAATTGTTGCTGTTGGTTATAGTCTGATAGCCGATTGCATCTTATGGGACAATCGATTCGTTTGCATAATGTTCCGATGTCATTTTCAAATGACACACATTCATTTTGGCCGGAAACCAACTTGTTGCAAATAAAGACACACTCAAACCAAATTTGAGATAGACATTGGACAATTTGTGTGAGAGAGCGCAGAAGAGAAAAAAAACACTCGATCATACGATGCAATTCAATAATTTTCGCAGTAATCACGTCAGCCAACCAGATAGATAGAGAGACTGGGAGAAAGGGAAAGAGTGAAATGATGCAAATCAAATAGTAAACAATCAACAAATGTAAAAATAAACAAAGGTTACCAGTGTTTGGATTTGAATCAAAATAAACCGAAACTAAATCAACAAATAAATTACATTTTTTTGCGAGCCATGGCGCTTATTTTATGCGCCGTTTGTCACATATACCAAACAATAACACATTCATGACGACGACGACGACAACGGCGGCGGCGACAGTAGTGGTGAAAACAACGGCTGGCTACAGCAGCAGCAGCAGAAGAAGAAGAAGAAGAAGAAGAAGAAGAAGAAGAAGATGAAAAAACGATCAATTTTCTCGCCCATTTTGCAATTAATTTATATATGCCAATTTCCATTTTGAATATTTCATTTTGGTATGAGCCTGTTGTTGTTGTTGTTGCTATTGCTGTTGTTGTTGTCTGTAATCGACGTGAAATTGTTCGCATAGATATAAACACACGGTGCACACACAAAATCGGTGGCGTCGACCGAGAGCCAACGAACGAACGAACGAACGAACGAACGAGCGCTGTGTTCATGATTACATAATCGGTGTGATTGACTTGTGTTTTGAGACGACGTACGTAATATGAACTCACCAAATCGAGTTGACCCACGATACAGCATTCTGGCTACCGACACAATTGAGAAAGTGCTATTTTGTTTGTTTGTTGTTGATATTTTTTCACTTCTTCGTTAACCCAATGCATTGAACTATTGCCGGCGAAAGTGACAGCCACCTCTAATCCATGCGTACACCATGTAAAAGGCAACAAAAGGGAAAAATTCGATGCGGACGATGAAACACACGAGAATAAAAGATAGGAAGCGATATGTGGTAGCGAAATAAAAAAATTGATGGGCAAAATACGAAATAGCCATAATTAGGATTTCAATCGGTTTATAAATAGAAACTAATAAGATAAGAGAATCAGAAAAAAAATTCTCTCTTATTTCGATTTGTTTACTTCGGAACAAATTGATGGGATTTTGTTATCATTTCCATTTCGATTTCGCACTCGAAAACCAGGCGCACACACCAAAATGATGATGAAACAAAACGAAAAAGAAGCAACTGTTTATCATCAAACGTGACTATTTTTTCTCGCTTCCTCTATCTCTCTCTCTCGCGTGTGATTGTGCATTTTTTTTCTTCTGTTCGTCTCTCTTTTGATTCCAACTTCAATCGAAACACAATCAAACCGAATCAATACTGCGTACGTGTTCATCGTGTTATCAATGGTTAGTTTGTGGTTGTTTGCGCTACCTTCTTTTTTTTCTCTCTCCCTCTCTCTGCGGAGAGGAATAGATAGATTCTCTCTATCTCATTCGAATCAACTCACTCACGTTACTGCTGTAATACATGCAAATGCGTGTAGAAAAAAAAATTGTATGATAAGTAGCTGCGGTGGCCGCAGTACAACAACAATACCAATAGCTGCAATAGAATGTTCGAGATATTGAACGCAATCGGTAAAGTTGATTGAACAAATAAAATGTGTTTTTTTTCTTGTTGTTGTTTCTGTTGTTGTTGTTGCTTCTCTTGTCGAAAAAAAAAATTATATAATCGGATGAATCAGCGGTGTAAGGCGACATTGTTGCATCTTCCGGCATTTGTGATGGGCGCCCGAAATGATCAAAAGCTCCAACATTTCCTAATATGACCATAAATTTTGACCACGCACAACAGTTTGCCATATTCCATTTCATGCTCTCGCTTCGGTTGATTTGCATTTGTGTCTCTGATTCTTTTTTTTACATGCTTTTGTTGCTGTTGTTGTTTGTTTGCCCGTTGAATGCATGCACACGACAACACATATGGTCGATATTGCGAGCAATTGGATGGATGGATGGATGGGCGATGGGTATGGTATGTATTATGGTGTGTCAACTAAGAACGATATAAAGTGTATTCAAATAACGTGTTTAGAGAAAATTGTGATGAAGTCAATGACAGCAAATAGAATCGGATTGACTTGGTTGGGCTGGCTGGTCTGATGCCACAATGATGACATTTGTCATATATGCATGGCACACGCTATTATTGTTGCCTTTGTCGAGTGGTTTTTCTCTTTTCGCTGAGAGCGCGACGAGAGAAGAGAAAAGCCGAGAGAAAGAAAGAGAACGAGAGAGAAAAGAAAAAGAAGCAAACGCACCTCATAAATCTGAATGTGCATTGTTATGGAAAGCCATAGAATCAGAGAGACCACAATTCGAAATGAAAGAGAAAAATAAAGACCGAAGTGAAGAAGCCGTAGGGAAATGCAATCGTCGAACAATGATAATAATGCTAACAATTAAGTAATTTTGTTAGCGTAAACATCGTCATAAGCGCGAAGTGTCGAAGGCGAATAGAAGAACTGAATAGTCGTAAAAAATCAACTAAATGAAATCTAATATGTACATTCTATTAACCGGCACAAGGGCAAAGGACCAACAACCTCACAAATATAGAAATCATACACGACCAAAAACGAATGAAAAACAAAATAATACTTGCGCTCACCAACACTTGTACGCGCGGGTTCTCACACACAGAGCCAATTGCATTCGCCAGCTACGAGCTGAACGGCAAGAAAATGATAGCTGAGAAATAAAATAAAGCAAAATCAACAGAAAAATTGCAATGCACTGCACATGCACACAACAAACCAATATTACTCGAGCCATATAGCTGGCTCTCATTCTCCCATACTCGCTCGCTCGCTCTCTTGCTCTCACTCCATTTGAATTGTCGCGTTCTCGCTCTTTCGCGCTGCCTGCACAATATTTACCACTTACCTCATCATCATCATCATCATCGGATCGGCATACAGCGCAAATTCGCGTCATCACATCTATTTACGACACCCGAACGCAAGTGAGACCGAGATGGAGAGAGACGATGTGAGTCGTCGTGCATTTCACACAATTACAATGTTGTGCTGCATTTTGTGCATTCACAAAACCGAAGTCCCTCGCCAGCTAGCTACGTTTGTGTGAGCGAGCTAGCCAACGAATGAACGAGTGTATTTATTTATTTATTTATCGTATGGCAGAGTGTGTTTTTTCTTTAATTCTCTTCGTTAAATTCATTCGTTGTTTGTTGCGTTCGTCGTTTTTCATAATAATTGCACATGAAATGCATTTGTTCGAACGTTCAGTGTCGGTCATGCACACGCATCGATTTCGTTTGTAGACAAAATTTACGCGCGCGGGGCAAAAAACCATCAAATCGTGTCATTTTACGAATATTACACGAATAAAAAAAAGCAGCGAAACAAAGCAATATATAAAATGCACACACAATTTTCAGTGAATTCAAATGCAAAAAAAAAAATAAAATCCAACACGCAGCCAGAGCCACGATTAGCTTCAATTAGCTAAAGCAAAACGACACAGTCTTGGGCTTCAGAAGATGAACTCAGCATAGATTTAAATGTGTGTTAACTCGAAATGAAACATGATTCATTGCAAACCCCTGGACGAATATCATTACTATGTTGATTTGACACGTCCACTCAAACACAAAATTCTAGATTTTTTCTGTATACACACAATATCTAGCTGGCTATCTATCTATCTATCTAGCTATCATACTATCTATTTTTATATATCTATCTACGAAACGACCAAGCGAACGAACGAACAAACGATTGAACAGAGCGATGAAAAAAAGTCACACACCAAGAGAGATCTTTTGACTCTTTTCGGAAAGCACAAAAATGTATAAAACAGCTAATTTGTGATCAGAGTACAAACCACTGAACAGTAGTTGCGCGCGATGGAGAGAGATAATAATGCATACAGAAAAATAACACAAAACGCCCGTAAAGTAGAAGACAACAAAACAGTCAACAAAAACAGCACACACACAAAAGCACATAATGAACTGAAAAGAAAGAAACAGACTCAAATTAAACTTATAGTAAAAGATGAAAAGAAAATGCGCGAATCAAATTATGAATTCAGCGTAATGGACTGAATGGCGGACAACGGGTTAAATATTGTGTGTGACAAGGAAAATGCGAATATAAATCATTCATTTAAAATGCATCGTACTGCACTGGTTGCAATTTATGCATATTATTTTCTCCCATTTATTTAAATTTCTCTTTTTTCATCAATGTCGATTATTTGCTGGTGTGAGTTTGTCTGTTTTTTTTTAAATAAATTTTGTTTCTTTTCCTTTTTTTCCATTCGTTTTATTCTTTTTTTTCTCTCTCTCTGCGCTTTTTTCGTGTGTGGTGTGTGTTTTTTTCTTCTTTATTCGTTTCATTCGTATTTTTGGATGTCTTTTTTTTCTTTCTATATTTTAATTTTATCGTTATTATTTTAATGGTATTGTTTGTTTGGTGTAAAAGCGTCGCCACCGTATGCATTGCTATTTCACTGATGATTTGGCTTTCTTGCCGTTTGCAAAAAATGAAGCAAAAAAAAAAATCTAATTTTCACCAGCATTTGTGGCCCTTTGCGTCTCTCTTGCCGCTCACGCTCGTGCCCGCCTGCCTGCCTGACTCACACCGATTTCTCTTCCGAACCGTAGTTTTCTGGTGGATTTTTTATTCCATTTCCTTTCAATGTTTCACATTTCACATCGGTTTGCTCTATTGGAAATTCTTATTTGTAGAAAACGGTCTTTGCGCTGGCATTTTGTGCCATTTTTTTTCGTGTCGTTTTCTTTCGCTAAATATGTAGCATATATATACCCAATGCCGATACACTTTGAATACTTAAGACCTGAACGGTATACAATCGAATGAAGAACGAGTAAAAAAAAAATCAACGCCAAAATAAAACCGAAAAAAAATTTGACTGCGTTTGAATTTGGTGCTCAGTGTTTCGCAAGCATATATGCATATTTTTAAGCCCATAGCCAGACAGTGCACATATCGCATTCAGCGCGATATCGATTGAGCACGCAAATCACATTCATTCGTCGTTGGTCGCCGTTGATTCAACACTTTTCTCTCTCTCTCTCGCTCGCTCTTCGCTCCTACTTTTTCTTCTCTCTTTATATACTCATCTATTTCACATCGTGCATTAATTTCACAGTTTGGTTTATAATCTTGTCTATAGTCTATATCATGTGGTTAGGCTTGCCGATTTGACTTTTATCATATTCGATTGCACTCCATGATCTGTTGGCCAAAAGAAAGGTGAAAAAGAAAGCCATTTCAAATAAAAAGAACGTTTATTTATGTTTTTTTCTTTATCTCTCGCTCTCTGCCAACGATTTGCTTGCATCGTTTCAAATGAATGCAAAAAAAAACGACGAATATAAGATGAAGAGAGAAAAATATAAAAACAAGAGGAGAAAAAAAAATTGATGGAAAAACTCGTTTTGGTAGTTGATTTTTGCTGCTTACTGCTACGTTGTTACTGAAATAAATTTTCTTCAGTTTTCGACTTTGTTTTGACTTTATTTCATCTTAACGTGTGTGTGTTTTTTTTTCTCTCTCTCTCACCGTTGTTCTCTTCCACCGAGTCTATCTCTCTACATTTCATTCAGGTCGGTTGGTTTGTTGCTGGCGTTCTCATCATTGTGTTACATTTAACCCGAGAAGATAATGATATCCATGCAGTGGAATTGGCTGTGTAATCAAAAAAGTCGCATAAATTGAAACACACGCAAATGTAATGAGCAGCAAGTTGCCAATCATCGTTTCTAAATTGAATTTAATTTGTAGGAAAATTTCTCTCGTCGTAATGCACACAGCATACACTCACTGAATGTGCTCGCAGCACACAAAATAATAAAAGATGCAGCAGAAAATGCAACAACAAAAAAAAACAACACAGCAACACCACCACTGAACAAAATAAAATTTGAAATAGAAGGCTTCGACCGGCGCAAAGCCCACATTAGAGATCACTCGATCATAGTAAACATGTGTGCCACCGCATAATTGTTAATCATATTTATGTAAGTGCATTTAGATTCACGTATGCCGAATGGCCACAGCAAAAACGACCAAGAAGAAATAACAGCAGCAACGGCAGCAGCAAAATCACACGAAAAAAAATATACGCAGCAAATAGAAATGTATAGAAACGATAAAGAACAATATGGCAAAATGGTTGATGAGTGGCCGACAACTATTTAAAAAGCAAGTAATAGAAACATATAAAATCTCGTTCCGATGTGTTGAACAAACACATTTTTTTTCTGTTGCTGTGGTGATTGTTGTTGCTACACTTCGCTCGTGGCGAGCCACTCAGTCCAGCGCTCGATTCGACTGGTCGCTCGCAAATTTGTCGATTGGGAAAATTGCGAGATAGAATGCCGAACAATGTACTTGTGAGTGTCACACTGTGTTTGGTCATGTCATTTAATTGTGATAATCAAATGCAAACCTCAAGAATTATCTGTTTCAATGTATGATGATACATTGTATGCATCAATTATATCATCTTCCAAACAAACGACCAAGACTATATATACATCACAGGCGGTTGTTGTTTCTGCCGTCAACTATGCTGTTGTCACCGTTGCCGTTGCCGTTGCTGTGTTGTCATAGCTATTGCCTCTGCCTCAAAATATGGAAATGAATGCGAATGAATAAGAGTGAAAAGCTGAATTAAAAAAAAACTGAGGCCACCGAATTTCCGACTAAAAAACATTTCCAAATAGTAAGCACGGCGAATGGAAACGCGACTATGAACACGGCTCGGAATTCTTGAATCCCATGTGAAACAATCGAAAAAAAAGAGCTAAAATAAAAGAAACAAACGAAAATTATAAAAATGGGTATTAATAAGAATTAAGTAGCAATGCGATGATACATGGCTGAATTCTTCTACGCAGTCAAGAGGACACGTAGCCAGCCTGTTGTGCACGTTCGCGTTCCCAGAATGTAGTACTCATTCTTTCCTCACACACTCTCTTTCCTCTCCCTCTCTCTCTCTCCCTCTCTCTCTCTCTCTCTCTCTCTCTCTCTCTATATATATATATATATACATACATAGTATATACATTTATATGCAACGCGTTGATATGATGCGTGTATATTCTCATTGAATCTTAAAATAAAATAACGCGCAATAGTTGAAATAAAATGAAGAGCCGACTAACCAAACCGAAAAAATAGCATTTTATCGTCATGACCGTCGTTGAGAGCTCGCAGCGCGCACACACACACCGTGTGTTTCAAATTATTGCCGAAAAGTAAAAGCAAGGGAACAGCAACAACACCAAAGAATTTACACTAAACACGCTGCTCGCATGTCAACAGGGTTAGATGCTTAGAACACTTTGTCTAATCTACGGTGCAAGGGGCTAAGCATTCACATTGGTAAAATATAGAAATTGGTGTCCATTTGTTTTCGACTGAGGAGAAGAAAAAAAACTGCGATGATTTTGCTTTCCATTCAACTCAATAAAAACTAATTTCCGATACGGTGCTGGGTAGAAACATGCGGGTATGCATTCATTCTTCAATTGGACAGTAACAATCACAATGAACAAGATGAAAAAAAAAATATTGCCAAGAAATTTTCGTTCAATATACTATTCGTATGAAAAACTCAGTAGGATATTCGCATTGTTACCGCTGTCAAAGGTAAGATTTTTTCAATTCAATTCCATTTCAGAACAATAGGCGAGTCGAAAAAAAACCATTCCATCTAGCTATATGCGTCATAACTGTTAAAACCATTGAAACGCAACTCAAGAACAATGCCGTGTGCATAAGTTAGGTGCATCATCCCCTCGCTGAACTGGTAGACTATACTTGATGTCGAGAACGACGACGACGGTAATGATGACAAGAACAACAACAACAACAACAAGAAAACTAAAGGAAGCTGATAATTCATTCGCTCTTTCTTTTCAACTATTTGAATAATTATTCCTATTTTGGTTTAGATATTTCTTTTCATTTTATTCGATTATTGTCATTCCAATTTTCGCACAGCCAATCCATTATGTATAGCACACAACATTGAACAAACAAACTATTCGAGGGATACCTGCAAACATGACTCAAACAATGTAATTCATTTGTATTTTGATTATTTATGAGTGTATGTGTGTTCATTTATATATTTATGTCTGTGTATCGATGATACTCACTAAGCCATTACTTGCTATTAGTGCCATCCATCAGCAATAAATCCGTTGCTTCATTCAAACAGATGAGCGTTCAAAAAATTTTCCATGACGCAACTTTTGTAATTACAATGCATTGGAAAGCTGTGACTAAGGAAGAACACAGAAACACAGAGAGTGAGGTACACGAAAGAAAAAGTGAAAAAAAAGAACGAAAGAACTACTCGACGGCGAAAAAAACTGAAGAACACAGGCATTAAAATTGAAATAAGGGAAGAAAATATAAATACACATAGACGATTGCACTGGCACGGAACACAATGAGGAGTGCTAGTGTATCAGAATGTTGGTGACACACAGAAAGTCAGGTTTTAAGCGAATGTGTGAGCGAGATACAGCTAAAATGGTATAAGGTATGAGACAAGGGACGAGACGATGACGACGACGGGCAAACAGCAACAACAAAAAATGATATTCGTGGAGAGAGGGAGAGAGAGAGAGAGAGAGCGACCGAACGAAAGAGCAGAGTGCGGAGTGCGGTCTGTCTAAAATACAAGAAAAGGAAGAACATTAAGAATGTATCGGATGGCTTGAGCTGGGTAGCTTACATGATTCGCTTCATGTATCTTCCCGTCTTGCAGAACCATGCTCCTTGCATATGAACAACAGCCGTTTTCTGTTTTTGTTATTGTTTTGGTTTTGTGTGTTTTTCCTCTCTTTTGAGCGCTCGTTCGTCACTGTACCATCAAAAATCCACAGCCAAAATTTATACATATATTGGACCGACTCTATGCATCTCTCTCTTTTTTTCCTGCTTTTATTCACACAGCTCACTTCATTTCGGTCTCGCATTGTGTCTGAATATGTTTTTGTTCTTGCTTGAATGGTTTTTCGTATGGATTTGATGTGTTGCTTGCCACTGTATTGTTGAATACAGTATACGAATTCGATACTCCGAATACGAATCGGAGAAAACGTCGTTGTGGAACGAATACGAATGAACGAACGAACACAGATGGGAATGCACAGCACATATAGACGTGCACAATTACCTAAAAATCAATCATCAGTGTGTTGATATTTAAAATGCGCATTGTTGCAGCTGCCTACGTGACTACGGGTACGAAAGCTATGCTACTATGTGAATAGAAGCGAGAAACGAAACCAAACGAAACGAACAAGGGAAAAAAAAGCAGCAGCAACAACAACAGCGCGATGACAACAAAAATAATAATATATAAAATATCGTGTTAAAAAAGAAACAAATTTACAGAATAAAATTCTGTTTTTTGATGTGTGCAATTCAATCGTACGAATGAACAGAGAAGAAAGAAGAAAAAACCATGCCAAAAAGCTAAACAGACGAAAATGACACACAAAAAATAATGCTACAAAATTATTATTTGCTTCGCATGTCGATTCAATTTTGTCACTTTATCTTCTACAGTTTGACCACATATATTGTGTGTGTTTTGTTTTTGTTTTTTTTTTTTCGTCAGTTTAGCCAATTTTTTCCATTGTGTTTGCGTTCTGCCTGTTGGCTTCGAATGCTTGCCATTCACGATTTGACGTGTTATCGTTAAATCATGCTAAAATGAAACATAAAAATAAGGTTTTTTTCCCTTTAAAATCAGAATTTATTACAATTATGTCTTTCTACACACATGAACATACGTAGCGATAGCCCTAATATAATACGCAAAAATTTTGCTGTTGTTGTTGCTATGCCTTTTCGTATTTGCAAATGTATATGAGCAAATCGTCCGATTCACAAGCACAATTGCACGCAATCGAATGGCTGGATTGCAAACACACAGTCTGGCTCTGTGTGTTGTGTACTTGTAAACACAAGCATACCGAAACGTACACATCAATCAATGTGTGGTGCTGTCGATGTACACTGTTTTCTCTCTCTCTCTCTCTCTCTCTCTCTCTGTGTGTCTCTCTCGCTCTCTCTTTCGTTACCTCTTGGTACCGCACATACATACACACAAACACACATACACGCACACAGCTGTAGCATCTCTTGTCATGCCTCATACACTGTCACTACTGTTACTGAAAACACACGCATACACACAATCGCACAGCTGAAACGCGCTGCTTCGAAAAATGGCGATTCGAAATCATTTCTATCGTGAGTTTGTCAGTCGGAATACAACCATTGTAGGGATCGAATGTAAACTATGGAGCGGTAGCTAAATCTGATGAAATTTATCGGCCTTTGTCCGCTATTTTAGGGATTCTTTTTTTTAACATCATTTTTCAAACAAAAAAGAATAAAATAATAAAAAAAAAAATATATGTAAATATATTACACAACATATTTGTAACAAGTTTTTGCGCTATAAATGCTATAACACAACAAAAGTCGGTAAATATATTTCAACAGTAAAACTACAAGTATCAAAACCAAAATTTGTTTCTTCAACATCAAGTTTCATGCGACATATTTCGATTCACATGAAGAAAAATTTGTCCACCCGAAGTAAAAAACCAAAATCTGTTTAATTCAAACACCATATCCAGTGATGACAGTTTCTTTTTTGTAATTCAAACAAATTAATTAATAATCAAAAGTAATAATAAATTGTGTGTTGTTAAAATTTCTATCTAAAAAAATTAAATGATTTTTTTAAAATAAAATCAAAGAGTCAAACCACACACACACACACACACGTCTATCGATTCGACAACATTACGTGTGAAACATCAACAACAAATTAAAGCTATTTTTCCGACTTGAATAAAAATTTAATTCCGGTTGATAAAATTCTAAATGATTGTTTTCATACCAAAATTTAAATCGTGTTAATAATAAATGTTTCAAGCGTCATTTCGCTAATAATCTCATCAGAATAAAAGTTTGCACGCAAATCAAAGTAAAAAAAAAGTGGATTGTGGATTGTCATCAGTAGCAGAATTGTCAACCAAATTTATTCCGATAAATTCAAGAGGCCGTCATTTTTCTACGTGTGAAAAATAGTGTAATTTTTCCGTGTGCATCTTCAACTCGTTAAATGCGAAATCAATCGACATTTATATTCTCACGAGCAAATCATCGGCAATACAAAGCGCAAATCTTCTTCAATTTAAAAGCGGCATTCATCATCAGAATAGATCCAATTCCTTTTTGATTTACTGAACCAGCGTAGCGAGGACGAGAGAAAGTCAAAAAGCAAGAGAAAATTTCATTTGTTTCTGTTCTATTTTCGGGAATGTACGAGCAGTAAGAGACATAGATCCTGACTGAATCTGATTCAATGGTTGAAATTTGAAAGGAAGCACACTAGCAAGACACCAAGAATAAAATACCAGCACTTTTTTTGGGGGGAACAGGAACCGAAACCGTAAACGTGAAACGCGCAACACATTTGGGAAGTTGTTGAAAATTGAAACTTGAAAAAGAGCCATATTGACACAGGCGCGATTGACAAGCAACAAAACACAACTCAACAAAAATATTTTGTTTCTTTGGACTATCGTTGCTGTGCACCACAGATCGCTAATAGATCACAGACATACATCATCCCCGAGGGAGTTAGAGACACAGTGTGTGAGAATAGAAAGGGGTCAGCATCAACATAATAACGCCATTTGGAAGCTAATCATCAAATCCGTTGTTTTTTTTTTAATTAATTGCGGCAAAAACACGGTGCAGAAGCCAAAACGTCATACCATTTCAACATAGAGATATATAAAATATACACAGAAGAAAAGTATATCGGAGCCAACTACTTGAAAAGCGGAAATCGAAATACTATTGAACCGATCCGAACCGACCCGAACCGACCAAACCAACCAAACCAAGCCAACTAGACTGTATTTTCATTACGATTTTTCTCTTTTTGTACAAAAATGGTGAAACAAATTCTCGAAGAAAATCCAAATGACGCGAATTCGAGTAAGTGTTACGCTCTTGTTTTTTTTTCCCTTCTATATTCTCCCAATCGAATACTCTCGAACAATCTATGTATACAAATCTATAGCTATGTATATGGAATGAGAAAAAAAGACGCAGCAGAAACAATATATGATTTTTGAGTTTAGGCATATTTAATTAGGCATTAGATCTCTTTGTGTGCAGAGAGTTGTGAGAGTGAGATAGTCAGTTTAGAGACTGCATAGTTGCTAGTATGGTGTAGATAAAATACCAAATAGATATTTTATGATCAATTATTAGTCAACGATGTGTCGACAGAGTCTCCGTACGAATGTGGTTGATTTGAGTGGATGTCACTGATGTCACTAATGTCACAAATAAAGAACAAGTACTCATATTATATGGTTTTTTTTTGGTCTTTATTCCAAAAATGTTGGAATTGACTGAAGAAGAAGAAAAACAACACCATGAATGAGGAAAAAATATGGTAAAAATTGAATAAAAGAGTTTGAGCGAGTGAGCAAGCGAGTGAGAGAAAGAGAAAGAAAAAAAAACGTAAGCCCAATACATAAATGCATCGAATGTGAAACAACTACAGCCACTCTCTACAGGCAGCACACAGATTTGGGTACGCAACACCAAAACAGAAAGTACAATGTAAATGCATACATCATTTTGGAAAACATATGTAGCCGAGGCACCAATACTATGGCAAAAGAATTTTAAAGATGCAACGCGCTTACGCGTTCACATATTTTCTTTTCCTCATCGTGCGACGCGAGCATGTATGTGCGTGTCGTTGTCGGTGTCTATACACGATAGATTTTGCTTCTGTGTATTACGTAGATATTTTAGTTTTTTTTTCTTTCTTTCGCATAGTGGTTATTATGAAGTTGCTCTGCATACAAAGTGAATTTTACACAAATCTGTACGAAAATGGATTTAATTTGTTGTGCATTCGTCATACAATGTACAACAACAACAACAAAAAACTCTTAATTCCTGACTATAGGCTGGTCGCTCAAGCGACGTCCAACGATAACCATGAACGTTCAACTCGAAAAATTGTAACGAACAGACAAAGCAGACGAACAAACGAATGAAAAAAAAACAACAACACCACTGTCTCAAATGAACAGGCTATTGAGGCTTACGCTCACATCGACACCATACACACAAATACACACACATCGACGAAGAGAGTGGCGTACGTGAATTGCCGCATATAAACATAATTTTGAGGCTATATATGTATATATACAACAAAAATCATACGGTTTTTGTTGTTTTTCATTTTCTTCGATCAGATGGGAGTAATATTTTGATTAGGCCTTGGTGCTATGCTATGATGTGCTGTGTGTATTTTTGTGAAACGTTCGGTTTGTGTTTGTGCTACACATGGGCAGAGAGAGAGAGAGAGAGAGAACTCGATGTGATTGTTATTGAGCGAGTCAACTTGAATTGCCAGCCCATGATTGTGTATGCATTTTGATATTAATTTCGTGTGTATTGCGTCGTTATAAAATGATTGTATGCGTCGCGTCGGTGTTCAACTCTACATGATTTTCTGTCTTCGTTATATGTGGGTTTTTTCTGGCTGTTAATCTCTTTTTTTCAATATTTATTTCGTTGGGCCTGTTTTTTTATATTCTCTTGCTGTCTCGCTCTTGCTCTCGGTCTAATAGATTTTCAAAGCGAACGTATTTTAATTACTTTTGTGTATCAAGCCCAGGCTTTGTGATGCAAAATGCACGGGTTTACACTTATACGATACGAGCGATAAATAGTGAGCAAACATGCATTTTTTCCTACCATTTCTTCGTTCGCGATTATGATGTGGCTGTTGTGAACATAATCTGAATGTGTTCAGTTTTTTTTTACTTCTTCATACGTATACGTATATTCGATTCGTCTTTGTGTTTTCTTCTTTTCGAATTAAGAAGAAGAAAAAAAAACATTTATAATAAAAGAAAAAAACATTTTCTGGTTTGTTGTGTGTTAGAAAATGCACATGCACTAGAAGCCAGAGCCAAAGTGTGATGATGGCTGGCAAAACTGGTTCAGATAAATGAGTTTAAGATGCTCTGTAGCCGATGTGTTGGTCTCGGTTCTCGCTCTCTCTCTCTCTCTCTCTTTGTCTCTCTCACGTGAGCTCTTTTTCTGGCACACTCGGCGAGTCTCTGTCTTGTTTGCTCGCTCTCTTGTCTCGTCTCTCTTAAAGAGTTGACGAATTACGATCGATGCAGATGAAAATTAAAATTGTGACACTATGCGAGGTTGGCTTTTGTACAAAATAAGAAACACCATGTTGATGCTGTTGCTACTGTTGCTGCAGCTGCGACGAAATGACGAAATTAAATATTGATTCATCGAGCACCGAATGCAAATAAGCCGAAGACTAGTTTGAATTCATATTTAAAAATAATAATGTGTCATGAGTGCACTCGGTTTTGTTCTTTGCTCTGCTTGCGTGTGCAATTCCCTCATTGTTTTTCTGTTCTGTGCGACCTCTGATCGTTTGTTAAATGAATGCAATTAACAATGTCTTTTATTTTCCATGTTTAATTAAAAATAATGGCACGCAAATCGATTCTGCACTTGTCGATGCAGAAATACGCTTTCACACAATCTTCATTATGTACTTTCTTTATACTCTTTTTCCAATCACATGTTGCCAAAAATTGAATTGAAGAAAAACAAACCAGTTCAGAAGAAAAAAAAAACCATACACACAACACAAATATCGATCTCGCAGAAATGAGATCGCAGAAGCCAGTTGACTAACGCGAGAGATAGACAGACAAACAATCATACACGATCACATTCAGTTTAAATTAACACTCTAATGCATACAACCGCCTCTAGACGGGCAACAGTTGAATGCCTATAGAACGTAAACCGTACATCGGATCATACTGCTTCAAAGAGAATTTTTATTTGTCAATGTTTTTTTCTTTATTTTTGTCTTTGGGAATATTTGTCTATGTAGTCTAATTGTAAAGTTATAAACAAAAATGTGTGCAAAAACAAAAATTTGACAAAATAAATTATTTGGACCACACGTTAGACACATTTTTGACGCTTTTAAACAATGGATTTGATTGTTCTCTGATTTATGTCAATCACATTTCCTGACTAAACCATGAGGAATCCAGGATTATGAATATTTTTTAAGTATCTATGGTCAAAAATCAACCAAGTACCAGTACTTCTAGCCCTGGGAAAAATTAATGCATTGGAGGGTTAAGCTGGCAATATGGCATTAATCTAAAAAGCATTTAAATTTATAGTTTAGCTCATTATCGGAAATTATATGAATTAATTAATATTTATGCGCACTGAAAAGCAGAACAATACACATTTATCTTATATATTTCTCTTAGTTTGTGTGTTTTTCTCTTCATTCTCTCTATTTCTCTTCGTCGATTGTGCGAGCGATCTTGCGATTGCTGTCACTATCACGCACACGCATATATACGTCGTAATAGCAGGCAAGCAAGCAAGCAGTTCAGCTTAGTTTGGCTCAGCTTACATTTTTATAATTCTGAATTTGACGACGACGATGACTTCAACGACAAAACGCAAACAAGAAGAGAGCACAGAAAAAGCAAAAAACAAACAAACATGCAAAATAGTTGATAATATGTATGTAATTACAACTGCAAATAGGCCACGCCCGTATTCTCACACAAATCCATTTGCACACAGCGTTGAATAAAAGCAAAGCAAAGCAAAGGCAAATACAAGAATGGCATAAAAAACCGAGAGCAAAGAGATAAATAACGATTGAGAATTAATTTAAAGGTAAAAATGCCAAAAAAAAACTTAGAATTATTGAATATATTAGGCAGCGTGGAAAGAAACACGTTTTTCAAATCTCTCGCAATTTGAGGTTCGATTTTCAAACAAGATTCGTTTCACGTCTCACTCGATCGAAACATGGGCATATGAATTTGGCAGGCATTTATGGCATCGATGAAACGCGCAAATTAAACCACTCTCCGGTGCTCTTTTTCCCACTCCAACTGGCTCGAGGTGCTTTTGTTTCTATCTATATTTCGCCCTCACTTACGCATGTCTTCAATTTACTTTCGAGCCACAACATCATCGGCATATTTCACACATTATAGTATTGCGATCGCGCGTTATAATTCCACGCGAACACCATTCACACAAACAATGTGCTCGATGTGTCTTTTCGAGAGTTTTGAAATAAAAACAAAACGAAACGATATGAAATGAAGAGAAAAATAAAAACAAAATAGAAACCAAACTGGAAATGCTCACTGCGAAAAATGCTCTGGATGAAAAAGAAGAAGAAGTTGAGAAAAAAAAAACATTATCGGAAAGAATTAAAAATAAAATTTATAGAGAGAAAAAAAGCCCAACTGAAATATGAAATACGTCTAAATTTAAGCAAGTCGCTATCAAAGCTTATTTATAAATAAGGCCAAATCAGAGCAGGAAATATTGCGTCGTAGCATTCTTAGATTAAAAGCCCATTGAATCATATGATTTTATTTTAAAAAAATTTCTCTTTAAACATATTTATATATATATAATACCCCATAAATGCGTGACTAAATGTCAATTGAATTAATTCTATTAATTTTTGACCATGTTACAGCTTCGCACAATGAAATTTCACGCTATTCGAGTGAAGAAATTTCAGGGAATGAGTCGAATGAAGTAACATCTATGACGGAGTCAGAACGACATGCCGAAATCAATCGCCAGAAGGAGGAGATGAAGATCAAACGTCGCAAAAAGAAGCGTACAAGCTCATCAATGCAATCATCTACATTCAAAGGTAAACTATTAATAAAAAATTGTGTTCAATTTTCGTTTGTGATTTTACGCACTGAATCGAATGAACAGGAGGAAATGTGTGTCGCATAAGACACACGCTTTAAATAGCCCGATCCAATTGATTGTCCGAGATCGCAGCAATCATTCAGCAAATCTAATAAACTTGGCTATGAAAGGATACAACATGAAAATTCACACATGCAAATAAATAAGCATTGTTGTCACAAACCATCGTGCTTCGAGCAAAAACGCCGTTTTCCTCGAAGTCGTCGATGCATGCTCGTTCTCTGTCTGTCTGTCAGGTTATGTCGAGAAATTTCAGCTTGTATCAGCACACTTTTTTCTTTTTCTCAAACGTATACTAGATTCTATGGCGATGAACTTTAGTTTGAACCAAAAAAAAGGAACTAACGCGGATTTTTCTTGGAAATATGTATATTTATATTTCACGGATTGACGTGCAAGCACGTGTAACACGAATATTTGTTCACGTATTCATGTGGCGATCATGGGCGTCCATACACTCGTACGACAGCCTAAATGATTGCGCATCAATACAGAAACTAGACCAATTTGTCGCATTTCACCCAGTTTTTTTTTCCACACACGTTTCAACGATTTAATTTCTTAATTTGTTTCTTCTTCTTTTTTTCTTCTCGTTTCGCGTGCACAGAACTGTACAAGCTAACTGGTGATATTTTGGGAGAAGGTGCATATGCTTCCGTTCAAACATGTGTAAATATTTATACAGATTTGGAATATGCCGTGAAAATTATTGACAAGATTCCAGGCCATGCTCGTGCCCGTGTTTTTCGCGAAGTGGAAACATTCCACCATTGCCAAGGACATCCCGGCATTTTGCAATTGATCGAATTCTTCGAGGATGAAGATAAATTCTATCTAGTTTTTGAGAAGGTACGTGTATTCACACAGTATTACTATCGCTTGATTTATGACTGGTGTTTTTTCCCCATGTTTTTTTCTTCTTTGATCACAACAAAATGTTGTTCCCATGTTTTCTTCTGTCACAGTCCATTTCTTGCTGTATTCTTATTGAGTTTTTCTTATTTTATGGTATATACAGATCAACGGGGGTCCTCTGCTAACGCGAATCCAAGAGCATGTACGCTTTTCGGAGCACGAGGCAGCTCAAATAATCAAGGAGATTGCATCGGGTCTAGACTTTCTGCATAAGAAGGGAATTGCTCATCGTGATTTGAAACCGGAAAATATTCTGTGTGTCTCAAAGGAAAAATTGTGTCCAATTAAAATATGTGATTTTGATCTGGGATCTGGCATCAACTTTACCACGGAATTGTCATCACCGTCAGCCACACCGCTACTCTTAACACCGGTAAGTACCAAAGTGTAGTTCGTTTATTGAACAAACAAGCAGAAAAAAAAACAAATAAAAATCGATTCCATTTGGCTGTAACCTCATTTTGCCGACAATAAAACACCGAACGGCATGCTTCATTTTGCCAATTTTCAAAGTGAAACACACACACAATCCATTTCCATTTGTGTTCGGGTAATTTTTATTGCTTTCGTTGCCATTTTTTCAAAGTTGGTCAAATGTAAACTGGTCTCGGGCAAAGAGACAAAGAAAACAAACATACAAACGAAAGAAATGAAAAAAAAAACCAACAAGCAGGAATGTCACTAAAAATAATATTGTCGAAAGTGCGGCATATGCTCCTGAATTGCGTTCGCGCAGAGAGTGTGATGTGAAAGTAGATAAATCGAAAGAAAACTGAAATCATAAGAATAATGAAATAAACAGAATGAAAAAAGAAGAAGGATGGCATAAACAAATATGCATGCATAATGTGTGTACTTCATCAATTGAAATGCCGACAGCTGTTACAGTTGTTACTCTGTTTTTTTTTTACAAAACTACGACGACGACGATGATGATAAATAAATAATAAATGAGTCAATTTAATAGCGCGACCACCGAAATGCAACGCATTGTCGAACGCCACTATAGAAGTGAAGAAAAAAAAAAACAACCACAACAACGACGACGATACACAATAACAAAACTGAAATGACAAGGAGGGCTTAACAGCTTAGAACTTAGGGCAGTTTGCTTAAATTAGAAATTGAACAAACAAAAACCAGCAAAAAGAATCAAAGAGTCAGAAAAAATCGCTATAGGGAAAAAATCGCATTCAAAAGGAATCGAATGGAAATAGTAGCAAAAAATAATAATAATAACACAGAAAAAAAAGTGGTGTTAGGCAAAAAGCGGCCGGAAACCGATAGAAAATGAATGCAAATGAATTTCAAATTTTGCATTGTGATGATTTCCTATTGTTTTCTATTTGCTTCTTACGCGAGCCAACTCGCAAGCAGATGTCGACTACGATTGTGCTTCTTTTTTTTCTTGTGCCATTCATGAGTGACAAATGAAAAAATAAATTCCAAGTTCGATGGCATACAAAAAAAAAATGTACTGATACTTGTTATTAACAACATATGAACGAAATAACAAAACTATAAATTCACAATAATAAGTTAATTTCATTCAAATTTTTGTGTTTTGTGCAAGCAAAACAGAACCAACAACAAAGCAGCAGCGGCAAAAAATATGGAGATGAACAAAAAGTGAAAAGAAAGGAAACGAAGAAGTTGGGAATAAAATAAAATTCGCAAAAGTGAAATAGAATATTTGCATGTCCTTGGGAATGGCAATCATAGTCACGGGCGTCAATCACATTCGGAAACCGATCACACATTAATAAAGATAGAGAAATATCGGTTCAGATGATACTGCCACGTTGAATTGAACCGAATACCAGAGCAAAATGTTTTGTTCATGTTATTGTTTTTTCGGTGTGTGATATCACGATCTTATGTTAGACATTCACTTTATATTCATATCAATTGGCCTCAAAAAATTCAACTTAATTGACCGAGTTGATGTTGGGAATGTTGAACGAAAAAAAAGAGGAACGAGCGGCCGCATCATCATCAACATTTGTATCAGCGGCAATATACCTAGTACATATTGAGAGAGAGAGAGAGAGAGAGAGAGAGAGAGAGAGTATGTGTGTGTGTGTATGGAAAGCACAAAAAACACGTGGTTCACAATTTACGCAGTAGAAAATTTCGCGCAGATATCGCGGTTTGTTGATATAGCTGACTCGGTCTGTCTCACAGTCGCTCCGTATGTGGCACAACCGATTATATAATTCTCTATTTCTCATGTGTCATGCAAGAGTTCAGGCATGCGCGCTGTCGTCTTCAAATATGAATTTTAAATAAACTTTTACCATTCACAAATACACTTCGCCGTGCTGCCTTGCCAATGTTCTTTTATTCTCTCTCTCTCTATATTCTTCCTATTTTGATTTCTTTTTCCTTCTTCTTCTTCTTCTTCTTCATGTTTTTTGCAAATGAATCGACGCAAATCCATGAAGTAGTAAAACGGCCGTCAATTACGACGTTCAATGAACGAAACAAATAGATTTGGGGGATTTTAGATACCTTTTTCTGGTTTGCGATAACATTCAACACTCCATAAATATTGCCGCCGCCGCCGCCGAAAACTTATGCGTATGTGTTATTCTGGGTACAATTCAATCCATTTCGTTTTCAATCGATTGTAGTTGTTGTAGCAACAGAAGCAGCAGCAGCTTCTACCGCTGATCATGTACGTTGTTGGATACTACGCATTATAATTCGTGGTGTATTTCAATCAATGTATGTTTTGCAAATGTTGTTATTCGTCTTCTGTTCATATGGTGAAAACGAGTTGGATGAAAAGAGCAAAGCCGCTAACAAAATCCCCATTCTAATGCCGGCATTTCAATTTTTTTTATGTAACATTGTTGCGATTCACATGATTCCCTTTTCCCCTCAACAATTGCGTCTTTCGCAAAGTCAAACAATTCGTTTGCGAGTAATAATGCCTGCTGGCTGGCTTGTTCGCCAACTTGTACGATTCTTGCCAATTCTTTCTTTCTTGTTCTGTTTTTTTTTCGCCATTATGACATAATACAATTAGGGAATAAAAAGTGAAAACTATGAAGAAGTAACACACAAATAAAACGAGCAACAACAACAGCGACAACAACAACGAGAACGACATCAAGAGAGACGGGCAACACAGCAGTTCCAGCAATTAACACTAGCACACAAAAATTCTTTCGAGAGGAGTAATCTAGTGTTACGCGATATATTATGGCCAAACCACGAATAGCTTTGTTGGCTCTTATTCACATTCTTTGCGCCTCGTGCCTCCCCAACGTTCTACGTTGCCTCTCTCTCTCTCTCTCTCTCTCTCTCTATTCTCACTTATCTTATTTATACGAACTGCGCAATTTTCTTTTCTTCAACTATTTGCCGCTGTCGCACGTTTTGTTTTTTCTCTTCCGCTTATTTCACTTCTTGATTGTTGAGCAGACGGCATGGAGTGTGTGTGTATGTATGTATGTATGTATGTTTTTTTATGGATTTGTCGTGCAATAAACATTTCGTTCTCGCATATAGGCTTTCAAGAGCATGCGGATAAATTTGCCATAAAGTTAAAACGCCGACCATTCTTCTATCTACTGCGTTTTAACAACGAAAAAATTGCTACGCATATCGGTACCTATGATCGACTTAGACTTTAACAATAGCGCCTTCATTCTAAAACAACATTTTTCATTACGAATTGAAATAGAACCCTTTCTTCTTCATATTCTCTCTGTGTGTGTGTTTTCTCTCTCTCCCTCCCTCTCTCGCTCTTCATTCTGTTGCTATTTTTATAGCACACAACATGAAACGGCCCAATGATTAATTACACCGAATTCAATTGATTATTTCTGATTTATCAGAAAATTAATTCCGTTTTTGCGCACTATACTATTGCGGAACCACGCGATGACGACCAATGACCACTCATCGCCCAATGATAGTGAAATCGCTTGGCTGATATTCAATCCATATGCACATATACACATGGACGCACATGCACGTACTCGAAATATATTGCGATCTAATGGAGACATGAACAACAGAAAAACAAAGTATCTATTTTACGAGCTTAGAACTAAACGCACATAAATTTTTGTTTATTATTTTCAAGGTTATCACATCAAGTGATAAGTGATAATCGCAGACAAGTTCAAAACCAATATCAACAAAATGTTGTGGAAAAACAACCCAATTACATATACAAACCCAGACACACAATTTCTCTCTATCTGACTAATGAAAAAAAAAACAGTTTGCGAAGGGATTAGCTTCATAATGAAAATTGGCACACACAAAATTGAAACAATTTGCCAAATGAGGCTCATGAATAATTCCGAAAATTTGCTAAAAATAAAAGCCATCAATTAAAATTCAATTGAAAATTCATAGCGAACATTTGGAAATGGATTATTCTCGTAATATATGCATTTCATCTGATTGAACATTTAACTGGGTACTGTGTGTATTGTTGCGATTGAAACAAAAATACATGTAGCAGAGGAATAAAAAATGTCACTTAGTTAAATCAAAATACAATGTTTTTTCGCTGAATTCATCATTTGCCTTTTCATAATCGGAGTCGTTGTCATAAACCATCCAAATTTGTAACATAGTCCAAATTGTAACAATTGAACAAATAGACTAATTTTCTGCAAAACTTTGAAAGGTAACTGTTGTTTTTTATATCATATTTGAGAAAAAACTTCCGATATGAATATATGACCTATTTGTATTTTTTCAGAAAAATGGTTTATTTTAAGACTATGTTACAGTTAGAACTATGTTACAATTTGGATGGTTTACGATATCTGATTTTGTGTGCGTTATTAATGGTTTTGTGTTTGTCACTCTCTTTTTTCCCATTGCAATTGTCTTGATCTCATAGGTCGGCAGTGCCGAGTTCATGGCACCAGAAGTAGTGACGCTGTTTGAAGGTGAAGCCAATTATTATGATAAGCGGTGCGATCTATGGTCATTGGGAGTCATAGCCTACATCCTACTCTGTGGCTATCCTCCATTTTCGGGTAACTGTGAAGAAGACTGTGGTTGGAATCGTGGCGAGAATTGCACCAATTGCCAAAAATTACTGTTCGAATCAATTCAAGAAGGTGAGTGTACATTACTGGTTCGCTACGAGGCTGATGCAATCACAGCCAACTGTTTCGCCACGCCGAATAAATTGATTAACTGGATTTTTGTGTGTTCTGCGTTTTTTTCCCTCTTTTTTTTTTTACATACGCGCAAAAAAAAAACAAATCAACAACGACGACGACAAAAAAAACACGAAAACAGGTCGATTCAGTTTTCCAGATAGTGAATGGGCGGACGTAAGCAACGAGGCAAAAGATTTGATAAGAGGCCTTCTGGTAAAGAATGCCCCAAAACGATTGAGCGCTGAAGCTGTGCTACAACATCCTTGGATCAAAATGGCTGAAAGTGGAAATGCCGATAAAGTTGACATGGAGCGACGACATCGGGCATTGAAAACACCGGGTATTATTAGACGGTAAGCAACTACGGTTAAATTTATACATGATACGGATTTCAAATGAGTTGTCATTGGATGACTCACCACACTCGCTCACCGACTGTCACATGATTCAACACGTTTTAATCATGTGATTATTTATCATTATCCTGCATTTCCATTCCAAATTGGATTTTTACCTAATCTAGTATTAATTTATTCCGTTTATTTGTGTTTTTTTTTCTTTTCGTTCTTGTTTCGATATTATGCAAACAGTAACCAATCGGCACGTGAACTGAGTCACTTTGCCGAATCTGCAATGGCTGTGAAACGTGTAATAATGCAGCATTTTTCAATGAAATACGATTACATGAACAAAGAACGTCCGAACATTTACCATCCATCTCGAGCCGGTGTTCGTGCCGAACCATCGATGAACGGTGGTGGTGGTGGCGGTGGCACTCGATCAAACAGCAATGATGACGGCGACGATGTAACGTTGCACAATTCAAGTGAATCCACTCCACCAGCTGACGACAATCAATTGGTTGATTCGGTGAATGACGACGATGACGATAACCGCACCGAAATTTATAACATCAACCATGATGACGGATGCAACGACGATGAGGTGTTCAATGATGGTGTCGAACGACGACAGAGACGATTGTCTGATTTGGATTCGGAACTGAGCTCGAGAAAGTTGCCAGCGGCCGCAACAAAAAAGCAAATGCCTTCCATTGAAGAGCAACTGAATGACGCTGTGCGCTCATTGAACGAACATCAACAGATGCAAACGAATGCAATGGCCAATCGTCGCTCCCAGACCGCACTAAAAATGTACGCTACATCGAACGGCCTAGGTAGTATTATAGAAAAGTTATCTGTGGATGATTCCGAAACAACAAATACTTCTCCGATTGTTGAGTCTCCATTCAAAAAACCGCAAGTGATAGTGAAAAATTCTGGTCTCGATGCGAACGCCAAGAATGTGCCATCGTCGAATATTCGTCACGAGATCCAGGATAGTCATGCGCAACAGAAAAATCCCATGGCTATTAATACGCGTAACAATATTCGACCCGAAGAAAATTGGCGTTATCGCAGCAACAGCAATTCCTTGGAGAACAAGCAGCCAACAAGTGAGTTTGTCGCTTTCCTTCCTGTCTTTTTCTTTCCTTCTCTTATCAAACTTGTATCGATCATGATTTTCGACACCGATATTCAACGTGCACATTTCCATTTCTTCTCGCAGGGAATATGCCAACGATGGGTTTCAAAACTTATCGTAATTTTACGAATAATTATGTGAATTCATCGAACATCGATAGAGCCGCAGCTCTGTACCATCACCATGCGGCCAACAATAACAACAGCAACAACAACATAAATAATAATAATAACAGCATCAATAACAGCAACGGCTATCGCAAGATGCAGCCGTATCAGCGATATCAGAACGAGCACTATGCGTTTGGTAAGGGCAAAGGGTACGAATCTTCACAAAACACTGGCATCAACTGGCGCAACGAATGTCGGCACACCATCGACTATGATGAAGATTCGGACCTAAACATTGGCCTATCGCCACCAAGTGAGTCAATGCTATTGCAACGACGCATTTTGCGACGATCCGATATCGCCATCCGGAGTCCTCCGCCGCAAACCGCAAGCGGTTAATGAGTATTCGGGCTCCCAGAACATCTTATTATTTTTTTTTATTTTTTTTTTCATTGGCTCATAAACTTTTCTTCTTTAACTTGTAATAGAAGCAAGTGGTAATTGTAATGTTACTCTTGTTTTTAAACATTCAGTGAATGTGTCATTCACAAAACAATTTGATGAAGATTCTCTTTTTTTTGTTTTTTTTTTCATCTTTTCTTTTCCCTTTAACCAAGTCCAATCTAAATCGATAGTTATGCTTCAAAAACAAAAAACAAATCAATTAAATGTTACTTGAATCAGTGAAAAGAATATTTTTTAAAAATTTCTTGTAGAATTTTTTTTAGAAAACAAAAAATTTGATATTTAAGTTGAACTAAGAGAAACAACAGCAACAACAACAACAAGAAAAAAATAACGCTAAAATAACAAAAAAAATCCATACAAAAAAATCCTTAGAGATGATGCTATAAATTAAGCAATACGATCGACTGAAATTCTAACAAAACATAAGCATTTTTATAGAGGAAAAAAAATTAAACTCTTTTGCGTAATCAAAAAAACAAAAAATAATGAGAAAAAAATTGGCAAGAAAAGAAAACCAACAAAAAAAAAATCAACAAAAAAAAACAAAAATAGTAAACATAAAATGCAAGGGAGATAATAACAACGAGAGGATACATTTAACCAATAGATATTATATTTAATACTTTTGAATTTGAGAGCAATGTAACAGTTAGAGCCCCTCTCTCGCTCCCATATGGTACTGGCTTCCATTACTTAAAAACATTGAGAGAAAAAAAACCAACAACCCAAAAAAAAACCAAACGAAAGAAAGAAAAATAATTCTGGAACGAAAAAAAAAAAAAAAACAACACTGAGCGAAACTTCATACAGAAGGTCATTGAATGGAAAATTGAAATAAAAACGAATTATAAAACAAAATCTAGTTTGTGAACGAAAAAGAAAAGAATAAAAGGAAAATAAAATAAAAATGAAGCAAAACAAAAGTGAGTCGAAAACAGACCACAAAAATACAATTTCTAGAGACGAATGTATCGATCTTGAGATAAAAAGCAAGCTGATGTATTTGATCAACTTGCAAATAATTTGTAAGCCAAGTGTCTTTCATTTAGTTTCGTTCAAGATATGTATGTAATTCCAATCCTCAAATTTCCATTTATACACATTTTCGAGACTCTCAGATGTTTCCATGAATTCCCTCATGTTCGCATGTTGTGTGTGTTTTTTTCCACACATATTTCTCTATATGTGGGATAAAAAAAATTCCTCAGAGCGCCGAAAATGGTTCTATTTCCATTGAATGTTTGTCGTGCAAACAAACACACATTGCCTTGTGCACATCTCAATACGATAGAGTCGTTGTTTTTTTAAGTACAGAATTATTATTTTTCGGATGGCGAAGACAGCCCAAATCAAATGAAATTGAAAAGGAAGAAAAAAAAACACAATTTTTTTTTTGTCATTGGAACGCAAAAAATCGAAAACAAAAAAAAAGAGTGAAAAGAATAAGAAAACAAATTAATGATAAACAAAAAGAAAAGAATAAAAGGAGTGAATACGTTTGATAAATTAAAATTTTAGAAACAAAGAAATAAAAAAAAGAGAATGTTTTCTAATGTGAACGACTGCATAGCATAAAAATAATGGAAAAAAAATTAGTCATTAAAAGAAAAGAATCATTATTGTTATGTTTAAAGGTTTTTTTTTCTTCAATAAGCCTTGTCTTTTTTTACTATACCTATTTGTACAAATTTGCGAGAAAAAGAAAAGAAAAGGAAAGCGACAACGAATCGCGAGACAATTTGATATGCGAGTTTAAGAAGGAATGAACGACAGAAAGCCAGAGCACACACAAACACACTCACACACATACCACAAAAAACATAAACACACACACACACTCGAATAACAACTAATTTGTATTTCAAGAGTCGAGAATTTAAGTAACAAAAAAGGATATATATATATATATAAAAATATAACATAAAAATTTATCGCTCTACACACAAAATAAATGAGTCAAACATCATAAATGATCAATTAGAAGAATTGATTGGCGGTTGAAACAGAAGAAAATTTAACACAAAACGAACGAACGAACGAAGAAGAAGAAGAAAAAGAATGAAATTCACCATTAGATTTTTATTGATAGCGTGCAGTAATTTGTTTGCAATACTGTCTGATTTTCGCAATTCTCCGGATGATTGAAAGACAAAAAGAAGCAAACAACATCCAAATTTGTGTGCGGTTGAATCTTAATTTTGGTGTTTTTTCTTTTCTCTCTATCTCGCTCATTTGGTTTTGTGTGTGAAAATGGCCAAAATTAAGATTCATTTCAGAGAATTTGCATTTATTAGTAGTATTCCACGACAAATTGAGCAGAAGATACTGAGGCAGAAGCAGATGAAGAAGATGATGAAAGAAGAAAACAAACCAAAATGAATTAAAATTCAATCAAGCGTGAAGGACATTTCATTTTACTCTCTTTCTTTAATAAACAAAACAAAACAAAAAATCAACCGCGAAGCATTTATACGTTCGAATCTATTAAGTGTTGATTGATTCAGGGAATTTAAAAAACAAATATAAAAAATAAATAATAATAATAATGCAAACAAGTTAATAGCAAACGAATCACGAATAATTGAATTAGTATTTCAGATAATATATATATGCTTTCTATTGATAGACGCAATCAGTGGTTTTTTTTTTAAAAGAAGAAGAAGAATTGAGAGTGAATCAAAGCCATTGTTTAACAGCGTTGATAGTTTCGTTTTGCAAGCAAACCAAACCCAAAATCTTTTCTCGTCTTTCGTGAAATACAAACGCGTTTTAACCAATTTAATTTGGCTTTGAAATCAATCTATTTTGCCAAACATTTCTCAAATGGGCTATAAACGTCATACAAATGAATCCAAATCCGTTTCATAGCACCAAATCCAGCAGCAACAACAAAAACAGTAGATCGAATGATTGAAAAATTTTGCAAGATTTTTCTCCGCTGATAGTAACAACAACAAAAATAATATAAAAAGAATGTATACACTCATTTCCACATTTAAAATTCATTGTGATAATTTGTAATTAAAAGAAAAATGATAAAGAAAAAAAAGAAGAGCGAAGATTGAAGGAGGAGATGAAATTGTTAACTTTCGAATAGAAAAACATGGAGAAAACGAATAAAAAAAGAGAGAAAAAATCTTCGTTTGTGGTATAAATGTACAAACACATACCGATAAAATACGTAGTACTTGCGGCGAGTGGCATTTTGCATGTCCACTTTCCAACAACAATTTTTGTACAATATTTGCAATTCAATCAATTTGGATTTATTTTATTTCCGAATGGATGCGTGTAAAACGAAGGCGTGTTTTTATTTTTGGTCTTTATTTCTTTTCTCAATGCACTCATTTCAAGAGGCATCAAAACATACCTATGTTGAAGGTCATATTGTAATATCACACGTTGATTTTTGTGTTGTTTATTTTATTTCTTTCTATTTTTGTGATTTCATCAGGCATCCATTTCAATAACCGAAACAAACCAATAATCGCAATAATAATTTACAATTAATATCATTTTCTTCCCGAAACAACAAAAGTGAAAAGTAAAAAAAAAAACCTAAATACAGTGATAATTGGAACGCAGAATAGTGTGTAGGCAATAGGGAAACAGTTGCCATTTTATTAAAGAACAGAACAATTCATTAAAATCAGATAATAATCAACGATTAAAACCGTAATTTCTCAACACATTTTGGTTCTTTCCCCAGTGCAATTTTTTTTAATACCAGAAAGAACTCTCAAGAACACAACCTCATTGAGCATTGCTAATAAGTGTCACACACCGATATTTATTCTTATGAAATTGACAGCAGAAACTATAAACAGACAACAAATGACAATTTAATCACATTCGCATGCAAAACTTATAAACACAAATTCAATTTTTGCCGGATTTTAACTAACTTTGTTTTTTTTTATACGAAAGCATATAAAATGTACGATTGTGCGCATTGTTTTCCAGGGCGGGAAAACGAAAATAGCCAAACTAACGAAAAGAGAATTGCCATTTCAGAAGAGAGCTAAACGAAATAATTGAAGAACGTTTCGGTCAAAACCGATCAATTGAGAGAGAGAAAACGAATAGAGTGATTGTGAGGTGCAACATTTGTGATGGGAATTTGATGTGAGTGCAGATCATTTCATTTGATTGGAATACATTGCGCCCTTCGTCAGAAAATAGGCTTGACATACGGCTTCATATCGATTTAGGTATACATTGAGTATATGCTGTTGCTTTTGAACCGCAATTACAATCAAATCATAACGATTTGCATCCAGAGTGTTTTTTTTTTACTTTTTTCTATTGTAATTGTCTACTACTACTTGAGGGATAATAAATCATTCCACGAATCAATCACACGAATCCAATTCGATTCAATGGCGATGATTTCGATGGAATCATTCACATACAAACCGTTGTGATGGTGTTTGTACATTGCGGTTTAACTAAATCAGCATATTTCAATTCATAAATAAGCATTGTGTGTTTAATAAGTTTACTAGCGTGTAACCATTTTTCATAATTGAACCGAGCATTAAAAATGAAACACGAAGTGAATTATGTATTGGGGGGGGGGGGGGGGGGTAAAAAGGGAAGAAAATTTCTAAATTGAATTTAACAAAAGTAAAATCGGAAAAATACCGCATCTAAAATCGCTCAACAGCGACTATTTCAAACAACAACAACAAATGAAACGAACATTCAACTGCAATTGTCACCAGCACTTGAATGAATGACTGCAGCAATGCAGACGAACATTTATTATAATAATACGTGATGATAATGATGATGATGAATTATTATTTTTCTGGTGTTGATATATAAAAACGCAAGAGTACATTATTATTACAATTACAATTATTATTAAAAACTATATATTGAGAAAGAGAGGAAGAAGGAGAAAGAGAAAGAAGAAAAAAATGATAGAAACACAAAACGAGATCTACAAAGAATTGTTAAAACGAAACAAAAAAAAAATGTTCTAATTTTTTTACAAATAAAAATAACAGAAAAAAGTGATGAATTAATGAATTAATGGTGTTTTATTTTCTATGCATAATGTTTTTTTATGGGTTTTCTCTTTTTAGGTCTGCCGAATGACGAATGTGCCCAATGCAAAAGAATGTAAAAAATTTCTAGCTCCCAATTGTTCTTCCCATTTTAGAATTATTTGGATGCATTAAAATTATTTCATTTTGCTAGGATTTTCGAGAGACCATCGGGTCCTTCCAAAAAATTCTTATTACATTATGACAAGGTTATTTTTTTAATTTGTAATAGAAACCACTCAAACGTACAAGAAACATCCGTCATATTATGTACTGATTAGGCAGTTTTTTCGTTTATGGATTCGTTTATTTCGTCGTACACTTTCGATTGATCGCCTCGGTTTTTTAATCTGACTTGGCTTTAGTTCTGTATTTTTGAATTGAAATATTTTTTTAACTTGATCCAT